>NW_027466456.1:2355000-2527500 GCF_050575085.1 Anarhichas minor | reverse complement strand
ATTTTTGTGCACATGTGACTCAGATCACTTAACAGCAACCAGCCAACAGTTTGCTAGGCTGAGGTAGAGATGCAAGCCCAAAAGAAAAGCTCACGTTTCTGGTCAGAAGGAGAAACAGACCTACTTTTAAATATTTGTATTATCTTAGTTATTTACAGGGCTACGTCATGGGGTCTTTCTAAGTTAATCGGAGTAGGCAGGGCTGCAGAGGTGTGGACTCGAGTCACATGACTTGGGCTCGAGTCACAAATTTGATGACTTTAGACTCAACTTGACAAAATCAAAAAAAACTTGCATGTAGGTCGGTTCAGGGTCGCGGCCAGTTCACACTGGAATCTGATATTGGCCCCCAAAATAAATAATGTGAACAGCCAAACAAAAATCTGAGCAATGATTACAAATTGAGCCCTAAGGCTTTCAGTGTGAACAAAGCCTAAGAATACTTTTTGTCTTTTTGACAGTGCGTCATCCCTCTGTGTGAGACTGTAGGAGTAGAAGAGGAGACGCTGCACTGCGGTCATCTCTTTCTTCGTCTCTATTTACACTCTTTACCTCTGTGTGAATGAGGCTCGTGTGCTGCTTTTCTGGCTCTCAACCACCTCAAACACTTTAACCTCTGGACCAGGCGGCACCAACGTCAGATGCAACATTTCAGCTGCTTCATGCCAGTGACTATCACTCGAGCTTCTCCATTTTCCAAACATTGATGTTTCTTGTCATCTTATCCTGCACTGATTTGATTTGAAATCATTAATTGGACATCTCTGCTGTTTCTCTTGAAGCAGGTTCTGACGATTTTGTGTTTTTACTCGAGCTATAAGTCATGCAGTTTGAGAGCACCGCACCTATCATTAAAATGGTTTCGTATTTGTGCGGCCAAGGATACCGCTAATATGCGGATAATATGAGAACAGTAATATGATTTCTGTTGATGTGATGCGGGCTGCAGTGAAGAGGGCAGCACTGAACAAAGGTTAGAGAGGACAAGATGAAAGGAGGACAGAGGAGGAAGCGAATGTGGACATCTGGAAGAGTTTTTGTTTGCGACTCCTTCAAACTGTCGCTGTGCCACTGCCAAGACGAAGCCCTGCGGGTGCGTGTGTGTGGTTGCATCTACGCCTGGTTTGGTGTCCACGGACAAGTGAGTAGAGCATCGGGCCGTCAGCGTCAGCCCCAAACCTTCAGGGGATTTTTCACATCTTGACTTTTTAAGCAAATATTTTAAGGAGATCAAGAAAAAAAGAAGAAGAGAGAAAAAGAAGGAAATAAAAAAGAGCAAGAGAGGGACAGAGAAGGCCTTGAACCTGGAGCGCTGCTGTTGCTGGCTTCTTCTCAAAGGTTTTCCTGTGAGACAAGGGGGCCAGGCTAACAGGGCCAGTTGGCTTTTAACTTCCGCCTGCAGCTCCGCTGAAAGCCGCTATCGCATACACAGAACTCAAGTTTTTGCCAAAAGGCTCTTTCATCCATAAATGAGGCGAACTAGCGGTCACATCCTGTGAGGTGGAGTGGTCACTGACTATGTTTACATGCACACTATTATGCCACTATTACCTCCAATGTTACAATATTCTGAATGTAATATGGGTCACGTAAACAGCATAATCCGTTTGGATAATCTGAATTAGGCATTATTCTGAATGTAGCATTTTCAGATTAAGACGTGAGTGAGATGCCGATGTTATTCTGGTTTTAGGAATATTCTCTGGACATGTATAAAAGCGTATTAAGGATATGCGTCTCAATTGAGATTTTACGGCGGTGTGAGACGCACTGCCTCCTGTTTACAACCAGCTCGGGGTGTTGTACACAAATGAACTATAGCCAACCAGTTTAGAGTAGGAATGTATACCCAAAAGAGAAGCCCACATTTCTGGTTTGGAAGGAGAAACACACCTACTTTTAAACATCGTTATTGTTTGAGTTGATTAAAGGGCGCAGCCGTAGAACGTACGTCAGCGTTCAAGGTGTGGACATAACTTGGACTTGAGTCAAACTGGAGTCACAAATTGGATGATTTTAGACTCAACTTGACAAAATCGAAAAAAGACTTTTAACTCGACTTGGACTTATAACCAAATGACTCATGACTTTTCTTTCTTTCTTTTCTTGGACTTGAGCCTTTTGAAAATACTTGATACCTTCCCCCTCAGCCCGAAGATTAAAAAGTATGTTATTTAAAAAGTGTGTCACGATTCAGTTCATGTCCTAAATCAACTAACATTGACGCTGTTCATTCCCGGCAAGTCGACACTTAATTCTCCAGATCCACTTTGGTTTGAACCAAACCGACAGTAACCGACGTTACTGAGCACAAAAATGATACCAAAGATCATGTCGTCCACGAACAAAAATACATGCATTAGTCAAAAAAAATCATAATTGCAGTATGCAAAATGGCATACTGCAGACGAAGATGGCATTACATTTGGTGACGACAGCATTGTGACTTGTCTGTCTTGACTTGGGACTTGTAAAACAGTGACATGGTCCCACCTGCATGTGGACGGAAATATTAATATTATATTAATTTTCATTAGCCATGTGAACAGCTTACTAGGAATATTGTCTGTTTAAGGAATAAGGACAAAAGCATGTAAACGTAGTCGAAATTAGGCCCAAAAACAAAACCAACCCCTGTAGATAACACGTGATGGAAAAGTTCCCTTTCATTCTTTTTGCTCTTGAAAACACCCAGAAATCAGTAGAATCATTCAGAGCCTTGTAAAAGTATATTAGATACCATGTTGGATGTGTCGCGCTCAGTTAGCCTCTAGCCAGCTGAGTCTTTTCCTAAATCACGCTTTATTTTTTTATCAGCTCTCGCTCACTGAAAAGGGACAAAGGAAAAGAGAGAAGGGAGAGACCACACAGGAGGAGTGAGAGGAGGACAGAGAGGAGACATGAGGGGGTGGACGGGCATGCAGGAAACAGAGGGCATATTGCTCCTATTGACCGCACGGTGGGGGCGTGATGGGCTCAACGCTGCCAGCGTTACCACACACACACACACACACACACACACACACATACAGTAACAACATGTACTTGATACCAGCACTGTTTGGACTGGCAGAAACACTGAATGGATCCAGCTTATTATTTCAATAAAGCGACCACAATATGAGTGTGGACATATGTATGTGTATGTGTGTGTGTGTGTGTGTGTGTGCGTGTGTGTGGTACTCTCACATCACCACCCCACCCCTTCATCCAGCACTATCCATCACGTTTTTGCAGGTTTTCTTTTTACAGGAGCTGGGAATTAAGTCGTTCTGTCTTAGAAATATCTGCGAGCGTCTGGTGAATGTTTGAGTTTGGTTTCAAATTTTTCAACGCCGACCAGCGCTGTGGTTGGTCTGAGAGAAGTTGGGGGAGCTGCATGATTCAGAGTGTGGTGATAATCCAGTTAGCCTTAAATGCCAGTGGTGGAACGAGAATATCCTTAAATAGAAGCATTGTGATAGACTTGAGTAGCTAGTAAGAGTAGTCTTATTAAAAACTATTCAAGTAAATATTTAAAAAATGAGCTACTCAGTTTATTTTTATAAATAATTGCCAGAAGGATCCTGACAGTATGTATTTCAATTCAATAAAAACAATAAACTTTATTCATAAAGCCCTTTTCAAAACAGAGGTTACAAAGTGCTTTACAAATAAAAATGGCTGAAAAGTTAAACAACATAAAATTAAACATAGATTTTCTAATCTAAGAGGAATATATATGCCGCTCATATAACGTAAGTATTTCCCAAAAACTTCCAGTAAGTTAGAATAGAAATACTGCTTTCAGAATGTACTGCAAAAAAGCACCAGTGAATTAACAACAGCACTTGTAACTAGTCGCTCCCCTTCTCTTGATAAGATACAGGATGAGTGGACGCTCATCTGTTGACCCTCCTGACCTGATCAATCGAGTAATCAAACACGTTGTTGTGTCTCAGGTGTGTGTCGGTATCCTCTGGGCATGTCAGGAGGGCAGATACAGGACGAGGACATCTCCGCCTCCAGCCAGTGGTCCGAGTCCACCGCTGCTAGATACGGCAGGTATGTATCTTTCACATACACACACACGCACACACACACACACACACAAGCACAGACACGCTCACACACGTGCTTCATTGTATGTTAACCCTGATAATGAATGTGTGTGTGGGTGGCTTTTACTGCAAAGGTGCTTGAGCCTGTTTATTTGCAGTAAGCCACAAACTGGGGTCAGTTCTACTGACAGCCACATGATTAAGGAGGCATTTGCGTGTGTGTGTGTGTGTGTGTGTGTGTGTGTGTGTGTGTGTGTGTGTGTGTGTGTGTGTGTGTGTGTGTGTGTGTGTGTGTGTGTGTGTGTGTGTGTGTGTGTGTGTGTGTGTGTGTGTGTGCGCAGCAGAACTTGGGTGGGCCTTCAGTAAGGATAAGGATGTAACACACTTTCACCATCCATTCCGGCTGTGTTTTTTCCGTCTCGCCCAGTTTCCCCTCCTCACCCCTACCAGTTCCTGTGCCCAAAATTAACACTTTAAGACAAATTCACGACTTAAGACTTCACCGAGATGTTTTCATCAGTCCACCACCGCACTCGCTTTTACTTTCCTCTCACCTTTTTCCTCTCCATCCTGTTCTACTTATTCTTCCTCCCGGCTCTCCTCTCTTTCCTGCTGTAATACGAATATGAACATCTATCTAACCCAGGTTGGACTTTGAGGAGGGCGACGGCGCCTGGTGTCCGGAGATAACGGTGGAGCCAGACAGCCTGAAGGAGTTCCTCCAGATTGACCTGCGCTCGCTCCACTTCATCACCCTGGTGGGCACCCAGGGTCGTCACGCGGGAGGCATCGGAAATGAGTTCTCCCAGATGTACAAGATCAAGTACAGCCGCGACGGGAGCCGCTGGATCTCGTGGAGAAACCGGCAGGGCAAGCAGGTATGTCTTCAAACTGGCTGGGCCTTGATGTCACTGTGTAATCAATTTTACCTTCTGATACAGATGTTCTGATGCTCATCATGGCTGTGTTTATAGTCCTAAAAGAGATTGGACTCATGTTGATTGGTCAGGAGGTCATGGGTCGTTCTCAATCACTAGTGAGATACTTCATGAGCTGAAGGTGCGTTTGTTTCGACCCGCAGGTGATTGAGGGAAACAGGAACGCCTACGACATCGTGCTGAAGGACCTGGAGCCGCCCATCATCGCTCGCTTCGTCCGCTTCATGCCCGTCACAGACCACTCCATGAACGTCTGCATGAGAGTGGAGCTCTACGGCTGTGAATGGCTGGGTGAGAGGTGGCTGATGATGATGATGATGATGATGATGAGGAAAGAGAGGATATGTGAGGATGGATGAGCGAGGAAGTGCTGAGCAAAGATGACCTTAACTTTGAGCTAAAGATAGAAAGGATCAGCTGACTCTCTGACACCTTGAACAACCCCGATGGACACAACAATAATCATAGTTACTAGATATTGAGTAACCACTTTAAATTTACAGAGGTTTTTTTTGGTATTTCATCAGATACCGGCCCTTGGTTGGTGGCTTTACCCTTCAATCCATGAGGCACAAAGTTTGGTCAAATTTGAGATCCAATCAAAGACAAAAACCAAGTGAAATATGAGAAAAGCTAAAAAAAAAGTCCATATTATCTGATAGCTGAAGCTTTGTGGGCAAACAGATTGTAAGTCGAATAAAACATTTCTTCAACTGTCTGAAAACATTACATATTCATAATGGAAAGTTCTACCCATGCACAGGGCCTCATTTTTGGAGCTGAAGCTTCCAGCTACTATTTTGAAACAACCTTCTGTGGTTTTGAGCAGTGCTTCTCTGCACAGCATGAGTTTTTAGAATGATGGACTTTATTTTTTTGCTTTACAGATGGTCTCGTGTCGTACAACGCTCCAGCAGGAGAACAGATGAGCTCGCCTGCTTACCCTGCTTATTTCAACGACTCTGTCTATGACGGTGCTGTCATCCACAGGTGTGTGTGTGTGTGTGTGTGTGTGTGTGTGTGTTTCACATTATTTCCTCCTCCTTCCTGTTTCACCCACCACTACTCTGCTTCATCATCGCTCTCTTCCTTCGTCAGTGTTTTTTCCCCGCCTCACCTTGTTGTTGCTCCGTCACCATGGGGAACGCAGAGAGAGGTCACGGTGGTTTACTTAGTTGAGCAATACCTCATAGGAATGACTGAGTCAACCGTGCTGAAGTTTAGAGGCCGGAATGAGCCAGTCACTCTCTTGTTGACGGCGGTGTTTGGTTCATGTCATGGTGAATAATGTCCTCCATGACACATGGCAGGCTTCAATCTCCATGTGGAGGCAACAGTGCAGAGAGAAAAGAAAATGGCCTTTATTACGATATCACAGCCAAATGCAGAAGAGAAGAATCGGCTTTACAATGCTGCCACCTAGTGGTAAGCTGTTGCACCAATTTACAGAAGCGCTTATGAAGAATCTGCTTTATTGGCCAAGTTTGTGAGCACATAAAATGAATTAGACTCTGTATTTTTCGCATCTCTCCCAAAGCACTTACAGATAATATGTAAGAAATATAATGTTCTGTTAATATTGTGGTATCTATATTATTATTGTGTACCTTTGTGATATGCTGCTTTGGCAACATTGTTTTTTGGTTATGTGTGCAAATAGTGAAAAATAGGTGTAAATATAAATACTAAAAAATAAAAAATAAATATATATAACCGTTGATATACAAGTCAAGTGTTCTTTAAATTGTAAACAATACAAATAGTGCAAATATATAAATAAATACTGAATGGACTTTATGAGTATGTACAGTATGTACATGTAAAGGATGTAGGATTTATATTGGCAGTAACGGATGATATGTACATATTAGAAAACTAATTGTGCATTAATCACTGTAAAACTTAAAAAACGACAGCAGTGATCATTTTGGTGTTATTGTGTTAGTGACAGGGTGTAACTGATATTAAGTGTTCATCAGAGTGACGGCCTGCAGGAAGAAACTGCTCTTGTGTTCGGATTATTTTGCCGTACAGTGTTATCAGAGGGTCTGCAGTGATGTTTCCTGACTTCTGGAGGAGTATATACTGGAAGGCAGTCTGGCACCAGAGACTTTCTCTCCAGTTCTGATTGTCTGTTGTTCTCTGTTCCTGTCGTGTTTAGTGGCCGATTCAAACAGTGAAAGTACGATAAAAGGATGTTCCTCTGTGTCTGCTGCCTTCTCTTTTACACGTCTTTGTGTCTCAGTATGACAGAGGGCTTGGGGCAGCTGACTGATGGCGTGTGCGGCCTGGATGATTTTACACACAGTCACGTCTACAATGTGTGGCCCGGCTACGACTACGTGGGTTGGACCAACGAGAGCTTCCCCAGTGGATATGTTGAAATCATGTTTGAGTTTGACCGCATACGCAACTTCACCACCATGAAGGTGAGGTCTCCTGATGATACAAGCGTGTGTTTTTTTTATTATTTTCTTTATCCTCACCAGCACTAAAAGTGTCTTCATCTGCGTCCAGGTCCACTGCAACAACATGTACTCGGGGCACATCAAGGCCTTCCGCCAGGTGGTGTGTTACTTCCGCTCTGAGGCGGACTGGGAGGCCACGCCGCTCGCCTTCAGCCCCGTGGAGGACGAGAAGAATCCCAGCGCCCGCTTCATCACCGTCAACCTGGCCAATCACATGGCCAGCGCCATCAAGTGCCAGTTCTACTTTGCTGACGCCTGGATGTTGTTCAGCGAGATCACCTTCCAGTCAGGTATAGACCGAAGAACTGTGTGTATAATCTTTATAATAAGATCTCTGGTACTTTCATATGTATATATAGTTTTACTTCATTTACTTCTGCACGTATTTGAAGACTCAAAAGTGTATATTATTTGATATTATTAAAGTCTGTTTTGAGGCCTTCTGATTTAAGATGAACAATTTAATTTCTGATCATCTCTGTGTCATCTGGCCTTTTTTTTAGATACAGCCATGTACAACACAACACTGGCTCCACCCAAGACAGGACTGCCACCCAACATACAACCAGGTCAGTGATCCCTCCACACTCACACACACTTGATGAATAGTAACAATAGTCCAAGAAGATGGAAGTGATGTTGGATTTCCCTTTGGCGTGTTTTAAGTCTGGTTTGTGTTGCTCATTCAAGAAACTGCAGTTTTTGTCACTTCCGCGTCAGACTTCATTCCTCAGCAGCGGAGTTTGCCGCTTGATGCAGACAGTCAAAGGTGTCTCTCCTTGTCTCCCTTCCCCAGAGGACGACCCCACCCACAAAATAGATGACAGCAACACCCGCATTCTGATTGGTTGTTTAGTGGCCATCATCCTCATCCTCGTGGTCATCATCGTCATCATCCTGTGGAGGCAGGTGTGGCAGAAGATGTTGGAGAAGGTGAGCTCAAGTTTAAAAAATGCATCAAACTGATACCAGCCTGTGCATGTTGAGTCATTTCCATTGAGTCTTCTTTCGGGAGGTGTTCAGATCTGTTCCTTCACCCCCCCACGTCCTTTATTCTAGGCCTCTCGCCGGATGCTGGACGATGAACTAACTGCTAGTTTGTCAATACAGAGTGAGACGTTCGCTTACAACCACAACCAGTCGAGCACAATCATTGAGCAGGAGTCTAATTCCACATACGAGCGCATCTTCCCCCTCGGTCCAGACTATCAGGAGCCATCGCGCATCATATGTAAGCTGCCGGAGTTTGCTCAGAGCTCGGAGGAGCCCGGTAGGTGGTAAAAAACTGTTTCACATCCATTTAAACTGATTAACGGCATGGTCAATCCCTTATCTTATTGGGATTGTTAGTCACAGTTCCCCATATTCTGTTCCAGCTTCAACCAGCACGGCAGCTTCTAAATCCATCACAACCACCGTCGTCCAAGATGGCGCCCCTCACTACGCAGAGGCCGACATCGTGAACCTGCAAGGCGTGACCGGAAGCAACACGTACGCCATCCCCGCGCTGGCTATGGACCTGTTGTCAGGGAAGGACGTTGCAGTGGAGGAGTTCCCACGAAAGTTGCTCACGTTCAAGGAGAAGCTGGGAGAGGGCCAGTTTGGAGAGGTGTGTGTGTGTGTGTGTGTGTGTGTGTGTGTGTGCATGTGTGCAGCTTCGTCTTTCCTCCTCTAGCTTTAGATGAGCTTAAAGCATAAAGATTTAAAACATTGCATTCCTCCTCTCTCCTCAGGTGCACCTGTGTGAAGCAGGGGGAATGCAGGAGTTCATGAACAAGGAGTTTTTATTTGACATCCCCGAGGACCAGCCAGTTTTAGTGGCCGTGAAGATGCTCCGTTCAGACGCCGACAAAAATGCAAGGTATGGACTCCAGGCGCCTGAGTGATCTGCACCAAACACCTACATGTTTAGCCTGTACATGTAGCTGAAACTGAAGATAAATCTTGAAATGATAAAGTTGATATGATTATGATTTCTCTCTGTGTAAAGTACTTTTTTTGTGTGTGTGTTTCGGTAGGAATGACTTCCTGAAAGAGATAAAGATCATGTCGCGTTTGAAGGACCCCAACATCATTCGCCTGCTGGCCGTGTGCATCTACAGCGACCCTCTCTGTATGATCACAGAGTACATGGAGAACGGAGATCTCAACCAGTTTCTGTCCCGCCACGAACCCGAGGGACAACTGGCTCTGCTCAGCAACGCACCTACAGTCAGGTGAGTCGAAAGAAACGAGTGAGAGACGGCTGCCTATTTGTCTTTGTGTGTTTTTCTATTGTTTCTTTTCTCTCCTCTCCAGCTTCAATAATCTGTGCTACATGGCGGCTCAGATTGCGTCGGGGATGAAGTACCTCTCCTCTCTAAACTTTGTTCATCGGGACTTGGCCACGCGGAATTGCCTGGTGGGCAAGAACTACACGATAAAGATAGCTGACTTTGGCATGAGCAGAAACCTGTACAGCGGTGACTACTACCGCATCCAGGGCAGAGCGGTGCTGCCTATACGCTGGATGTCGTGGGAGAGCATCCTGCTGGTGAGGACCTCGACTTCAAGGAATACTTCACCCACAAAATGACCGTTTGTGTATCAATTACTCGGCCTGTGTTACTTTGAATTCTTGAAGAAAACTTAGTCTTTCTCTCACGCCTCCACGATGAAATAAGAAACCAAAAACAGAGACGATTCTTGATGAATTGAAGTAAATGGGGGCAAGCTCTCAAAAAACTTGTGCAGCATAATCCAAGTCTTATTCATCCAGTCGTATGCTCACAACTTACCAAACACATTTAAAATCGTACTATTTAAAAACGGACTCAGACGGGCAAGTAGCTGTTTATGATGATGCATATGTTTGTGAAGTAGTGAGCGTTCGACTGGATAAATGAGACTGTGATTATACTGCACGAGTTGTGTGAGAGTTTGTAAACGGACTTTTTGATGTAGTTTACTTCAATTCATCAAGAATTTTCTCCGGTTTTGGATTCTCCGTTCATCGTGGAGGCGTGCAAGAAAAATAAAAGGTTTCTTCACAAATTCAATGAACACTGGGTGAGTAATTGAGCTGATAGACATGTCACCATGTTTTGTGTCGCAGGGTAAGTTCACCACAGCTAGTGATGTGTGGGCCTTCGGGGTCACCCTGTGGGAGATACTAAACTTCTGCAAGGAGCAGCCCTACTCCCAGCTCACTGATGAGCAGGTGATAGAAAACACCGGGGAGTTCTTCAGGGACCAGAAAAGACAGGTGAGTGTCGCTACAAACATTTCATCCACATGTAAATAAACAAACGAGTGGATTCCGTGACTTATCTCCTCGCCTCCATGTCGTGCAGATCTACCTGCCTCAGCCTGTGCTGTGTCCAGACTCGCTCTACAAGATCATGCTGAGCTGCTGGAGGAGGAACACCAAGGAGCGGCCTTCCTTCCAGGAAATACACCGAGCCCTCCTGGAAATGCAGCCGTAAGCCGGGGCAACGTTTAAGACAGTGATTCCCAGACTGCTCATCTCTGGGAGGAAAAATGGTGCAAAGACAAGGGTAGACCATGATTCAGACCCGATCCAGGTTTAAGCTATCTTGTTTCAGGAGAGAAAAAAACAGGATGAGAGCCACCTGTGGGCTCTGAGCTACGATTTTGGAGACACTGATTCATGGACTTACACTCTGCAAAGATGGACTATACCAAAGACTTTTGGTGTCAGTTTGAGCTCAATTGGCTCAATCAGAGGTTTTATAGACATACAGGTATTATTAGAAAACAAATCTATTCTAATGGAGACGTGATTAAGGTTTGGTCGGGACACGTGTTCAAAAAATAAATGTAGCAAGTGACATTCGGCACTTTTAAAAACGTATTTTGATTTCACTTTTTCATTTTTCAGTTCAAATTCCCCATGTTACAATGTTTGATATATGCATTGCTGAAGAACTTTCTTGTGTTTCCTTTTGGAAGACTGCTTGAATGTAGAAGAGGAAACGTGCAGCCGACCGTTACTGTTACATTTCTTTTTATTTCAAGTATTTTCATCTCAGACAAACTCCACACATTTAGAGTGACAAGGAAATATTGGTAACACTTTCTATGACGACCATGTCTGTAGTGCATTATAAACATATGTATACTGTGTTATAATCTGTTTATAGCACTGTGGAGTTATAGTGATAACACTCATACATATGCATGCTTCATAACAATAATTATAACACATTATAAAGCATTATATAATGACTTGTAAGGTAATTTGGTGGTCACTCACTGATTTCTTTTTTCAAGGATCATAATGTATTATATCTTGATATTGTAATAAATTATTATCTTTTCATAATGCATTATAATGTGATTCTAATATATTTTAAGCGGTCGTTGATTCCTTTAAGTAAAGGGAAAACATTATTAAATCTGCAAGAACAACACAATTATTATTTACTTTACTGAAAGAAAATATACAATGCTGTATAATTGTTATGATTATTGTTTTAAAGCATTATGAATATGTATGAGCGCTTATAATTATAAATATATAGTACAATAAGCAGACAATAATGCATTATAAGTATGTTTATAATGCATTATAGACATATAAAGTCTTTCTCATCTCCCCGCAGTTTTCCTTCTGTGATTTGAACACAAAGTGTATATGAGTGTATTTTCAATAGATACGTCTAAATCTCAAATAGCAATATTTTGTATTAATATTTATATGTTCATTATGTGTTTATTCTGTTTATGTTTTGTTGATATATTTGTGGATTAATATTCTCTTTAAGTTTTTGGAGTATCTTATTTGATGTGATTCACTAACTTCACCGCTCACATTTGGGATCTAAACACCAAACAAACTGCTTCCAAAGGTTTGTTTGTTGTTTGTTTGTTGTTTGTTTGCCACTGCAAAAGTGTTATCGTCTCGCGTTGATCCCAAAATGAAATATCATTCTTTGATAATTGATTAGATGTTGCAAGATGCTGATCGGGAAAGCAGGCTGTGTTTTTGTTCATGTTGGTTCAACGGTATGTGTTTACAGTCAGCATCATTGGGAAGATGTTGGTGTCGAACAAGTTAATGCATATATGATTATAGTTCGTCTCAGTTGGCAAAGAAAGTGTATTTCCTTTGAAATGAGGAATGTAGAGGAGCCTAATTAATGTGTTTGATTGGAACAGAATGACTGCTTCAGATAGGTTTATATTAGCTGACGAAAGCTAACACAGCTAATGACTTCTCTATTTTATTTTATTGGTGTGTGCTGGATTCTCTCCTCTTCTTCTCTGGCATATGTCTGTGTGTAACTCTTTCATAGCTTGAACTTCATACTGCATACCACTGTTTTCCTGCCACTTCCGCTGTATTTACAGGCTCTAGCCTCTTATCATAAAAGACACTCATGTCTGCCCTTATGCATGGTATTTTCAACGTGTATGTGGAAGTTCACCCTTATCTTTCTGTGTTTCGCAATCTAGGCAAACGATTAGTACAAGTAAGTTAATATTAATTTTGGAGACACATTTTGGGTGTTTATGCAGAGTGTGGTTATTCCCATCGGATAAGGAAATCTTTTCATTACAATCCGTGTTTTAAATGACTTGATTTCACGATTAGTTTTACTACATTTTTGTACTCAAACGTTTGTTTGTTTTCGGTGAGAATGGTTTTATATACGTTGTAAACAAATGTTGTACATTGATGGACGAAATATAAATAAAATTTAAACAGGGAATTCTCCCTCTCTGAGTGCTCTTCCTTTATTCATAAGTTCCTAGCAGCTCATACTATGTGGGCGGTGCCTCGAGCTGAGCCGACTGGTATCCGGCTCTCATTGGCTGAGAGCGGCAGCAGTGTCCAATCACAACGCGGGGGCGGGGTTAGGAATATAACTCCACAGGAAATGCTGCATGAGGCGGACTTAGAACTTGTTGCATTTGGCAGTAAGCTAAATGTAGTGTGTTTTCTGTGCAGTTTGTTTGCAGTTCGGACCAGAAACTATGAATAAGGTGGTTTTGGTGACGGGAGCAAATAGGTAATGGCGGTATTTATCGTTTTTATTCTAAAACTCAAGTCTGGCATGTAAAGGTGAATGAATTCACAACATAAGAGACATTTCCTCAAGGTCTCTTTTTAGTCATTTGTATCTGTTGGTTGACTACAGTGGTGGAATGTAACCACTGCGAGTACATGAAGTACTGGACAATTTTGAGGTACTTGTACTTTACTTGAGTATCTCCCTTGTCTGCTAATTTACACTTCTCAGAGGTAAATATTGTACTTTTTTTTTTACTGCATTTCTATGATGAACGTACTTTGCAAATGCAGATTATTAAAACAAAATACAACACAACTAATAAAGGATGTACTATAACAGATTTAACTACCCGGCAGTATATAAAGTAATTTACCTGCTGCAAAATTAAAGTGAACACATTAATGCAAGTGCAACAATAATTGTAATTCAGTAATATATATGATTCTGAAATGAACCATTCTGCATAATGACTACTTTTACTTTTGGTGCTTGAAGTATACTTTGATGCTAATACGTTTCTACTTTTACTTAGGACCTGTTACAGAGTATTTCTATACTTTAGTATTATTAGTTTTACTGAAGTACATGATCTGAACACTTCTTCCACTACTGGTTAATTATTCAAGGCGTGCATATTGTATTTCTCCAATTTGATTTATTTATGTGACTTTTTAAAATCTTTTTAGTATCTTTTTGTCACATACGTATGTGGAATTATTTTTGGTCTATAACGTAATCAAAGGAAACTCTGTCGATGGCGTAGTAACTGGTATTTCCTTACATCGTTGTCTCCCTGCAGTGGCATTGGCCTGGTGCTGTGTGAGCGTCTCCTCTCTCAGGACACAGAGGGCCTCCAGCTGTGTCTGGCCTGCAGGAACATGCAGCGGGCTCAGGCCGCCCGCTCGGCCCTCCTCGCCTCTCACCCCGGCGCCCAGGTGGACCTGCTGCAGGTGGACACCAGCAGCATCTCCTCCGTCATCGCCGCTGCACAGGAGGTCAAACTCAGGTGGGAGGATGGACTCGCAGCAGCGTGGCACTCAAATGCACATTCACATCAAATAGGCATCAACACAGGCCAGGTTATGTTCTTTATGTGAATAAATGTGTTTGTGATTGACTTTTGCAGGTACAACCGTCTAGACTACCTCTACCTGAACGCAGGCATCATGCCAAACCCACAGTTTGATGTAAAAGCCTTTTTCAAGGGCCTCTTCTCCAGGTACTTTGTTGATTTTGCAGCTATTGCATCGGTGGCTTTTTATTCTTTCACATGTCCAGCCTGTATACAGCATTCTGTCTATTCCTCATTCTGCCTCTCGAGAGCTCAGGCTTCTATAATATCTTCATTACAGTCGCATCGTCGCCATGTTTGCCACTGGGGAGGGGATTCTCACACAGAAGGACTGCGTCACCCCCGATGACCTGCAAGAAGTTTTCGCGACCAACCTCTTCGGTCACTTCCTACTTGTGAGTAACTACTATTTTGGCTACTGAATTATATAGTATGGTATTTATCCACACATAGAATCTAATACAAAACCGTGTCTCCTTCGGTTTCCCTGCAGGGACAGTAGTTCTACTCAGCTGCTTATCCTTGATGGAATAAATATAGTGATACTGGATCGATCTGTCATTGAGCAACGCTGCTCATTAAAAATTAACAGTACTGTTTGAGGCATAAGGTCACTGCGGACAGCATTCTGCCGACTGTGCTTTTGCAGATGAATCCTGACATGTATTAAGTTGCCATCACAGAGAAACCTTCTCAAAACACTTCTACTCCTCAGACAGCTGAAGTGACACATACTATTTTTGGTAATATCCTTTTGAAACGGTCAACAAAGGTTGGCAGGAATTTAACGTTGCTGATTAGTTTAAAGAATCTAAAAGGACTTTACGTGGAAAGAGATGCTTGAAATCTACAGTATATCTTGACCAGTTAGTTTTAAAAAATATATATATATTCAACCTTTATTTATACATGGTAATCTGATTGAGACACAGGGTCTCATTCTCAAGAGTGACCTGGTTAAAACACAAAAGCAATGCAACAGGACATTCATACATTGCAAAGTTCATGGATAATGATTGGATTAAGATGTATAAAAAAGTGCATTTGTGAGTGGATAAAATTAGTAAAGTCATCTATTTCTCACACAAATATAGTTTAAATATCTTAATTCAAATCAGCAATTGTGTAGAACTGTTGTTAAGATGTTTTGATTTTTTAAACGAGTATCGTCATGCTGTGTCATTCTCCTGTGTTGTTCGCCCAGATCAGGGAGCTGGAACCGGTCCTGTGCCACGCGGGCCGGACGTCGCAGCTGATCTGGACGTCCTCCAGCAACGCTCACCGCTCAGCTTTCAACCTCGAAGACATGCAGCACCGGGGAGGCACCCAACCTTACAGCTCCTCCAAATACGCCTCCGACCAGCTCAGCCTGGCGCTCAACACACACTACAACAAACAGGTCGGCCCTCACACACACACACACACACATGCACACACACCTCACATGCTCCGTATCACCCATGTCTTTAATCTCCCATGATGTTGATAACTGTGATTCCTGCTCTGCAGGGTTTGTACTCGTCCGTCACTTGTCCTGGTTTTGTGATGACCAATCTGACCTACGGGATCCTGCCCTCCTTCCCAGCCGTCCTCTGGACTCTGCTTATGCCCGTCTTTTGGCTTGTGAGTGCAACTCTGATGTTTTTAAATGAATGATACCCACACACACACACACACACACACACACTCGCACACACACACACACACACACACAACTGAAATGACTCGTATCTGAATGCATCTCTCTTTCGTGATCTCAGATAAGAATGTTCACCAATACTTTCACCCTGACCCCTTATAACGGAGCTGAAGCCCTGGTAGGTAAAACAAAAAAAGAACACATTTTCTTCCACAGTTTAGTCAAAATGAATTCATGAATGCTGCTCTTTCTTGCAGCTCTGGCTATTTAAGCAAAAGCCTGAATCACTGGACCCTCAAGCCAAGTACCACAGCCTAACATCTGGTCTAGGAAACAGCTACACACGTCCACGAAAGGTACGACAAATGCTAAATAATTTAAATGATGAAATAAAATAATTCACGTAGTGAGTTTTGTGTCTTTTGTTCCGCTTTTTTTGCAGATGGACATCGATGTGGAAACATCGGATGCTTTGTATGAGAAATTGCTGCAACTGGAACGTGACGTGAGAAAGAAACTGAAGGAAAGACAGAAAGAATCACAGTATTCCTGCAGGACGTGATCCGTGTCACACAGTTCTGGGGTTTGAGAGTATTTCATTCCTGTCTGGCATACATTTGTACCTCACAAAACATGGCAGCATGAATACACAGCACAAATAAACAAGTTACAGTGACTATATGCATATAAGCATGATGTCAAATGTTTGTTATAGGACAAACAACTAGAGTTGTGTATGTTGTTAGAGTTTGGGTAAATAAAAGTGAGTATCATCCTCTTCTTTTCAGTCCATCACTCCGTGAAGAGTGATATTACATGAGGGGAGCCACACAGATATGCACACATGAATGTGAAGGCTAGGTCACCAACTTTTCAGGACTTTGTTCGATTTGGTTGCTAATCCCCCGATCCTCGCGGTAAAACGTAGCGCAGTCTGGCAGCAGACTGCCCGTGTCGTCCCAAAAGTTTACATACGTGGTCTGCGTGAGCCCCTCAGCTGCGGTGTACGGCGGCGCCGGCAGATGCGCAACGTTGCAAGCGCACCTGAAATTCCGCTCTGGCAGGTTCGGGGCCGCGCGAACCCAGTAGCCGTCTCCGCGTCCCGCTGCTGGCTTCCCTGTTCCGCACTCCTCCTCTTCCTCCTCCTCTCCGCTCAGCTTCGGGTTGCAGAAAGCCCACACCATCCCGCAGAAGTAGACGAAAAACGAGCCCATGACCATGGCCATGAGCGCGTAGGACTCTATCATGGCTTTGGCGACTGGAGATGTCATCTCTCCGATCACATGCAGGAATTAGAATCAGTCGAGTTGCCAAAGTGCGTTCAGGAGAGACTAAGGGACTGACGGTCCGACTGGCGTCATCCAGTGGGTTGGACCACTTCAACATCTTCCAGTTCAGTAACGTGAGATATAGAGACAAATAGAAAAGATGTGGCTGCTTTTGTTGCCACCTCTCTTTAAACTAAAATTATACTAAAATGAGCATTATGACAGCAAAAGTCAAACTGTAGGAGCAATAAACTCAGGTTTATGTTATTAACAAAAATAACATTGAACAAAAACTATAATTATACATATACATATACATATAATGAAAGCTTAATTTGTCTATGTTTAAGGATATATATGTGTATATAAACATACACTTTACTCCATTTACTCGAAGTCTCTTTCTGCTCATATTGTCAGTCTGGTTGAACCGTTGTGCAGCGTTTTGTTCTCCATATAAAAAAACAAGCCGTTAAAATAACATCTATTGTTTGGCTTTTGTATGGTCTTTGTAACAGACATTAAAGGTACAGTGTTTAGCATTTAGGGGGATCTATTGGCAGAAATGTAATAGTATATTAATAAGTATGTCAATCTACAGTCACCCAGAAAGGACAAAGCAAACACTGGCTCTAGATGAGGACGTTCTTGCTTTAATATTTTAATATAGGCCTCTTGTCATTCTCTCCTTTATACACTTGACACACAGGAGACATTTCAGTTGGTTGCAAACTCACCACTAGATGCCGCCAAATCCTGCACACTGCACCTTTAAGTGCAAATGTCCATTTCTCTCCCTGCAATCACTCAGAAGTCATTTTTTCCATAACAAGGCAAGGTTTGACTTTCCTTATTAGGTAAAAAACTACAGCACCCACAACTCCAAAAATACCAACAATAAGGCTTTCAAGCTTGTGTTTGATGTTGGGCTTCACATTTAGACCAACTTTTAACGAGTGAGTCAAAAACTAGCCTTAAAACATATATAGGCAATGACATTCTAAGATACCACAACAAAACTTTAATATATGAATGATGAATGGACCATTGGACACACAATGATACTCTGATATATGAGAATATTAACATTAAAGTCTTTGAAAAGTAATTATACCTTTGAACATATAAATACTGAGGCCTTTTAGTATTCCTAGGGGTTTATTTTATAAACATTAGTACATCGACAACTATTAAATACTGAGTTAAAATTATGTGTAACCTCGAATGTAAAATACTAATTGATCAGAGGCGCATGAGGCATAAACACGCGTTAATTTGAATAAATCAGTATGTTTTAAGTTTTGATTAAGCACTTTTTTACATTGTAGTCTGCAACTCTTGAGCCTTTTCAGTTGTCGTTTTTGAGGGTTTTGTCAAATATGTCTTCTGCCACAATGTTTCATCCTCACTGACAAAGGAAGTCTATGTGGTGATGTTGCTTTTCCTGTTCATGATAATGTTGATAACGTCTACTCTACTAGAAGACGCAAAGCTCAAACCTTCATCAACCAACAAATGCAATGCTGTTTCAGAACGGACTGAAAAAGTCCCATGTGTTGGGTTTTCCCCATATAGCACCATGAGTGCAAGATGACGTTTTTACGCAATCATTCAACGTATCCTCATAAAATGGTTCGTGTGATATCTAACGAAAAGTTACTTCTCATTTTGAATGGTGGATGAGACCTGCCTGAATCATTTAATGTGGATATCCCACATTCAGCCCTGAAGGATACCCCCATTACACTTAAATTGAATCGGCCGAGGCCCCGGATGTCAACTTAAATTGAAGATTTCCTCACATTTTTGTTTTTGGGAGATTTCCATATGTATATTGCCAGAAGACAAATAGAAAGATGTATGCATTGACAGAAACATGAGGGTGAAACAGAATATATGATATCACATTCACTTTCGGTATAACTGGTATGATTTAGGAGGGAACTCTTTATAATGTGTTACCCTGAAAAGAAACAATAAAGAAATGTCCTCACACTTTGTGTTTTAAAAGAATGGAACGAGCTTCCTTGCAGGCTCCTTCAGTTAAAGGGTATTTTGTATAATTATGAAGCTGACCTGTGATTAGGTATTTTAAACAAGTATATTGTGGTTTTATCTTTGCTGTATTGTTTGTTTGTTAGAAAATGTGGTGTGAAAATGTTCAATAAATTTGAATAGGCTTAATAAGAACATAACTTTTAACCTGGTGAAGATCATACCTGAAACGTGAGTGTGTGTGTGTGTGTGTATCCAGAACTAAAATGCAACTTGTAATGCTACTTTGTTGTTAACTCATCTTTCCCTGGAGGATTATTGTGGCTGAAAAACGAGAGATGTCTTCCCACCAAACTATTGCTCTCTAGTGTTTTCGCTGTTGCCTGCACAGAAAGCACATTTGCTCTGGATCGGGTTTTATTGACCTGAAGGAGCGGTGCTAAGTGTGAAATAAGTGTGAAATATTGTTTACACTTGGGCCAGGGGCTCAGAATGGTGTGAATACTTGTTCTAAGACAGATTTAAATGGCAGGACATTGTGTCAGTGTCACCTTTTCCACTCTTTGATGATCTTTACTGAAGATTTTGTCAGTTATTAAACTATACACGGACCTTTACTCATAACCACAGCTTATTTAACTGAAACATATTAGCAACAAACAGCTGCACATGGTCTCTCCCTTAAAGGTTTGTAAAGTTACTATATGCGTATAAAACGGGGGCGACAGAGCAGTTAATAACTTAAGTTTAAAACTGACAAACATTTGCAGCCGATAGTTTTAAGGACTAAAGAGTTGTGTTTTTCTCCTCAGTAATCAAAACAAGAGTGTGTGATGTGAGGGCAGGCACCCATGCTTGTCTTTGCAGAAAGCTAGCAACACTGGAGAGACTGGCATTGTGGGTATTGTAGTTTATCATTGGTCTATTCCGCAGCCAAGTCTATGGCATCACGTTTCCGACAAAAACTACACGCCCCACCCGCGCCCACGGCCGAGGCCCCGGATGTCTATCGCGCCGGAAGAGAAGAAGGTCCTTTTTCCCAGCCATCTTGTGGCTTCATCTAGCGAAGTGTTCGCACCAAGCCTCGTAGAATCGGAGGAAAATCCTGCTGAAGGGGCGCCATCATGCCCGGACAAATGCAAGAAGGTTTTGGCTGTGCCATAACCAATCGGTTCGACCAGTTATTTGACGACGAGTCGGATCCATTCGAGCTGCTGAAGCAAGCCGAAGTGAAGAAGAAGGAAGCCCCTGCTCCTGGTGCCGCCAAGACCGCAGCCCAGGCTGCCAAGCAGCCGAAAAAGGAGTCCCAAAAAGACAGAAAGGTCCCGCTGACCGACAAGAAGGAGGAGACCCAGGCGCCCGTCCCACTTAAGAAAGATGGTAAGATATATTTCTGCGTTTTTCTCTGTCAGGGGTCTTCTTCAGCGAAGCTGCAGGTAAAATATTTTAAGCTAACAGGCTCGGTTGCTCGCTAGCTAGCAGGTTCATAAGCCCCTCGCGACATGAGGTCCTCGTGGCCGCTTATTGTGCTCCAGTTGGCTGTCAATTTCTGGAACGATGACATCCACACACACGTGTTAAGCAATGGCACGTGTGGGGCTCAAATAATTTGGGGATAAACGGTTTGCAAGCCAACTTGTTTTGGCTCGCTTTCTCCCCCCCACCACCGCCACCCCACCGGCCTTGTTGAACAGGCAGAACCCTAAAGCCTGGAGAAAGTGGCCTCGAGGAGTTTAGATGTTGTTCCTATAAAGTAGTTACTTTCAATAAGCACACGTGTGGCTTCTTTTACCCATAATTAGCCTAATATATGTATTTAATTCTGGCCTTTAAAAAATATATATAATGTATTCAAATATAAAGTAAATATCATCCACGTGAAAATGCAACTTGTTAAAGCATTGCGAAACTTTTTTTTCGTGGTGGTTTTTGCAGGTGGATGGGTCAGACATTGGGAGCAGCACCGCTCTCATGGTGATGCACCTCGTGGTTGGTAGTGTGGGGCGTGTTAAAGTACAGCCACTTCCCATCGGCGCACAAAACATGCTCAGTGCGTGTGATCGACCTGCCTCAGATAATTTAATTTCCTGTTTCTGCTATACCGAGATGGTATCATCTATGTAGATTATCTTTTATTCTTTCTTGCGTGTGTAGCCTGTTGATTTAAGAAGTTGAGTGCAGAGTTGAAGCATCCCGGCTCCTGCATACAGGAAGTCAGCTGGCCATTTTCATTCATGCAATCTGCCAAGTGGGCTCATATCTGTATCTGAGAGAAGATGACACAGGTGCGCAGACTATGGTGCACCCAGCTGCCCCTGTGTGGTGGTGGAAGGGTGTCTATTTTGGTAGCTGGTGGTTTAGGCCATGGGTGGGACTTGTTCTGTCACACTGGGCCAGCAGGCAACCAACCATGTGTCATGGAGGGTTACATACGATGCCGGCGTTAATTCCATCCACAGTTAACGTGCGATTGAAGTGATCGTTTTACAGACTGTGAAGTAATAAGTGATCATGCTGCAAACTCTTGATCCCTTTTCATAATGTAAGATTACTCGCTTCTGGATGTTTTGTCTATTTTGTGCACTTAATTGTTAACTTTTAATAATTGGATTACATTGCAGACTGAAGAGTATTTGGTAAATGGATCCTACCAACTGCCGTACTTATTTAATGCTGCACATTAATTGGAATTATTTGCTCCATTTGAACAGAACAATCACTTCCGCTTCTTTCTCTTGCCCGGGGCTCCGCAGCGGGTCCTAATCTATCGGTGCTATTGGTCCTCTAATCCTCCTGTTGTGGTCAATCCTAGGTCCCGGCATGAGGAGAATGGGCCGCAAGCCGGAGGGCGAGGGCTTCAGACCCCAGGGCGAGGGCTTCAGACCCCAGGGCGAGGGCTTCAGACCCCAGGGCGGCCAGGGCCAGGGAGAGGGGCGCCCCCCCACAGACCGGCGGCCTGTGGACAGGCGGCCCCCGCGTCGCTTCGAGAGGCCTGCTGGTGGTGATGCCGGCGAGAAGCCAGAGGGAGGCGAATTTTCAGTGGAAAAGTGAGTTCATATTCCAATCATCAGATATTTTAATTGAACAGCAACCATATAAGAAAATGAGGAGAATAAATCCACAACAGTTATACCTTTTGTGTTTTATAACTCCACATGAGGCAAAAGCAGTACTCACTAGGGGGTGGGGTCAGCAACTGTTAAAGGCGTTGTTTAGTATGATAAGACTTAGAATGTTAGAGTTTTGCCCAAACTGCTATTGGCACTTGTAGCTCTTTATCTCATGAGTTTACTTGCGTTAAATTGCTACAACTACAATGAGGGTAAAATGTCCAAATATAGATTTAGACCGACTTCAAACATCAGTAAACCGAGAATAACTTAAAACCACAATCACTCTTTTTCTGTAGACTTGAAAATCGAATCGTATCACAATTCATGAATGTGCTGGTTTTCTGTAAACATTGTCACACATTTAGCTAATCTTGCTGTTCACTTAGTCACTCAAAGGAGAAAAAAAAACATGTAGATGGACTACCCTAGATTTAAGCTTTCTTCTAAGGCAGAGAAACCTGTGCTGCAATGACCATGTTAAGTGTCTCTCTCTCTTTTTCTCTCTCTCGCTCTCTCTCTAGACCCATTGGTGATCGGCCGATGAGAGGACGTGGCGGTGGCAGAGGCGGCCGTGGTGCTGGTACTGGGACTGGGACTGGCAGAGGCCGTGGCATGGGTCGCAACGATGGCTTTGACTCCAGAGGAAAACGTGAATTTGACAGACACAGTGGCAGTGACCGATCGTAAGTTATTTTTCAGTTCTCATATAGATAAATATTGTTGATGTACACCAAGGTCCGTGGAAGTCGTTGGTGTGTGTTTTCATACGGTGCATTTGTCATGGCCCACGGCTAAAGCTAATGTTCTTTCAGTAGCATGAAAGGTGAGGAGAAGCGCGGTGGAAGTGGATCTCACAACTGGGGCACCGTGAAGGATGATATAAAGTAAGTTCCTATTATAGATGTAACATCACAGAAATTATGGGAGGTTTTGGGAGTTGCAGAACACTTCTGCATTAGATCGATTTTTCCCTTTATGGTGTCTTTTTTTTAGAGAATAGTGTTTAATAGTCGGCTCGTTTGGAGACGCTCGGGTGTTCAGATTTATTTGCAAGTCTGATTTTACTCATCTATTCCACATCCTGTTGTGGTTCAGAATCATTTATTATTTAAATACCCAAAAAAAGTTTAAAAAAATACTCGGTTGCCAGTTTATTTCGGCATTGCCATGAGGACATTTGTTATCTCCCCAGCTACCGGTCCACACTTTGTACTTGAGCTGAGCAGGACCGCCGGTCATTGATATAAATGTGGACTAAATATAGGAAACACCCGAGTTTAATGCAGTACAATTCAACAGCACCACATACTACAGCCAACAAGAAAAACCCGACAGTCAACCTTCATAGAGGTAGAACTTATTGCATTGCTGTCTGTTACATTAGACTGCATTAGTTTGAGCTAATATTTATGCTCCTGTAAACTGTTATCATAGATTACAATGCTTCTCCCTCATCCTTTTTTAGTTGAAGGTAAATATTAAGTGGCTTGCATTGCATGTAGACAGCAACACGGTCCTAACGTCGGCATGGTAAACGGTATTAAAAAAAAAAAAAAAAAAAACGGTTCTCGATACCATGCCATATAAACTTTATTTTTTATTTTTTATTTTTTGACCTCCTAGCGAGCTTGACCAATCGAACGTCACTGAAGAGAACCCTGAGGGAGAGGAGCATCCACCCGCCGACTCTGAGAACAAGTAAGTTATTTTCCTAACAAATGGGAGAGAACTGTGAAGACATCTTGGTTTTGCTGTAATTGATTAAGGATTCACAGCTTAGAGTTGGTTCCTGGTGACCACCAGCCAACAACCTGGTTTTATATGAAACTTTAACGATGTGACACCGTTTGTGTGTGTGTTGAAGGGAGAATGAGGTTGAGGAAGTGAAGGAAGAAGGCCCCAAGGAGATGACTCTGGATGAATGGAAGGCCGTGCAGGACAAGGAGCGGGCCAAAGTGGAGTTCAACATCCGTAAGGCCAACGAGGGAGCTAATTGGAATAAAGGATTTGTGCTGCACAAGTCCAAGGCAGAGGTGAGTTAAAGCCATGTCTGCTCATTCTGAATACATCCGTATTTCACATTCCAGATCGGTGACTGATAGACTTTATCGACCGTACTAATATTTTTGCAGGTTCTTGGTGTCGGCTCAAATGTATGTATGTTGTATTAATGTTTGTATTGTTTTGCATTTTCCAAAGCAGGAGAAGAAAGAAGAAGTGATTGAATCTGAGGTTGAGGAACCCAAGGTAAAAAATCTCAACCAAACTCAAATCATAGATGTGAACAAAATAAACCAAAGATTTAAACTTACAAAATATCTCCCGTTTTCCATTTCAGCTTGACGATGAGCACCACTTCCGGAAGCCAGCCAATGACATCACGTCCCAGCTGGAGATCAATTTCGGAGACCTGGGCCGTCCAGGCCGTGGACGCGGCGGTGGACCACGTGGTGGCCGCGGAGGTCGCGGCCGCGGCGGCAGCGGTGGTGGAGGACCACCCGGCGCCGGACCACCCGGCGAAGCCGCTAGGCCGGTCCGCGCACCAAGGCCCGACAAGGTAAATAATCTTACTGGAATCTATGAAGTTGTGTCATTAGTACCCAGGTATAAAGCTCACTCCCTGTCACTTCCTTTCCTTTATTCCATACTTTAGAGACGCACCTATAAATGTTTGAATTTTCTAACTCTTACTTATTGTTTGCTTTTCCTCAGTCGTCTGCGTCTGTGCCCAACGTGGACGACCCAGAGGCCTTCCCAGCCCTGGCTTAAGCCCCGGCTGCTGTTCCTCAGGCCTACAGGAGCCTCCTGAGCACCTCCACTACGAGGCTTGCATGTTCCTGGATCCTTCAGCAAAGTGAAATGATGGAGAAGACTGTCATTTAACTATGGCACTCAAAGTGAGGACTGAGTTTTACCCAATAAAAACAAAACGAAGATGGAAAAAAACAAAACAGAAATTAACAAAAAAAAACAAAAAAAGAAAAGGACTTCTTGCTACTCTGGAGCAACTTATTGGTAGAGGTTTTGTACTTAGAAACAAAGTAGCAGGGATGTTTTCATACAGTATTTTTTTCAGAGGTTATGCATTGTCCATTGATAATTTTTTGTAATTGCTGCTTGAAAATATGCATTTCGAGATGTAAGCATAAGAAGGGTGTCTTTAGCTCGGTTTGAGTTATTGCTTGCTCGCTTTGAAATCGGCACGGTGGAGCTCCAACCCGAGCTCAAAAGCTCTGTCACACCAGGTGTCTCTGATGAAGTTACAGCTTCACTCATTAAGATTTATGGAGTTTTTTTTTTCTTTCGCACTGGGGTATTGTTTTATATTTTATACAGGTCTATTCTTCTATGATCTTCGGCCTGTAAATCTTAACTATTTTCATAAATTCCTGCAGAGACTGTATTTCACATGGTGCAAATAGGACACACCTTGATCCCCTTTGATCAAGCGTTGTTGCCTGTATTCGAATTCATTGATGAAATGGCGCCTAAATCTGTATTATGGTTCTTTTGTACTGAAAATGTACTATAGGAGGAACATTAGGTCATTTTGGAGGACCACATCGGGGATTACTCACCTAAATTTGCATTGATCCGGAGAAATTTGTCAAGGGGGTTCATTTGAAGCAGAAAGTTATTCCATTTGTTCTGATTTCTCATGTATTCGGGGTGCTATTCGCCATCTGATATCCCTTCCTCCCCGCCCATTTCCTCTTTGATTGCCATTTGCAAGTCAATTCACGCCTTTGCTTTTACTCTAGTTTAAGAGTGATACGGAGAGGAAGTGTCTTTACACGGATGAGACGTGGCTGAAGTCTTCTGGAAGCCCTCAGACCGTCTCCGACTGTTTACACACTCCACTTCTTCCACAGATTTAAAGTCAGCCCAGCTTCAGTTTGTGTTTTTTGCAGTCTGTTCTGTGCTGATATTTTTCCTCCACTGTTGACTTGCCCTGTAGCTTCCACAGTGGCACCACTGCATAATTGCTCTGAAAGAAATACAGTCGTTCATTGCGTGGAACAACTGACGTGCTCTACAAATGTGTGAATTCTAGCCCTGCTATTAGAGACCTCTGTCGGTAAAATAAAGGTGGTCGATAAATCTTTTGCATTGTCGGTTTTTAATCCTGCCTGCACACAGGAAAAATGAATTTACAGTGTTTGCTTTAGCTTACAACCACATATCTACATGCATACACGGACTGTTTATTTAACGGCCTTTACAACTGAAAACTTAACTCCACAAACCTGCAGAGCAGATATGTGAAATGGTCACGTGCCACTTCAGGGTCGAGATGACCGATGGTCTCAAAATGTATCAAAGATTAAAATTAAGTTCTCTTTTGTAGACGGGATATTATGCCAGAAATAAGTGTGATAGATGTAATTTTATGACTATTTAATGTCACTAATTTCAATATGATGCTGAAAGTACACATTTTCAAAGAAAAAGGAACTTTTGATTCATAAAAATATCCAGACACTGGAATATGAAAAAACATCTTTAAATATTCCCAGAAATTAAATAAGAAAAAACCCATTAAAATGGGCTTATTAACAGAAAACACAATGCAACATCTCATAGTGGTAGGGAAGGAACCCTGCTGTTAATTGTTGTGTTGGCTTAAATGTAAACGATGTTAACACAGCGGGTGACATCGAGGTCTGCTAAAAGGATCGAGGTTATGTCCATACATCTTACAATAAGTCAATAACGTAGAAATGATGGAGGTCATGTTCATACGATGAGTAAATTATTTTATGACCGGCCCAGTCAGTAAAGTATGTAAAAAGAAAAAATTACATTTTTAATCGTACTATACTATGACTTTTTCAACATGCTATACTGACTTTTTCATAAAATTTTAACATACTATGACTTTTTTCATTGCATTTCATCGACTTATGACATTTGTTGACACACTACGACTTTTTTATACAAACTAGGCTGACTTTTTCGACATTCTATACCAGGACTTTATGACTTTTTTCGACATACTATACTGACGTTTTTCAACATACTATACTATGACTTTTTTATGAGTTCTCTGTCAAAATTCACTCTACGTAGATGACACCCCGTTCTCAACCACAGTCTGGAAAAACAATCACAGTAATTATTCGTGGTCTCCTTTTCATCACAATATCTGACCTGGTTGTAAGCCACTGTGATCCACAGTTAGTCGCTGCCCTGCACTACATTCTTCCACTCAGATGAAGGTACTGTTGATTCTAGTAAGGCTACGGTCTGTGGACTTAATGAGTATTCTTTTTTTACACGCTATGATATGACTTTTCGATGTACTATACTATGATTTTTATCGACATGCTATATGAATTTTTTTTTAAATACATTACTTTTTTTAACGTACTATACCATGACCTCTTCACATTTTTTAACATACTATATTGTGACTTTTTTCATTGCATTTTATTGACTTGCTATACTATGACAATTTTCGACATACTATACAGTTAACTTTTTATGACTTTTTTTTTTGACATGCTATGACCTTTTAATGACTTACCATAGTATGACTTTTTCGACATGCAATACTTTGACCTTTTTTTATGACTTTTTTTCCCACTTACCTTTTTATGACATACTTTACTATCACATTTCATTGTTTTTTATGAACTAGCGATTGAGACCAAAAACTCATGTTTACAATGTTTACTGAGGTAATAAATCAAGAGAGAAGTGGGGTCATTTTCTCATAGACTTCTATACAACCAGAGGAGTCGCCCCCTGATGGTCATTAGAGAGAATGCAGGTTTAAGGCACTTCCACATTGGCTTCACTTTCCAGGACAATAACCGGTGGGTTCCGAGATTGGCCGATGCGTTCTGCCTTCTCTCCACACCGACTGTTTACCTGCATTCAACCAAAGCCTGCTCGAATGTGATTGGTTAACACTACACAGACTACAAACAGAGCCTGCAAAGGGAACTTCATATCTTATGCATGTGTAATGCAGAATCTGTTAATAGAGATTAGATATGGATGTATACATTAGTACAAGCAGGCAGCAATCACAATATCTGATACACTCCTTCATGCAGCCTGCACTGTGTTCGTTATGGTCGTGGTCTTAGTGTGTCCAATGCTGCTCTCTAAAGAAAACTATGGTAATGCATGAAATGAAAACAAAAAGTAATTTCTAAAAATTATTACTGTACAACAGCTCTGCAGAATTCAGCGAGAGCTTTTTGTTACAATTTCGATTTCAGTGAGCAAGGAGGTAGTTCATGGAAATCTCAACAAGATTCGTGACGCAAAAAAAGACAAACGGAAAACATTCACCACCTCCAGTCATTGTTTCCAGTCTGTTTCGTTTAGCCATCTTCTTCCTCTAAAAGTGGCTTTCACTCAAACCTCATCTCACCAAAGAGTTCAGGTTTCAGGTCCACACTTACTGTTCTGAAAGAAAGAAGTCACTGCAGTCAATTTTGACGGCATTCAGAGTCAACTTCCCTCCAAACTCCATCGGTTCTATGAAAATGTTGTGACTGGGGAAGAAACCCAGCATTTCTGCAAACTCTTCTTCCTCCTCCTCCTCCTCCTCCTCCTCCATATTTCCCAGCCCGTGCGACGAGATGTAGTCTACGGTTGTGTTGGTGTCCAGAGAGGTCTGCGTGTGGTCGGAGCTGTCTGAGTCGTGGGAGAAGCTCTTGATGTAGTTGGTCAGCGGGTAGAGCGCTGTGGCCGGCTCCGTCTCAGGGCTCAGGCTGGTTTGAGGTAGGAGACGCGAGGAGACGTCTGTGGGTGCGCAGACGTCACCGCTCTGCTTGGGCAGCTCCTCTACATTCACCAGGATGGGCTCGTCTTCCTCCTCGGTTACACTGGAGTTACTCAGCTGCAGATGGAGGTTCATCTTACCCTGTTTTGAAGGGAGATACAGGCTTAAACTCAGACCAATGAGTTGCAATTTACAGTAGTTTGTATTTGATCCACTTTTATATTATTACCTTCTCCTGCGTACACTCTTTTGCCCATTTGCTGTTTGCAGGATCCGGCACAACATCGAGCATGAGGCACTGAAAATACACCCAGATCCTGAGGGGGAATGGGGAAAACAATATGGCATGGGAAGTTTAGTAGCAACATTTTTGTTGTTGTTGTTGTTGTTATTGCTGCACCATTTCTTTGACAACAACTGTTGTGTGTTGCTCACATACCTCTGCTTTACTGCTGAACTGTGGGACAGACACATCAGCAACAACGCGATCGGGGCAACGACCGCACACAGTATTAGGGGGGATAGTTGGGTCTTTTCTGCAATAGTGACAGAGAAACAGTGAGATGTGAGATTGCAGCATATATATTTGGCTCATCTGATACAGTCGGTTGAGGTAGTAGGAAAAAAACCACGATACAGCCATAAAGACCATTTCTTTTGGACACAAAGTGTTATTTTAATGAGCAAAATCTATTTGCTGAGGAAAACTATTTCTAAAGTCAAGAAAAACTTTACTCCGCAAAACTTGTGGTTTTACGGCGGGTTTATGTGCTGGACTATTTCTTGGGCAGGAGCAGGTGCCAGGTTCACATTTACCGTACAGACGTAAGAGTGGAATTGATCTTCTCGTGTAACTCGTACATGAAAGCAAATAAGTTTCACTATAACGTCATAACTATTATTTTAAAGAAACTTGGAAAGCTGCTTACGCTGGATGAAGAAATTGACCGTTTGACCCGCGCGGCCTTCTCCTTTAGCAGTTGAAGCCGTCATCCACAGGCTGTAGCCAGCTGGAGACAGGTCTTTGATGATGTGCATCCTCTCTGATGCTGGTATAGAGACTGAAATACACATTTATATACACACACAGCAGAGGAAAGTTACTCATGTAACATGCACCGTCACCTCAGAGTACAAGATGTTACAGTAGAGATAAATGGTTCTTACAATGCTGTTGTTGTTTGCTGTCTATTTCTAAATAGATGGTATACTTGGTGACACAACCCCCACGCTGACCCCTGGGAATCTCCGTCCAGGTCACTGTCACATGGTTTCCCTCAACCGTCTCTTGGGCAGACGGACCAGCTGCTGGGGCTGCAAACAACAAGCAGAAGCCAAAAAGGACCGCTCAACGGGACGGATGATAACGGAATATTTGAAACAATTTACAGACTCCTGTTACAGACTGCATTGTCTGCCAGTTGTGTGTATGAGTTTAATAAAAGACACACTATCGAATTAACACTGTTTACGCTCTTCTTGGATCTTACCTGAGGTCAGAGTGGCGACACCTGTAAATCTGGTCCGACTCACTGAGCTCTCATTGTAGAAAACATGCACCGCTCCCTCGTAGCACTCAAATGGCTTAATACCTGCATAAAGAAAGATAGAGGTGTGGAAGAGGTAAAAGCTGCTTTCACCAGCCCTCTTCAACATATTGTGAACAAATAAGAGGCTGTATGATTGGTAACACCCTAATAAACCATCTTATGTATGCTGATGGTCTGGCTTTTCTCTCTCCTAGCAGTGCTGGGTTTCCACATACTTGGGTCAAATATGATGCTAGAAAGAATGATGTCATTTGTAGAACAAAAGGGCATAAGGGCCCCAACTTTCCAGATTTGTATCCATCTAGTGTTTATGAAACAAAATATGTGGGGCACTCCATGACAGATCAAATGTCTGAGGACCCTATATCCTGAGCATCCTTTTGGAAAACCTCTCATTTTCCTGCAGCAGGGTCTGACAGTCTGCTCTGCTCAGTCCTGGTTCTGGTTCTCCTGTTCCTCCCCTCCCAGCAGTACAGCCTGGGTTTCCAGCAGCGTAGTGTAATTCAAGCGAAGTGGCGCTTGAATATAATGCTTTCTTTAGAATCAGATTAGTAGTGCAGATGGTCCTGTTTGTGAAACTGGATCTGGGTCTGTCCGCTGTGGGCTGGTTGGTGGCGGAGGCCCCGCTGGAGTCTGAGCTGAAGGAGTTTCATCTGGTTTTGCACCGGTGACGAGCATTAAGACTAACTTAAAGAAATAGCCGATCTTCTCGCTGATGGTCTCGTTTACTGATGCAGGTCATATAGAGGCATCAGTATTAAACGGAGACTGTTTCATAACCAGATACAAGTTCCTCATAGTAACTTTAATGTATCTTTTGTATTTGTGTTGTACGTTTTTGTGATGAACTTTGAGCCTGACAATAAAGATGAACTGAACTGTAACTCCACATGTCCCACCTGTAAGAACAGCATGGTTGTCATTCCTGCCCAGCCTGACCCATCTGAGCTCCTCCAGCTTGTTGCCCTCTGGGTACCACTCCACCACATACACGGCATGTGGAGGTGCAGTGTCATGCTTTCTCCAGGAGATGGTGACACTGTGGTTGTCTGCATTTACTTGCACGTCCTGAGGGGGCTGCAACTGCTGAATCTTCACTACAAGAGAGAATCACATAGACGTCAACCGTCTTATTATTATTGGTCATATTTCCGTTATTGTTAAAGTTGGTATTGTTATTGTTGTTGTTGCTGTGCATCTCTCTCTCTCTCTCTCTCTCTCATACTGACGCCTTGTCAGACCGCTAGGTGTCACTTTATAACACACTGGGTAGCCCAGCTCACGCCTGGTTATGGCTGCGAATTCAAAGAAAAACTCCTTGTTTAGGGTTAGGCCACAAACCACATGGTTAGGTTGGGCTTAAAGTAATTACGTCATCTAAGTAAAACGTAAAAAAATGCACTATATGTACTGAAATCACAGCACAAACATCACTTCACTATAACTCAACAAAAGGTCTTGAACACTAGTCTCCACCAGTCTTGGGCTTTATACCACGTCATCACACTCATCGCATTGTCTCTGAGAGTCTAATAGTGACACAGATTGGTTTACATTGTAGTTCCTTGGATGCCCGGTGCGTCTCCTGCAGACGCTAAAAGGTGCCTTGTGTGTTGGTATTTAGTGGCCTGGGAATGAGAACGGGCTGGAATGTCGGGTTTCTGTAAATGACTGTCTAAACCTGCTCTATTTGAAGAGTGTCATGATATGACTTCCATTGTGATTTGGCACTAGATACATAAACTTGACCCTCGGTATTAATGCAGTGATGCATCTGATGTGACCTCTTAACACGACTGCTCACCCACAAAGAGAGGCACGTTCTGGCTTCATGAAGCTGCACACAAAAGCATTCACTCATTTTTTTACCTTTTGTGTGATGGGTTGTAATTCGGGCAGGAGGGGACGGCCCTTTGGAGTTGCAGGCCCACACTTTCACTTCACAGTCGGCACAGAACTGGACTGAATAACTCCTGGCATCGGCACTAACGTTAGCGAGGAAGACCGATCCAGACTTTTGGCTGTCAACTCCGACTTTGTACTGTACGATTCTCCCTCTAGCCGTGGAAATGTTCGGCTCCTGCAGTCAGAGAAATGTTTCAAAGTGATTTATTGAGTTTGACACCGTGTACTTGCTTTTGTCACAGGAAAAGAAACAACAACGTGCGCTTTTTAACGCTCCTTGGATTTGCCTGCTTTCTTTACAGGACGCTCAAAATCAACACACTGAGACAGCAAGACACATCATTTCTGTTCAGCTCCTCTTTTCTTGTAAACTGAAACTGTGGTGTCTGACGTCAGGTTTCACTTATCTCTCGCTGTCTTTATGTGACATTAAATGAGTATATGAGTGTGTGTGTTTGTGTGGTAGAGGGTGGGGATGTGCGAGTGTGTGCGTGAGGATCTCACACCTCAGAAGTGGTCAATGGTTGACCTTTAACTAAGAAGTATTGAAGCAGGAAGAACAGAAAGTGCTACTATGGTGACGACGCCGCACGCCCACACAGGCACATAGTGAGAGAGTTGAACACATGGAGACGACACCCTCGAACACACCAAGCTGTGCAGCAGTGTTGTCATGTGTGTCGTATTTCACCGTCAGCCCAAATTTAAACAGTTAAAAAGCTTTTTGACAAGATTTAAAACGTACCTTCCAGTAAACTCTCATGACGTCAGAGGCGGCTGCAGCGTACCACACGTCCAACTCTGTGGCAGGAGCTGAAAAAAAACATGCGTCATGGGACAATGATAGTGAAATAATAACAATACTGAAATAATAACAATAGTACTGAAATCATACATGAGAATGTTTGTTTTCAATGAATGAGTGAAAGACATGTTTATATAACTGACATTTCTTGAAAGTTATTCTGAGTTGATAGACTTTAAAAGTGACAAATATCCAGCCTGTTACATTTTCCTATGTGAGCATTGAGTTTAACACTTCCATGTAAATGTATACATCCATATAGGATTTTTAAAAAAATGAAAAAATGTGGATTAATTACAAGTACTTAAAGGTACCTTGAGATATCATTCATTGCATTGGGCAACTTGTTGTCTTAATATTGTCATATTAAGTTACTTTAAAGGCACAATGAGTAGGATCTTCCTAAAAAACTAAGTTTAGACTCATATAAAAAAATCCCTCTACATCATCACTGTGTGCGGTGGTGTCTGCAGAGAACCTGCTCTCTGCCTGTATTTTCTCTTTCTTTTGTTGTGTTCAGGACGTTTCTGGGCGTCAAACTATAAAAATGTAGCCACCGGGTGCCAGATCGAAAGCACAAATCCAAGAGGAAGCTACGAAAAGGACTGCTGGCACCTTAACCCCTGAGGAGCCAAGACATCACGGTCTGATGGCAGCCGCTCTGAATGTTCTTGCCTACATGTTAGCTTCAGCACATAATATAGGGTCCTCAGACATTTGATCAGGCATGAGGTGCCCCACATATTTAGTTTCAGAAAAACATAGCGCTTGCCCTCGATGGATAATTATATTATATTATATTATATTTGACCCAAGTATGTAATATATTCAGCAGCTGTTATTTACAGATTCAAACATACTTTTTCAGAAACTTGTAATAAGAAAAACATTGTTTTAACGTAAATAATCACCTGGGGAAGTTTCATTATTTAAATTTTCTATTAGTTAAAACTTTTACCCTATTCACCTGTATATATATACATACATATACATACATATACATACATATATATATATATACATATATATATATATATATACATATATATATATATATATATATATATATATACATATATATATATATATATATATATATATATACATACATATATATATATATATATATATATATACATACATATATATATATATATATATATATATATATATATATATATATATATATATATATATATATATACATATATATATATATATATATATATATATATATATACATATATATATATATATATATATATATATATATATATACATATATATATATATATATACATATACATATATATATATATATATACATATATATATATATATATATATACATATACATATATATATATATATATATATATATATATATATATACATATACATATATATATACATATACATATATATATATATATATAGTGCCTCCCATTAAAGTAAACAATAATTGATAATTTTTACGCATACAGCGGTGATGTCTGTGGGACCCCAAACAATGAGTAGGTTAAACTAATTTCAACTAAAAACAGAGTTGAAACGTCACCTTTTTAAAGAATATTACAGCTCTATTAAATAATGTTATTACTCTGACAAGACAAGCGTTTATTGTGGTTGATTAGCTTCCTCAATTATCTTTCAATCTCGGTGAGGTGGCTTTCATACGGTCCTGGATGAAACCAGCGGCTGCCTGGAAGATCGGAGATCCCATGTGTGGCTTCGACACTACGTATTCATCCAGGGAAAGGAGGAAGATGAGGTGTAATTAACATGTTTAATACGCGCTTAAAGGGCAGATCCATCAAATGGAAACGCCCACTCAGTCGTTTGCAAAAGGTAGTGAAATAGGTAGTGACAAAAAAAATGAAATAATACAAAAAAATATGAATGGACCTGAACTTTAAACAAAGAACACGTAAACCCTTTACAAAAAATGTTTCCTCAGCTATTTCTACTGTGACTTCCGGCTGTTCGTGGAATGCTGATGAATGCTGATGATCTGCACATTCATATCTTATGTATCTGTAAAGACAGCTTCATATCTTCACACCATCAGTATTATAAATATGCAGCGATATTTTCCCATGAAGCACCACAGTCTACTTTACCACTTTACTTTTCTTCACTCAGGCTCAAAGTTGAGCTGGTTAGAGTTTATTATCAATAAATAAAATACATGTTTTTATAATCTCAGCCACCTAACATAATGCGTCTTATCATTAATCGATGGTTTCGCTCTCAACACAAAACCCGATAAGGCGTGTTTCAGTGGCTTTTGGTATCCTGCAGACAGTCATTGGTAGAGCTGATAACTGCCTCAAACAACCCAAAGGAAATGAAGTATTACTGCATTGTCTGATACAAACAGATAAGTATACAGATAAAATACTCCATTCGGGTCTTTGTGTGTCGATAGAATCAGCGGTGCTTTCACTCAGGAAGTACAGAAATAGTCTTCAGGAGCTGCAAGGGTTTGCTTACCTTCCTCTTGAGTCCAGCTGGAAACGTTTGCGCTCCACTGACTCCACAGGCCGGTGCTGAATTTGGACCTGGCTCTGAAATGGTACAGGGTGTAGGGCTCCAGAGAGGAGACGGACCGATCCTGTACCAAGCTAGTCTGCACAACCTGTCAGAAATAAATGTTTTTCATCTTATTATTATCTCATTCACATTATCTCATTTATTACATCTCATTCATTCTTCAAAAACGGAGTAAAGTGCCATTTACGATCACACTGTGAAGAACACCTCGTTGACTTTGTTTTTGTGCAACATTGTCAGTTCACCTTTCATCAACCTGACACTCATATCTTCCTTCGGCTTTGAATCAGCAGAAGACCTCTGAGGTGACTGTATGTCTTCAAAGGGTTCAAAGTAACCTTCTGCAGTATCTCTTGCAACATCTCATTGAAAGTTCCTAAAGTCTGCTCTAAGACTTCTTACTGAGTCTGGAGAAGATGTCCATGTGCGCGCTGCCGCTCTGTATTGGATCTCCAGGTGTTGAGTCCGCACAGACTGCTCCACTTTGATGATGCACTTTCGGGAAGAGCACCCCGGTTGGCCAAGAACAGGAGTCGATGGCATCGCTGCTCGGATAGAAAGGGAGATAAATAAAAAAACAAAAGTCAGCTGTCATATTGATTTTTGTTGTTGTTTGCTATAAAAGCAGCAATGAAAAAGACAGGATTTCACTGCATCAATACTGGCCGTTGGAGGCAATCTTCGCTTAGTGGAAAGGAGGATGGAGGGAGATTATCAACTATCCTAAACTTCAAGATTAAAGAATCAAAGAAGGACGCATTTTACTGAAAAGCTGCTTTCACATGGACTACAGTTTTGAAGCCTTGAGTTCAACATTTTAGTCCGTTGCCATCTTGGTTTCCGGCCGTCGCTATGTTGTTTTTTTGCAACCGGAAGTGACCCAAGAGGGTTCAGCTCAGCAAAACATTTTAAGGGGGACCCAAAATGTTCCAATTAACTTTCATAAAATGAAAACACAGTGTGAAGGGGTTGTAAGACACAAACACGGACAACTCACAGACCGGACAACGCGGTGGTAGCGACCTGTCAATCACAAGGTAGCCCCGCCCCTAAAGCATCCCCTGCTTTATGGACTATTTGACACTAAATGGACCATAAGTTACTAAATGAACATCATGCTGTATTGAAGAAGACTTGAAACTAGAGATTGAGACCATAAACTCATGTTTACAATGTTTACTGAGGTAATAAATCAAGAGAGAAGTAGAGTCATTTTCTCATAGACTTCTATACAACCACACTTCTTTTTGCAACCAGAGTCGCCCCCTGATGGACATTAGAGAGAATGCAGGTTTAAGGCACTTCCTCACTGGCTTCACTTTTCAGAAATGGAGGTTCGCTGCCTGCTCTCTGTGCAGAAGATGCCAAGCACCTCATCAAACACTTAACAGGTCGGCTGATAACGTGCTGCTCTCTTACCAATGTCACTGAGTGTGTAGTTGATGGTGATGGACACTGCAGAGCCCAGTGGGTTTTGGGCTTCTACCCACACAGAGATCAGCTGGACAGAGCTGGACACGGGTAAACTAGCTGACGACAAACCAGTTCCCTTAGTGGAACCTTTGTGCAGCAGCGGTCCATCAGTGTGGTTTTTAGATACAGTCTTCACCCTGAAACATACAATGTTGAATTTTACAGTAATACATTCCCAGTAATATATTATCGTTTTGTTGACTTCTCAATTAGAATTTTGTTTAAAACTCACCACAGCACTGAATTATTCCTCAGAAAAGTGTCTCGTCCTCTCTTCCAGGTGCAGAACACAACTCCCCTTTCATTATCTTTGACATTGTAGATGCATGACATGTTTTTAGGGCGCGCTGGTAGATCTGAGGGACAAGAAAAGATGAAATCATTTAATGAAAGGTAATGAGCAGAGAACATAAACCTGACAATCAGCCTAAAAAAAGTCTTAAGTCATCAAATTTGTGGCTCGAGCCGAAGTTACGTGACCCGACACCAAAGCTGCAGGACTATCAAATTAGGAAGTGATATTATATATTATTACATAGAAAACTTAGATGGTTGTATCCTCAAAAAAACACAAATATTCAGATTTATAGTAATCCATTAAATGCAGAGTGTGCTATTCCTTAATGTCAGCGATTACATTGCATAAACAGATGGAATCTTTTTCAGTATTGAGTGTTTTACTTTAAAACAAGTTGATAATAATGTGTTGGGGAACTGGCATGCTTTATGTGTTAAAAAAAACCAAGCTTGTGGTCAGAATTTATCGCATATAACTTTGACACTTAGCAGCACCCAGCCGAACAGTGTGTTCTCTAAGTATAGAAGAGAAAGCAGAACTGGCTCTGCCTCTTTTTTAACAGCTCTTGTAGCTTGAAAGAAGTTACAGTCGTGCCTTAAGATATGAAAGTATCAACTTGAAACACGATGTGCTGACAAACGTCCCTGCATTCTTATAGTCTTAAACACACTAAATAAAGAAACTTTCCTCAGACAGAGGTGCTTTTCCTCCTCCCTGGTTTCATACTCACATCCAGCTGAGAAGTCCAGTCCACAGGGGTCCAGCTCAGGAGAACACCTACACTGACAGCTGTATGTTCTGTTCTTGGTTATGTTTGCCACACGAAAATATATCGTTGTAGAATTCAGTTCTTTGTGGCTCTGCAGTTTGGGCGGATGGTCGCTGTACATGGACCCCTGACACTTGCAGTTAAAGGTGCAGTACACCTCGAAACTGGAGCCTCGCAGCACCACAGGTCCAGCGCTGGACCAGATGGCACAGGACTTCCTACCTAAAAGCAGAAATCACAAGTTGTATGAAGCTGCATGTCATCTAGTTATGTGAAGGTAAGAAGGCTACAATGTGTTTTGTATTTCAAGCAGATGAAGAAATGTAATTCTGCACACTTCATCCTTAGATGCACAATTTAAACACGCACTTTCAGAACAACTTTTAGTTTAGAAAGGCTTTTCATATAAATCCACTGACTTTTAAATCCAAACACTATGAAGAAAACCTATTTACAAACACATTAGTCCGAGCTCACCATTGCAAAGCTGCACGGCCAGCACAGTAAGAGCAGTGAAGATGGTCCATGTTCGGGACATTGTCGCCATGAGTCATCAGTAACTGCCTCTATGTCTCTTACATTCCCGCAGGGACTTCTAGCTTACCTTAAAACAAGGAACAACACACGAATGCATGAGGTCAACCAGGCTGCAGCGATTATTGAGGAATTATATTAATGATCAAAAGCTTTTTTTTAATCTTGGAAAACCATTTTATGAAATGCCTTCCTGGTCGATGGCGCTAATCCAATAATCAACCATTTGTAGCATATTAAATCATGAATATATTTCAATAAGCAGAGTCATGTTATTGATAAAGCGACAAAAAGGGAAATATGGCCGTACTTACCATGACATCACATCCCAGCGTCACATTATCTTTTATTTCTTTCCGAGTCTTTTGAAGCTTTATCCGTCATCGTTAAGTCTTCCTAAACATCTTTATTTTATGAGTTTATCCAGACTAAGCCGACGGCGGAGACGCCTCGGTGGCGGACTGTCGCCTCTGTCTGCTGTGAAGGGACAAACTTCTCTTGAGAAGTGAGTCACAGAGCATCAGTGAAGACAGACACACGCGCAGACACACGCGCGCAGAGGCTCCACAGAGACTGTGCAGATTCAGCCTGTTGATCATGAGGCATCAGCAGCAGTGGAATGTAACTAAGTACATTTACTCAAGTTCTGCACTACTTCCATTGTATGCAACTTTATACTCCTGCTCCACTACATCTTAAATATTCTACTTTGTCCTCCACTATTTTTGTCTGGCAGCTTAATAGTTGCTTTACAGGCTACATTATTTTCATAACCTTCCTGTCCGGTGAAAACCACGTATTTCCATTTTTGATGATTTTTCTATTTCTATTTGATTGTTTCTGATAAACTAGAGATGTTTTTCTGAGTAGTCTACTGGTTAAAGTTAAATTAACAGGGAACATTTTTTCAGAACTTTTACTTCTGATATTTTTGCTGATGATACTTAGTTTTACTTAAAGCTACTACAAGGAACTTTCATTTTGTGTTCATTTTGGCGGTCCCTGTGGACAAAAGTGGTAGTGTTTCCAAGGACCAGACGTCTCTTTAGAAAACGTCTGATGTTGCTGCAGCAGGGTCTGATAGTCTTCCCCGCTCAGTCCTGGTTCTGGTTCTACCATGCACATCCCTCCAGCGGGCCCAGCAATCCGGCCTGGGTCTCCAGCTGGTTGGTCTACCAGAGGGGACCAACGGAGCTTCGGACTGCAGGCGGCAACGAAGCCGGATCTGGGTCTGTCCACGGCGGGCTGTTTGCTGCCGGAGTCTGAGCTGAAGGAGTTTCTGGTGAACCTGGAGGATAGTTTACATCTATGTCTGTCCAAAATGTCATCTTTTATCCTATAAGACATTTGTGTGAAATTGTCATAATAACTAGTGTTTTGTGAGGTCACAGGCACCTTTGAACACCAAAATCTAATCAGTTCATCCTTGTGTCCAAGAGGATGTTGGCGCTAAATTTGAAGAAAATCCCTCCAGGCGTTCCTTAAGTATCACGTAACCACCAAGCATGGGACGGACGGACGGACCGTCTATCATCATACCCAGACTACTACAGAATACTGTAGCATAACAATCTGTCTCAATGGTTAGCTACCAGATGATTTGTGGTTCAATGCCACCGCTCCTAAATGCTTCGGATGGGTTAAATGCAGAGATCAAATTTAACGTACCTGTATACAATTGACAATTGTAATCAAGTTTAGTTGCAGGTTTGATCCCACATAGTCCTGAATCCCAAAAGGAAGAGAAGTGAACATATTGTGACCTGATGAGGAAAGTCTGCAGGCTGCTGTTCAGATGACATCTTGGAGTGTATGACACCTGCCTCAGCACAACAAACCCTCAGATGCTTTTTCACCATCACATTTTCCACACAGCACCAAAGTCTCTCACTCCGTCAATCACATCCCATGTGATGCAGTGGGGGACTTTCCTCTGAAGCTGCACCACATTTCACCTTTAGATGCACAGTTCTGGGCTCCGGATTAGTAACATAACTGCAGAAGATTTTCAAAGACATCGAGGCCCCTGAAGATTCATTATTAAGACTCTCTGTGAAGAAGAGACCAATGAGGAAGTGAGACAACGCTCAGGAAGTCTTAAAAACAGTGTGTAACTGCAGGTGGTGCATGTACGAGTTAAACCTATGGTTCAGATAACGATACCATTCACTTATCTGTAACAGGGAAACCCCCCCAACTGACTTTTGCTTGGGTGTGTTTTGGAACAATTTCACACTCGGCGTCACTTCACCGCCACATAACACAATGCTAACATGAAAAAACACAGGTCACAGGTCTTAGTCTCGTTTTAGTTTTTTTGGATTTAATCAGGAATACCACGAAGCATCTGGAGAAAGATCAGACCACATTCATTAATATGTGAAATGTTATTTCATAGCTGCAGACTTGATTCTGCAGCTAAAGCTTAGCAACAAAATAACACAGGCATGCTAACAGCTCTGTGTGGTTGTACTTATGCACAGCGGTGCTTTGAGCTAAATGCTAACATCAGCACGCTAACGTGCATGCCATGTTCACCACCTTTTTGCTAATTATCACCAAACACAAAGTTCAGCCGAGGCCGACGGGATCGTCGTTAGTTGTCCAGGTGTTTGGTTGTAATACGAAAGCATTAGACAAATTAAAACCCTAACTTCATGACGGTGCTGTATTGTGTAGTTTTTTTGCATACTATCTTTGTCTTTTCAGCTCAACTGCTGTAACAGTGTAACACAGTCCATCTATCTATAACTAACAATGGTGACTATTGCTAAACACTTATTAGAATGGCATTCAGTCAAACTCAAAATAAACATTACGTCATTTATTCAAGTTATGACAAGGAACTTTTCATTTTGTGTTGATTTAATGGCGGTCAGTGGACGAAAGTTGTCATGTAGAAAACCTTTATTTTTATACAGCAGCAGGGTCTGACAGTCCGCCCCGCTCAGTCCTGGTTCTCCCGTGCCTCCCTTCCCTCCAGCGGGCCCAGCAGCACAGCCTGGGTTTCCAGCAGCGTGGTGTTATTCAAGCAAAGTGGCGCTTGAATATAATGCTTTCTTTGAAATCAGTTTAGTAGTGCAGATGGTCCTGTTTGTTTGTGTCCTTCTCATCGTCCCTGCTACCTCTGTGTGTCCCACAGTGTCGTGCTGCTCACAGCGGCTGCTTGGGGGAAATAACCACCAGTCAGTGTTGTCTCAACTGTATGCTGAGATAAACAAGTGTCCTCAGTGTCAGGTGTCATTATTTCACCCTGTTGTAAATCCAGAGAGGGCGAATCCGCTTCCACCTCGTTCTCAGTCCCCCTCCTCCCCAGTAGGAAGCCTCCATTCAAGAAACTTGTTGTTTCGGGAGTTTTAGGCCACAGGAGACCACCGACAGAGCTGAGGGTCAGCCCCAGCGGTGGATCAGAGAAATCCACCTTGGCGCTGGACAGAAAGGCTCCCAGCAATCCTCCAAATACACGTTTGTCTTCCTCCCCATTTGACGGTACGTCCCTCTGCTCGTCCTCCGTCTCCTTCCACTCCTCTCCTAATTGAGCTGATGTGGCAATCTGGGGTTTGTAGCTGACATGTTCCAGCAGGCTGTCAACAAGCATCGTCCCGGAGTCTGAGGTTAGCAAAGGTGTCTCCGCCGTGGGTCCCGACCCGACGTGGGATATGTCGACGTGGACGGTGGGGTACACGTCGTCCCTCTCCTCCTGAGAGATGAAACTGATGGGCGACAGCGGAGGGTCGCTGTATGTGGACGAGAAGGACGGTTCACTTCCGTACTGCTGGTGACCAAAAACAAAGAAAAGCACAGTTAGATTTGAAGTGATGAATATAATGCAAATATACAAACGTGTCTCTGGTGTTCACTTGCAGCAGCTCACAAAGTTGTCATTGTGAAAGCAGAGAATAACATCACTTCCTGCTTTGGTTCAGATGGTAAACATTTAGAAACTAGTGTTGTTGTTTTTTAATCATGTTTCAAAACTGTTTTAAGTACTGTTGGTGTTGGTGCAGTTGCTAGCTGTTGCTATTTTGGTGACAGCAGTTCACACAAAAAGAGGAAAGCGTGAATGTCAACACATGTTGGCTTCATCGGCTTGCTGTTATTACCTCCAGAAGTCGGATGGCATTACTGTTTCCTAGTTTTGGTAAGTTTTCATGAAGCCAGGCAGGTCCCCACGACATACACTTCTGTTTGATCCTGAGATAGAAAGACAACAAGGTTTTTAAAGTCAGAGCAGTTTCCCAGAGCACAAGTAAACGTCATGTGTTCAAAATCTTACTTAAATAAAAGTACAAAAGTATTAAAAAAAACAAATACTTATGATGCAGAATGGTCCCATTTCAGAACAATGTCTATTGTACTATTGGTTTATAATTAGTGATGCATTAATGTGTTCACGACTATGTTTCCGCTGGTAAAGGTGGAGCTAACGTTCATTCTCTAAATCTGCTAAATAACTGAAGCTGTCACATAGATGGAGTGAGGTAAAAAGCACAATATGATGTTGTAAGTATTAAGGGGCATTCAAATGGAAATATTTGAGTTAATATACTTCGTTATATTCCACCAATGGCTACTGTGTGTTCCTAATGATGGCGATGACACATTTTGGAGCACACACTCAGTATCAGATCGGGGTGCTTTGACCACATATACAGAGTATGATGTTTTTCGACAGCTGGGGTTTTTTCTGTTCATGTTAGCCGTGTGGCTTCTTGTTCATGTGCTCGTGTTGCGGTGTGGCATTTAAAATCAGCCACAGTGGCATCCATCCTGGTTACTAGTAAAATAAAAGCTATATGCACGTTCAAAATCCGTTGCAGGAGATTGAAGGACAAAAGTGATGTTCATCATCAGAACACTTTCGCTATTATAAGATGATGACTGTTGTTTTCCACAAAGCAATGAGCATGAATAATGATACCTTTGCCTCACACAGCTCCAGCACATCAGGTTGGATATGATCGCTATAAAGAGGGTGACGATGAAAACCGCCACAATCAGCAGGCCAACTACAGGAGACAAGAAGGGAACAGATAGAGTCAGAGAGTTGTTAAAACTCTTTAATTGTCCAGACATTAAAATGGGAGGGGGTGGGTGTGTGTGGGGGGGATTACAGTTATAGGCAACTGCTTCCGCAGAACAGCCTTGATGTTGGTGTCAGTGTGGGCACGTGATGGCAGCAGGAGACTGACCTGCAGGGCTTTCAGGCTGAGAGCAGATCCGGTTCCCCCGCAGCCCTTCTCCTGCCGAGGTGGATGCAGTCAGCTGCAGAGCCAGAGCTCCTTCAGGACAGTCCAGCCACATCGGTCTGGGGCCGGAGCCGGGCACCGTCACTGGAGGAGAGCAAATGTCACAATTACTGTCGTTGTAGTTATTTTATGTTTGAAAATATGCAGTTAGGCAAATTCAACTGCATTAATTCAATTGCTACAATCAGGCGGAAGTCAGTAATCGAAGGAACAGCTTTCATGAGCAATGGGGTTAAGTGTCTTGCCCAAGGACACATCAACATGGACTGGATGAACCGGGGATCAAACCGCCGATCTTCATAGTGGGAGACAACCTGCTCTACCTCTGAAAGTTAATTATTGGCCACAAACAACATAAACAATCTCAATCTCTGGACGACAAGTCCTTCAAGGGGACAAGAAAAACTCACTTCTTTCAGCGCTTGTTCACAAACATTTTGGTATCTGGAGTTTCTACCAACCAGGCTGCAAACTCCAGTTCTGAAGAGGGAAGCCATTGTGTTAAACTTGCATTCTGTCTAATGGCCAGCAGGGGGCGACTCTTCTGGTTGCAAAAATAAGTCATACTGCATTTAAGTCTATGAGAAAATGACTCTACTTCTCTCTTGATTTATTCCCTCAGTAAACATTGTAAACATGAGTTTATGGTCTCAATCTCTAGTTTCAAGTCTTCTTCAATACAGCATGATGTTCATTTAGTAAATGATGCTCCATTTAGAGTCAAACAGACCATAAAGCAGGGGATGCTTTAGGGCGGGGGTCTGCTGTTTTAAAGCCTCGAGTTTGACATTTTGGCTCTCGACCTGAGCCTAATTTTTCTGTTGCTAAAGAACATCATCATTTGCAGGAGCACCCAAGAGTATGCAGATGTATTTACTGCAACTAAAGTGAAACTTTAGATAAAATGACTTATAGAAGCGATTGCATCCAGACCACACACACAAAAGATGTCGCATAAGAAACAGGAAAAAGTAAGCTCTCAGGTGTTTTCACACTGAAGCTCCAGAAATAGTGTGTGAAGCATGCTGGTTAGTAGCAACCATAAAGGTTGCATGTGTGCAGGTAGCCACATGGCTTCCTGTTTGTGGTCAAACACAGTTCTAGAGAACTCTATGATTCACAGAAGTCTCTGTGAAAACGATGACAACCAGTGTTTGAAAGATCAATTTGCTCACTAGTGAACGTCTGCATTCCACAGTTGTACATCGAGAAATTGCCATCCAAGAGGTTTGTAGCATATAACTCCAAGTCAGGCCTTCTGAGACGATAAAACTAGCAAATGTCAAAGTATGAAGCATCTGGTGTGCTCCATCGGCTCTTATGTGGGTATTAGCTGTTTCAATAAATAACTAGAAGGGCCCTATCTAGCAATGTTAACAAAAGTGAACAATCATTTATTTAAAACTTTATCTAACCAGGATAATCCCACTGAGATTATGAATCTCCTTTACAAGGGGGTCCTGGCCAAGATAGCGTCAAAAAAGTTAACGGTAAAAAAGCTAAAAACAACATAAAAAACCTAAAAAAAAGTTAAATAAAAGAGAATTCAGTGCTGGGACAAATGATGCTTAATCCTGTTTTTAAAATCTTACATGCAAAATCTAGTTTAAAATGTCTCTGCTCACACCAAGATGAGGGTCAGAAACCGTAAGAAGCGATTTCACCAGAAACGGGGAAGGTTCTCGGGATGAGGTATCTCAGTTGTCTGCATGATTAGAGTTTGCAGCTGCTGATCGTTTTTTGGCTTCAATAGAGATCATAGACAAGGAGACAGTTTGTGTAATATGGCCTTACACAGAAAAATAAAACGGTGTTTTTTTCTGTGCTTGTATAAAGAAAACAAACCACCTGTCTCATACAAACTGAAATGAGACAAATGGAAACGCAGCATGATTTACTGGATCTAACATTAATACATTTGCATGCATAAATGAAATACCACCATAATCCATTGCTGATGGAAGCCTCGCTTGAATTATTTTTTTCCTTGCAGCAAAAGAAATCCACCATTTGTTTTTATGACAGAGACCTAATTTGAGCGTCAGTTTCTTTGTGAGACACTCGATATTAAAAAAGACAGATTAACATTTAAAAGACAGATTGTCTTCTGGGAAATAAACCGGGTATTTATAATATGTGAATCCGCTCGGATATTTAATGTGTTCTTCATGCTACACTCTTCCACCAAGTTTCATGAAAATCATAGTTTTTTCCATAATCCTGCTGACAGAATGAAAAACCAACCGAACCAAAAAACCTGATCTCCTTGATGGAGGTAATTAATCACAGAAGATTCAAAAAGAGCAACCATCAGTTTGCTGTCTGACTTTCACCACATTACTGGAAGTGAGAGGTGAAATACCCTGCTGCTGATGCACTGACGCTTTGTGGGAGGGGAGTATCAATGCTGGCTGCACACTTTCCATTATGTAACACAATACATGCAGACTACTGCGGATTTAAATTTCCCACACATGTGCACACACATGGGTGCGGTAGAAAGCCAAGGTAAAGTACACGCACATACAACATACGGTTAACCGAGCACTGTAAAAGAGAAGTCCTTTTTCTGTGCAAGAACAGGAAACGACTCACAACAGAGTTGTGTTTCCTCCAAACCTTTAGATCAAACGGTCCCGGTGGAATCCAGCCAAGCAAACAGTTTCGTCCTTTTTACAGGATAAGTCACGTTTTCAAATAGCTGGCACCACAATACAACGGAGGTTAATGGATTTTCGTTCTCGGTGCTCACAGCATTGGAAAAATTTGATTATAGAATTTAGAAAACACATTTTCCATGATGTGAATTTAGAACAGCCTGCCCATGTTATGCCATGTTATGCCCATGTAATGCACTCAAAAGCTCACCGCTGAGTTCTGTGTTGCTGGAGTCCAGCGTCTGGAGATAGATGGTGTAGTTTGTGATGAAGCCTTTCTGCTCGACTACAGGCAGCTCGTCCCACTGGATCAGGATCCGTCTGGACTCATGGACCAGAACTGACATGCTGGGACCAGACGCTGGCTCTGAAACAGGTACAATGAGACAGAGGCCGTATACCATGTGTTGTCTTCATCCCTCTTAAATGTATAATAAACTCAGATGATATTTAAATTGTAAAATTGTGGTTTTGGGGACATTGTGTTGTCTAAGAATCTCACTCTGTTCTTTGGAGTAGACCAGACCGGATGATGGAGCACTGACGCCTCTGGTGGTCACAGCATACAGAGAGACATTGTACCTCACACCTGCACTCAGACCTGAAACAACACAGAGGGAAACTTCAACACTCTCACCACGAGCGCCACCATGTTTCACAAACACTCACCTTTGGTCATGAACATTGGCTGCAGCTGTGTAAAGACAGTTGAGAACAGATGTTCTAGAAACTAGAACTAGAAAAGCACAAACTGGTGTAATTCACCGACTGCCCACAAGAGGCCACTGCTTCATCTCTGAAGACATTTCTAAACTTTGTGTGCCATGTTATGTGATGCAATACCATTTTTTGTGTGTGTGTGTGTGTGTGTGTGTACCTCTGATGAAAGTGCCGTTTTGATTTTTAGGCACTTTTTGCCACTGCAGCTCTGCCACAGGCACACTTGTCCACTCTAACACGTAGTGCAGTGGTTCCTCTCCAGATGTTGACGGGCGTCTGTTCCCCGGCCACGACCAGGAGACCAACACGGAGCTGACATTAGCTGCAGGAGCCAACTCTCTCAAAATGGGTCCAAAATCACCTAAACAGTTAGACGTCAAGACATGAGCACACTCTATCTTTCTCTTTCTCTTTGCAATTTAAACATGAAGGTTTTTATCTTCTGTGTATCTAATATTTGTTCACCTGAGCGTCCGAGTGGCACGTCAGCCGGTGGAGACGTCCCGTACGAGGTGACAGCACTGATGCTTAGTGCCCGGAGCTCTGCTGGTACCTGAAGTGAACACCGGCTCAAAGCAGCAGGACAGGTCACTTCCTGTTTCTGGTCATTACCCAGAAAGATCTCGTAGTTTTGCACCGCGCCGCTGTAATCGTCTGGAGATGGAGGCTGAGGAAGAAGTCCACCCATCACTTATCCATCCGTTATAAAGGACTATTACGACAGTTTGAGGAATATGGTTATTTATAGATTATATATTAATTTATTTTGGTTTCTTGTCAGTAGTTAGATGAGAAGATTGATACCATTGTTATATCTGTAAATTAAATATGAACCCATAGCCACCAGATGGGTAGTTTAGCTCTGCATAAAGACTGGAAACAGGGGAAAGGTACCTACTGGCACCTTTAATGCTCACTAATTAACACTTTATAACTCCTGTGTTTAATCTATACTAAAACCAAAGAGTAAAAACAACAAATTGTGGTTTCATGGGAGGCTGTGTGACTATTTCTTGGCTGGGTACAGTCTAGCAGGTCTTTGCCAAGAGTGTTACCAAAATAACTGTCTCTAATGTCTAAAATGCATTAAAAACATACCTATAATGCATTTTAATCTGCTTATTACACTGTATAATTAAAGTCATAAATATACATCAAGCTTAACACTTAACTATAATCAAAACACATTATTAAGCACTTTATAATGACTTCCACGGCCAAGTATCACAATACTTTGAACAGCTTTGACACATTACCTTCCACAAAACCATCACCAACCGCAGCCCATCGGTCCCCAGGCCGCCTAGCATCCTCCACACGTGCATCTGCTGAGATGGACCTAAAGATAAAGTTGAGCCACAAGTTGTGGGTTTTGTTTCACTGACGACAGACTCTCACATCATCACGGGTATCAGATTGCCTCTGTTGCATGATAAGTAAGAATTGTGAGCTCGCCTTTTCCAGGACTTTTCCACCCAACAGATGGGCTCCATTTGCTGCAGAACGACCTTTTGCTGGAGTTTGACCCGGGCGAGCTACATGTTCTCATCTTGAACTCATAATCAGTCAGAGGCCTCAGTCCATCCACTTGAATCCGACCCTCAGTGGGTTCTGTTCCCTCTCCCACTTCCTAGAAAACATCAAGGCGATAAGTCACACGGCCGCTGCAAATAACCACACAGCCATCACGAGCGCCGCGGCATCACTTTACCCAAGAGCCATTATCTGTGCGGAGCCGGACATCGGATCTGAGACTCTCTGAGGATCCAGAAGTTTTCCACTGCAACAGGGCTGCTGTGGAGTTATCCCTAAACTCTATCTGCATGATACGAGGGGTTTCTGGTATTACTGCAATACAAAAGAACACAGAAGAAGCATGCACACAAGTGGCAGCCATTATCCAGTGGGATTGACCTCACAGCACGCACAAATAACTCAAAAACAAAACTATATAACAGTTCGGTAATGACTCAAAAAGTCAACGACTGAAACAGCAACAAGTTGTGGGCTGAGTCGGCGGGGCAATTGTTCCCCTTCAAAGAAATATTACAAAAACAGAGAAACGGTTTGCTGATAGCCAGGTCAAATCAGTCAAACTGTGACGACGGTAGAATAACACGACAGTTAACAGGAATGAACAGGATGACTCATTTCTGTTGGAAATACTTCAGATAGAATAAATCTTAAAATAACACTCCTTAAAGAGAAAGTGTTGAGCTTACCTATATCCTTCACACAGAGGAAGAACGGATCAGATCGCGATGATCCAAAGTGGTTGTAAGCAGCGATATTCAACTGGTGTGTATTGTTTTCATCTAGCTTTGCTCGGGGTATGGTGATTTCTTCAGCATCCCGGATCTGACCCAACAGCATCTGGGTCCCATTTTCTCTGATAAACAAAATTAAAAGTATGGTTTGTTGTTGTCTTATGGGCAAGAAAACAAGGCAATAGCTTCATTGGACCTATAATTAACACCATACCTGCTGAGTGAAATGTTGTAGGTAGTGGGGAGGTGCGTTTCCCGTCCTCTCTCCCATGAGCAGGTTATAAAATCAGAGCTCCTTGACATTTCACAGAGAACGTTTTCAGGTTTATCTGGAGGGACTTTAAGCACAGAGGATGAAAAACAGATTAGAAAAATAATGAAAGCAGGCCACTGACATTTTGTACGCCTGTTAACGCAAAACAAATCTATGTCTACCAGAGTGCTCATTGACAAAAAGAATGACAGAATCACGGGAGAATTTTCTACAGCTTCATTCAAACTTTAAATTTTTTGAAAATCAAGTTTTGCTTCTTCAAGCTTTTTAATACTTCATATTTTTGAACACGTTCATTTACTTATTCTTCTATGAGAGCTGCCCATCCCAGTGTTAAAGGAGCAGTGTGTTGGATTTAGTGGCATCTAGTGGCAAAGGTTGCAAATTGCAACCAACGGAACAACCAACAGAACAACCCCCTGCTCATTTCCATGTGTGTCTGAGAGCTACAGCGGCCTTCAGGTTACGTAAACCTGTGGAAGGCTCTCTCTAGGGAGTGTTTGGTTTGTCCACTCTGGGCTACTGTAGAAACACGACTCCTTGAAGAGGACTTGCTCCCTGTGTAGATTTTTGAAGGGCTCATTCTAAGCTAACGAAAACACAAAGATTCTTAGTCTCAGGGGATTATACACTCATGAAACCATAGTGATGAATATGATATTGCATAATGTATTCGCCACATGTGACTCTGTAATTAGACCAGGGGTGCCAAAGGGACCAATCGGGCCCATTGGATGACTTTGCTAAGTGTGTAAATTCCAGAAATGTCACGTATTCCAATTTCTTTATTAAATGCACTGCTTCCTTCCTGTCCACTTGAGGTTGTGCCGTCCTGCTAAAAGTAACAAGAGGCAGGAATGAGTCCTCAAACCCGGTAAAATGAGTCAGCATTTTTGCTCTTCACGTTCCCTCATTTTGAAGTCGATGTGTTCGTTAAACGGGTTCTTGGTTTGAAGTAGAGTCATTTTCTCATAGACTTCTATACAATCCGACTTCTTTTTCCAACCGGAGGAGTCGCCCCCTAATGCCCATTATACAGAATGCAGGTTTAAGGCACTTCTGCATTGGTTTCACTCTTCAGACTTTGCCGCCTGGTTGTATGTGGCCCATGAACTCAAGTGAGTTTTAAACCCCTTAATGAGACTCTCATACGCAGCTAAAGCCACAAAAACAGGCCCAGCTATCGGTTTCCCCCAGGGGTCGTCGGACTGATGATACTCCTCTTTGACGACATAAAACTACCAGAAATTAAGGAATGAATGCACCCAGGCCGGCCACCTTGCAGAGTCACGATAGCAACCACCCAAAACACACATAAATACTCTCTAAAAATATTGCTTTTTCTTTCTAATTCCCACAATCCCAACTTCATATGATTGGTAACTGTACATACGCCCGCCTTGTAGGTCCAGTCCAGTGACAACCTTAGACAGTTGATCATTCTCCAGCTTGCAGCGCAATATGGAATTTGGTTTCTGCACATTGAACAGACTGAACATCATCGTGGTGCAGTTGACTTTCTTCCGAGAAGCCACAGTCTTACCATTCAGCTCCAGGGATATTGTGAAACTGGAAGACAAAAACACGACTGCATCTGAACATCTCTGAAAAGCCTTTTATACATAAAAAATGTAAGTACAGATGACAATAATTCATATTGTATCGTATAATATTTGATCGTATTTTCTACCTCCGCTCACACGTCAGGATGCGGCAGTACACTGTGAGGTTCGAGCCGATGAGGAAGAGTGGAGCTGGTTTTACTGTCAGGTAGCCAGAGCCATTGAAGCGCTGGCAGCCAGCCGGGAGCAAAGGGCCACCTGTCCACAATGAAACACACCCAGAGGGTTTCACAGCAGTACGATCCAAAGCAATGGTGCATTTGAATGCCGGCCATACAGTGAACAAGTTTCAATCCCAAGATGATTCCCTCTCTTCCCATTATATATGTGCATTGGCTTTGCTATGAAACATTTTTCTCACTGAATCAGAGCCAGAAACAGGCTGATAGTAGTGATGTGGATGGATGGATACTCACGCTTGATGGGAAAACTGAGAAGTATAATAATTAATCTCCACAAGGTTGAGGAGAGATTCATCTCAGCTCATCTTTCTTAACCTCTTAGAATCCACTCGGCTTAACTCGGCAGCTGAAAAACAAAAAGGTATTTCTTTCTAAAGAATCACTTCAACGGGAATTTCTTTCCGTATGTGATGTTCAAAACTTACCTCGGCCATCAGTGTACACATTCCGGCTAAAATGAGGAAGACGCACTGTTTTGTTGAACTTTAGCTCTGTGACACATGCACCACGGCAGTAAAGAGACGTTTATGTCACTGCGTTATCCTGCAGAGAATCAACATGCACTGGGTTAAATCTCAACATTTGATTTCATGAAACATTGAAGTAGATAGAAATGTTAAATCCAGTAGTAATTTGGGTTCTCTGCATTTTCTTCTCTTGTCAAAGATACCATGAAGTAACATTAGCAGACGTGTTCAGATAAAGCTCACCAGAGTTTCACGCCGTCTGCGCGAGGTTTTCTTATCGAGATAAAATCCAACCGTTTTAAGCCATTGTTGCATCTTCCACAGACGACTTGCTTTTAAAGCTTTGTGAGATGAATCTCTTTTTGCACGAATGAGACATCTTAAAAGAGGCCAGTGACCTAGTTTGGTGGTATTTTGGCAAACTGAGAAACTTTGAACGTTGTTGTCCTACTTCTCTGCCTGTTTTTCATCACCACAAAAGGCTGAGTTGACTTTGAATGTCAGCAATGCAGCAACGCTGCTCTCATTACACGCACTGCTGTTAGCAGATAATCAAGTGTACCATGTAACATGTCATTTTATACTTTGAAAAAGCTGCTGACAGTAGCTTCACAGCAACCTATTTCCATTAGTCCCGACACTTTTGAGGGGTTTTACAGTAAACCTTAAAACGTGCTGATGAACAGAAAGGTAAACACTGAAGTAAACATTAAAATATGATTTACTGACAATACATACACATGTATTGGTTTTCCTTTTAAGTAGCAAGGTTGGTAAAACAAACTTACACTTTTAGTCCTAAAGAGGTCACTTCACAATACAAAATAAATTATTAAATTCCCATATTTGTTCTCATTTAGCTGCTTGCGTATGTTCGTATTCCTTCAGAGTGTCGACTGTTTGAGAAAAAAGAAGCAGAGACAGACGTTCTCAAGCTCCTCGCTGGTTATTTTCCATTTCAGACTTCAAAAGCTTTACAGGGAAATCCCAGACGTAAGACGAGGTGCATGTTCACATGAAAGGAGACCTCAAGCTTCAACTTTGATGTTTTTATATGTCAATTCAAAAAAATTAAACAAAAGGTTAAATTTAAGAGAAACACCTCAAAGTGTTACTTTCAGTCATGTAAAGAGCTTTCTCATATTAATCGGATATAGATGAAACATTTTTTGTCACATAAATTTCATGACTGAAACATCCAGTTAACATTAAACTCAGAATAACAGCAGGCATCATACAGGTTGATAAACACCACTGAGACTAATGTAGGATTCTCTGATGAGAGTGTTTTTCTCACCTGCAAAACCTCCGACTGAAACCACAGTGTCAACATCGACTAACCCATTCAGTTACACAAACGTAAAGGTTTAGCAAATCTGACAAAAACAATGTGCTGTGGAAAGTATTTAAGAAATGAGTGAACTGTGATATGCTTTTGAATACAGTAGGTCACATTTATAACATAAAATCTTATTAAAAAGCTTATCGAGATGAAAAACAACGACAGGCACATTATGTTTTACTAAATGATAGTAAAGTTGATGTATTGCAAGATACGCGTCGAGTGACACATTGATTCATTGTGTTGGTGGTGTCGGTCTATCGCGGTACGGCACAGAGGCGGTACGGTTTGGGACAGAGAGTGGCTCCTAACTTGAAGTCCAGACTGGGCTGCTCTCCAGCCGGCGGCGATAAAGAAAACCTCTGGAGGAGGGAGGTGAAGAAGAGGAATAACTCCATCCTGGCCAGCGGCTCCCCGAGACACACGCGCTTCCCTGAGAGGACAACAACACCACAACTTTTATTTACTTTGACCATATCATATTGCTGCAGCTCAGAGTCTGAAACAACCAAATAATAGACATGCAACCTGATACACTCCCAACTATGATTAATGGTAGCAGGGCTGTCGTTTTTTTCTTTTTTAAATCGAAGCTTCTATTGAGGTTTTCCAATAAATAATGTGATTCATCAGATTTAATGAGTTAGTCTGTTTTTAATTAAGCATTTTTGTGATGATTTTTGGTGAGCTTCCAAAGGTGGCAATGAAGCCGGATGTTTCCGGAGTGAACCTGCATGATTTCATCTGACTTTGACCCGGTGGCACCATTTTACAGGCATTAAGAATAACTATATACAAAAGGTCCATCTTTACGCTGATGGTCTCGTTTACTTATGTAGGTCATAAAGTGGCATCGGTATTACATTGAGACTGTTTAATAACAAGTTTAAAGTTCCTCACAAAGATTTTGAATCTTTAATAAATAAAACTCGTCACTGTGTGCGGAAAGCCGTAGTGAAAATGTTGGTTTTTAAAGCTTATCTGCAACAAATATGGATACAAGCTGAATGTTTAGCTTCGAACTATTCGATGCAGGCCGAGTAAATGCTTAAACATGCAAATGATTGCTGGCAAGCAATAGTATCTATCTTTTTGTGTTGTTTTCATCTGTAAAGCCCTTAAGGTTGAAACAACGTATTACTGACTTCTACAGCGTTGTAACTACTGACTGACCTGCTGAAAAGGGAAGGAAGGCTTCTCTCTTCCTGAATTTGCCGTCCTGGTCCAGAAAGTGTTGAGGGTTGAAGGTGTGTGGAGTTTCCCACATGGACTCGTCACGTAGAACCGAGGTCAGTGTCGGCATGATGATGGTGCCCTGAGGAAATGTCATCGATGAAAACGGGAAATCAAACAGAGACTCTACTTTTCAGGAATGTATCTTTAATCTCGACAAATAAGCAAACATGGACCAGAACTTCTGTGCTCCAAAGAAATTTGAACTGCATGACAACTGGGCTGATTATTATGTGATATGATCAAACGCTCCCAGAAGAGCTTCCAAATGGACACATGTAGTATTTTGTTGATTAATTTATTAACTGTAAAATGCCTGCTAATCTATAATTAGCACAACAAAAGTGCAACAGTGGTTTTGTACATTTTAGGCCCATTACTTATAACGGGTGATCATAACTCAATAAATGTATTTTCTACATTAATTATGATTATTTTAAACTAATTTCTTACCTTACAGGAAGTCATTATCATCCTTGGTTATACAGTTCACTTCAATACATCATAGAAATCAACTTGCAGATTTGGTTCACTTATTCTCTGAAGTTAAGCTTCCTCTGTTTTTCAGTTGGTATCCAAAAAACACCATATTTGAAAGCTATGCTGTCAGAAAATCCAACTTAGAAAACAAAGTTAAATTCTCACATAATGCAATACTTTCTCGTATGAGCATGGTGTACCTTTGGGATTGTGTACTTGTCCAGCGTGGTTTCCTTGACCGCCATGCGGACCAAATTGAGGGGAAGGATGTTGGCCATTCTCTGGATTTCGTGGATGACTGCATCGGTGTAAGGCATCGTTTCTCTGTCAGTCACAGAAGGCTTCTTGGATGAACCGACCACAGTATCTATCTCGGCCTGGACTCTCTCTGCACACAGTGAAGACAGGAAACAATGAGGGTCTGTGCTTAGATGACTGAGGGGGAAACACCACTTACTCTAATAGCACAGGCCTGACCTGTGGGCGACACACACACACACACACACACACACACACACACACACACACACACACACACACACACACACACACACACACACACACACACACACACACACACACACACACACACACACACACACACCTTGTATGTGAGGGTAGTAGATCATGTATAGCAGTCCCCAGTGTAAAGTAGTCGTCGTAGTTTCAGTTCCAGCAACAAAAAGGTCCAAAGTGCAAAAACACAGATTCTTGAAATCGTAACCAGCGTCTTTGTCCTTGTTCTATTAATAACACAAGAGACAGTTTCTCGTATCAGTTGACATGTTGTAGTAGAAAAATGCAAAAGAGGACAAACACAATGCAGACACATTCAAACGCTCACCTCTCCTATCTCTGCGAGGAAGCAGTCGATGTAGTCTCTCGGTGAGGAGGGGTCAAAGCTTTCCCTGTGTTCTTCGATCTTTACTTGTATGTAGTCGAGCAAAGCTTGTGTCAGAGAGAATATCCTCTGGTGAGGTCCAGGAAGCCACTTCATCAGCAAGGGTAACGCGTTATAAACCTACAGGGCATGAAGACGGTTATCTGGGATTTAAGGCAAAAGACACAGGTGGAGGCTGCAAATTTGCATTCGTCAAAAAATACAGACACTCCCTGTAAATCACAATAAATCAATGTCACTTGTGTCATTATATACACCTGCACAGTTCCTGCAGTAAGCCTCTTTTCACACAAAAATTTAAAAATAGAATCTTAAACTGCTTAGAGGTAAACTAGTCCTTCACTTTCATCTTGTCCTCATGTTGGGCAGCACTGGACTAACGAGCTATTACTGTAATTAAAAGGAGTAAAATACTACTTACACTTTAATGCAGTTACAATCTAATTATGTGATATATAATAATACTTTTGATATTTTTATTACACGTTACCGATTTTGTGTTTTACGTACGTTTAAATTCACATTTACTTGCAATGGAGTATTTTGACATTGTTGCATTCATTATTTTACTTTTGTAAAGGATCTGCCTCCTCCTTCCACCACTGGTTACCACGTAGTATTCAACGTCATGTTAATTTGTTGTTCTATAGAAAAGATTACTGTACGCTGCTGCATCGTTCAAAGCCGGCTCACCTGTGCCCAAAAACCTCCCTCCAAGTACAGTAACTCAGTGAAGGTCTGAAGAATCAGCTGGTGCTGCTTGTCAGTGTACTCGAAGCGATCCCCAAACACCAGGCAGCAGATGATGTTGGACACAGCCTTGTTCATCAGTGGCTGGGCATCAAAAGGCTTGCCTGTAAAATAAAGAGGAAATGTAGATAAGACACACATTTATTCATCTGTTAAAATTCTTCAAACAACACTTAAAATTTTAGTGCGAATTGCATGCTTTCTTCCTACCACTTTTAACTATTATATTTGTAAAAGCAAGGTTTTTAGTTTTTTTTTAAATTTAGAGCACTTTGAGCTTCATAGTCTTTATGAAATGTGCTACACAAATAAAGATTTTTTTTTTTTTTTGTGTGTGTGTGTGAAATGTGTGATAATTAGCATACAAATTCTTGAATTATGGCCCAAAATGTTTGCCAAATTTGAAAGAAATCCTTCAATGTGTTCCTGATATATTACTTTCTCAAGAATGGACCGGACGGACGGACAGACAACCCAAAAACACATCGTCGCCCGCACAGAGGTACAAAACAAATATATGCTTAGTTGTAAAAAGGCGTACTGCCTTTTAAAAGCTTATTTTAGCTTATTAGTTGTTGCTTGTGGAGAAACATGATTTGTTCAGTGCCTTGCTGAAGGGCAAAATCCTCAGTGAGGTAATGACACTCCTGCTGGATGGACAGCTCCAGGGTCTTCTTGCCCACACCAAAGTTTCTGAGTGTACGGATAGCAAATCTCCTCTGCTCCTTCCACTGGTGGCCATTCGATATCACCAGACCTGTGGGGAAACCAAAGCAGCATTAATGGGAAATAAGACACAACTAAGGGCTAGCTAAATGCTAATATGGTCATCATTATAATAACTACCAGTAACGTTTCAAACTAAATGCAACACGCGCTACCTTTGTTGCCCGTTAATGCATCAAATAACGGTATGGAGGGGCGATCCACGTAGTCCTCTCCTCGTTGGACCAGGGCCTCTCTCACAAGCTTGTAGCCATTGAGGACCACGATCCTTCCACCAAAGAGCCGGAGGCTGAAAATGTTTCCATATTTCTGTGCAAACTGAACACAGAGAGCAGACTGGTGGGTTTTGGTTCAACACTGAGTTGACCTACTTTCTGAGGATGTTGACAACAAAAGAATCAGTCTAGCTTTTACCACAGCCGGCTACAGTAGACATTACTGACTACTGTTGCATTGATGTGCTTCTCTTTCTGTCCTAAACTCCGTTGTGGTTATTTAGTGGTATAATGCCCCGTTTATCTCAGGCGGCAACCTCTGATTTGGAAAAGTGAAGCCGATGTGGAAGTGTCCTAAACTTTCAATCTCTCTCCTCTGGATGCAAAAAGAAGTCTGATTGTATAGATGTCTATGAGAAAATGACTCTACTTCTCTCTTGATTTATTACCTCAGTAAACATTGTAAACATGAGTTTATGGTCTCAATCTCTAGTTTCAAGTCTTCTTCAATACAGCATGATGTTCATTTAGTAAATTATGGTCCATTTAGAGTCAACTAGACCATAAAGCAGGGTATGCTTTAGGGCGGGGCTACCTTGTGATTGACAGGTTGTTACGTCTGTGTGTGGTGGCTCTTGAAGCTCTGACAGCCGCAGTCCACTCCTTGTGAATCTCCCCCAAATTCTTGAATGACCTAAACCCCAGAGAGAGTCTCTGGGGTTTTGTCAAGAGGAAGATGAGAGACACCAGACCCAACAATGCAGACGAGCTGAAGGCCCCTATCAAAGCAACCTGGGCTCCCATAACACCTCAGCAGGGCCACAGGCTGATCGCCTCCATGCCACGCCGCATTGATGCAGTAATTCATGCAAAAGGAGCCCCGACCAAGTATTGAGTGCATACTGTATACTGTAAGCCATAATCATCAAAATTAGAATAAATAAACGCTTGAAATATTTCACCCTGTGTGTAATGAATCTACATAATATATGAGTTTCACTTTTTGAATTGAATTACTGACTTTTCGATGATATTCTAATTCATTGAGATGCACATGTATATGCGTTTCTTACACGAAACAAATAATAACTCGTAGCTGTGGCGTCATAATGAGGTTATTAGAGGTTGTTCAACTGTAGTAGGAGGACAGCACTGAAGGCCCAGGTATAAAACACACGGCCCACCACTGCTTTACAGATATATTTAAAAACAAAATAAGACTTAATTGATACTGGTGGGGAATTCACAAGCTACCCAGCAGTATATAAAGTAGTTGAACCAGCTCTACACACACCTGCTTCACACTTACCAGCTCCCTTTGCTGGTTCAGATGATGGTTAAGGGTCAGTTCAGGTAAAAGGGGGAATCACATATCGAGCTGACACTATGCGACACAGCACCTTGTTTGCAGGCCGTGTGCACCCTGACACTGACAACATACCTCTCCAATCTGCAGGTGGAATCTGGTGATATCCGTGCGATGTAGGTCACCGATGAAAGGAAGAGCCCACGGTCCTGGGGGGAAGTTTGGCGGAGCTCTGTTCTTCAAAACATCAGTCAACAACAGAAAAACACACAGAAATATCAAAATACTCCCGCAGTCCATCCACTCTAAGCCCAGTACATTGTATAGTGCCTCCATTTGACTGCTTAACTATGTCAACTTGTTTAATTTTCTGGTGTTCACTTTGCGAGCACCACCGGTCAAAGCTCAGTGAAGTACGCGGGCGGAAGGTTTGTGTTTCACAAGAAGACAAGACTTCCCTATTGCGTGTCTGACCTTCAAAATAAAAGCACAAAACATACACACAAACATACAATGTAGCTTTTAATCTGAGTAGCTCAATGAAAATTGTGGTTGGTTTAAACTCACATTTAAGTCTTTTTTTGTTTTGTTTGGGTCAAGATTTAGTGAGTGGAATATGTTTTAGTCATATTCATAAAAGACAGTTTATATGGAAGCCCACCACTGTGATGTTTTACTATATCATAATTATCTCTTTCTATCTCATAATTATTTCAAGATAGTAGGCCTATCTCATAATTATCAGATACTAAGTCCTAATTATGTGATGCTAAGGTCATTATTTTGAGAAAATTCCTCATTATGACTGACAGGATCTTTATTTTTTCATCACAGTGGCAGAAATGCATGGGCTTCCACCTAAGCATTCAGTTCAACACAGATCTTTTGTTTATGTAAAGGTAGCAATGCTCTTTGAAATTAAGATTAGTAGAAATACTCTGTTACAAGTAAACGTCCTAAATTCGAAATCGTATTTAAATTAAGATACTAAAAGTACTCACTTTGCAGAATCACCCCACTCAGAACCATAAATCAGTGGATTACAACTGTAGCTGCGTTAATACGTAAGCATTATTTCAATCTTGCAGCGTGTAAATGTGGGGCTAACTGTAACTACTTTATATACTACTGGGAAGCTTAATATTTAAGAATACATAATAATTCATTAGTTCAGGTGAAGATTAGAGGCTAGGAACAGTACTATGTTGTTGAGGATCCTCACAAGTGTAGAAGTAAAATCATGAGGTGCAGGTGAGATGTCACTTCCACCTTAATAATGACTGAATTATTTTGCTGCACCTTTTGACACCATGGTGTCAAAAGGTGCAGCAGCAAAATAAGTCAAGTCAAATGTAACTTGTATTTTGAATTGAAACAGCTACTCGAGAGAGGAGAGCACCTGGCCAGGATGGAGCTGTTCCTTTTCTTTACGTCTCTCCTCCAACGCTTCACCTTCTCTCCTGTTCCTGGAGAAATGCCCAGCTTGGAGGGTGTGATGGGCTTCACCTATTCCCCCGAAGAGTTCAGGGTCCTGGCTGAGCCTCGCTGACGCAACACAATCGAAGATCACGTATCTGATTCACATTGAAAACTAGTTTTCATAATATTTGACCATTCTCCTCCAAAATAATTTTATATATAAAAAAAGATCACCATGTCTGTGGAGATTCAGTCACCCAGGTCAGAGGATATTTGCAAGTTCTAAGTCAAAGACAACTGGACTCACTCATTGTTTTAAGGCAGTAAGCCCAGTTGCCTTTGATTTGTATCTTAGCTACAGTAATTACAGCACCTGCACTCCCACGGTCCTCCCACAGAAGTGTGTTCACACATAGATTGATTACTGAACAAGTCTACTGGACATGGGCCCAGGGGGGCTCCCTGGCCTTCAAGTACAAAATGTCACTCAAAGAGACATAAAACAACTAAGAGACACAAAATGACTACAACAAGAACAAAACATCTACAAAGAGAAGCCAAACAGCTGCAAAGAGACTCAAAGCAACTGTCAAGAGACGCAAAAAAAACCACAAAGACATACAACTATAAAGTCATCTACTGTTCTACAACATACTTGAACTGATACAGTATCGATCTCTCAATGGTCTGATGAGCTTGTACTGAATGTCATTAACTTATGACATTAATAAACTGTTGAACCATTAATTGTTGCATAATATAATGAGCTGATTCTGAGTAGATCATTCACCAGTATGGAGCAACGGGAGATCATAATATATTAGGTTGTCATATATCCATTAGCTGATTATGTCTTATGTAGTTGCTCCACATAAGTTATGCATGATTTCCTTCACATCTAGCAAAATATATCGAAATAGATTCCAGCATCCATACGCGCAAATCAAAGCCTCACTAAAGTTCTTTGATTTTGCCTTGATTGAGGTGACGGTCATCACTCTCATCATTTATTCTCAACTTCTTTAAGTAGCGATTGCACAAAACTTGTAAAAGAATGTTTAAAAGTCTGTATTAAGGATGTTTCATTCTGTTCTTGAATCAATAAATGTTTGTGGTTGAATCCCAGCGTTGGCCTTTCACATTAATTGATTAATGACATGGTTTTGTTGAAAAGGCGAGGACATGGAGGTAGAGGAGTGAGCATCAAAAACTCAACACAATCACACTATAGTTGCAAAGTATTGAAAATTGTATAATGATCTTGTGTTCTTATCTTTGAAAATGACAAACATAAGAGAGCAGTCTTTAGCCGTGTACCGTAGCGGTCCAACCCATTTCCACTTTTACCTGCAACTGCAAATGAGTTCAGATCAGATCAGTTAGATTAGATGACTTTTGTTCCCGCTGCACTTTGTACTTTTGACTTGACTCTGATTAGACTATCACGATGCAATCTAAGTGAAAGGCTACTGAAAGACTGGAGAGGTTTTGCACTTGTGTGTTATCACATTTCTGAGCTGAGATTGTTGTTGCTCATGAGTTATTGCCATCATATTTCTTGACATATTACTTGATAATTACTCAGTTTCATCATTTGTTCGATAACAGAGATCTTGTTTGCCAAAGAAAAAGTAGCTGTGCGTGTAGCTTGTTATGCTGGTTTAACTCTCTTTATATTTTTTTGCTGGGCTTTGACCACAAGGTGCTATTCCTGTTTATTGTTAATTTGATCATAATAGCAGACTTCCTCAAAAACAGGAATCCTCCAAATTATCCTCCAAGATCATTGGCTCTTGGAATTGGAATTTCTTCCTTATGTTAAACTCAGACAAAACAGACATTATTCTAGTAGGCCCACAACACAATCAATTATCTAACGATAATTCCTTATTATCAGGCTGCTCTGAAAAGTCTCTTCCACCGTTGATCCATAATGCTGCGACACGTGTAATAACAAAAACTGAGTAAATAGATCATTTGACAGAGATCTTCTTTAACAAGGAAAAGGTCAGTTAGTCTGGTTATCTAAGTTCACTTTCACGAGGACTTTCGAGCAAAGTCCAAATTAGTTTTTAAGTGGTATATGTAATGTTAGCTTGAAGTGTAGAGTCACGTCTTGAGAAGCTCAGACCTTCCTCCTGCTGCTGGTTCAACTCTCTTTAACGATGTGGCTTTATCATTTTTTGCTGAGTTTTGGCATCAAGGGGTTATTCCTGTTAATATTTATTTTTATCATAATAGCAGACTTCCTCAAAAACAGGAATCCTTCAAATTATAGAAGCCATAATCTACAGATCACAGTGTAAAATCATTGTTTACCAAGGAAAAGCTCTGTGTTATCTAAGTCCACTGTCACAAGGACTTTGGAGCAAAGTCCAAATGACTGATATGTTTTTAAGTTCTTTGTGCACAGTAACGTTAGTAGTGTGCAGTGTAGTGTTAAGTATTGTAAAGCTCAGACCTTCCTCCTGCTGCTGGATCAACTCTCTTTAACAATGTGGCTTCATGACTTTTTGCTGGGTTTTGACCTTAAGGGGTTATTCCTGTGTATTTTAATTTTGATCATAATAGCAGACTTCCTCAAGAACAGGAATCCTCCAAATTATCCTCCAGGACCGTTGTCTCTTCCCCTTGTGGGGAATTTCTTTAGTGTGGACAGGAAACATCCATACATTTATTTTACAAAGGTAAAGTTAAAAACATGTACATTTTCATTTTTAAGTGTGAATTTTATTGAGACACCCTAATACATTTAAAACCTCTTAGACCCTAGCCCTATTTTTAGCCCTCTCCTCGAAAATTGCATACACATACCCATAGAGAGTCCAAGCTCTAACTACAAGGTCTATTTTAATAATTTTTATGCTAGAATACTGGTAACACTTGTGAGATGTGTTAAATTGTGTAAATATTGTGTATATGTTACTGGTTAATAACTGATGTGACTTATGGCACAGCTCAAATGGAAAAAGTTCCAAGTTCGCCTGGAAAAAAGCACTTGCATTGAACCTGTGTTTTTAAAATAAGGCCTTGGCTGGCCTAAAACCATGCTAAAGTCATAGAACAACACGTGTTACATGTCCCCACAACATATTTTACTTCGATTGAGTGAAGAAAGGCCAGCATAAATGGTCATAAAAATCCAAATTATGATTTTCGGAACCAGCTGTTGCATTGCTGTATACTCATTTTATATACTATATAACTACATATTAACTATATATTCACTTTTCTTATCACTAAGAGTGTTCAAAAATCCTAATAAATCAGTTTGACACCATTTTGAATAATTTTGAGCAGTTATGATTTTTCATATCTGTCATTCATAACAATAAATGGCTCATAACGTGTGTCATGTGACCCTGGTAAGGCCTATTTACTCGTGTGAGACATTTTTAGATGCGGGATAGTCCAGCGGGAGCCATGCAGGGGTGTTTGATCGTATCCGGGTCTGTTTACTGACTAAAAATCGGGAAATGCTGGGCGAACCCCCCTCTCTACATGGATTGCTCCACCCCACAGAATCGTCTGCCATTTTGTCATTCATTCCGCCAGCGCATTGATCTCACTCACAGACATGCAGCACAACATAGGGGACAGAGCTGCTCCGAAATCCGCTGGAATAAATCCGTTTTTGATCGCCAAAACCGTCAAAACGTAAGTTTTTTTTACCCAATTTTTTTTCTCGTGACCAGTGGCTGATGTTGGCATGCATACCCATAACTTTTGAACGGTTTGAAAGAGAGTAATTTCGACGCCGCTGCTCGTTTCCGGGTCGAATCACGAGCCTGCTAGATGTCCTCATCCGCCATGTGCGATCACTGCTTCGTGATGAGAGATCATACAAAGAGCACAGTTCGTCGATTTTTGGCCAAAATTGTGGGAAATCTTCTAGATATCTTCCAAATATGATCTTAGTTCATGTATAATTGTGTTTTGCAGTGTGTAAAATGGCTCCCATGGTTGTTTCGCCAAGAATCTCTTTGTTACACAGGTATTTTTTTTATATTTTTATTTTTTTTGTTATTGTTTCGCAACAGTGCATTATACACGGGGTGCACATGTCTGTCACCCCGAGGGTCCCCAGATCTGGGGACCCTAGGCATTAAAAGGTAAACTGAATTAGTTTGCTTGATTGATTGATTTCATTGAATTTAAGTTCAATATCTTTTACAAACTGTGGTATTGCTATAAGGATAGTGGAGTATATGGACAACAACAACTTACATAACTTTGTCAATGTACTAAAGAAAACTGTACATTTCAACAATTTTTGTTAATCTAACAATTTGGCACCATCTCCGTGGCCCACTAAATGGCACTCTGGTGCGGGCACAGGTTCCCTGTTTCTTATATAGAAACTAATAGCAGATACTGATATCTGGTGGTCAAATTGTTAATATAAATGATAATGCTGATAATGCTTGGTACACCTGCTAGCCCATTTGATCCTCATTGTGCATAGGTAGGTTTTCCTTTTGAACTATTTATGATGCAGTCGTGTATTCTGGTTCATCATAGTTTGTTCCATGATTCATTGTCCACAGCTGGCTGACGTCTACGGGAATGTGTTCAGTATCCGTCTCGGTGTTGACAAAATGGTGTTTGTGTCTGGATACAAGATGGTGAAGGAAGCCATAGTGACACAAGCAGACAACTTTGTGGATCGACCACACACACTGCAATGGCCGAAAGGGTGTACTTAGGAGGCACAGGTGTGCAAATCTCTCTCTCTTTCTTCTCGAGATATCTGTTACACACACCTGCATACAAGTCCAGAATGTATTTTTATATGCCTTTACTTTTTTTGGGGACTTATTTTTCTGAATACCTATAACACACAGAGCACGTTGTGATGTCTTGAGAGGTCGGGATCAGCTTGGTGAGGCGTGGGTGCACAAATGAAGACAACAAGCGGTTGTGTTCTAACTCAAAATAATATATTTAGATTCTTTAAACAAAAGGTAAACTTCATTCCAGCCGAAAGCCGCTACAAAAACCAAACATAAGTATCTTCCGTTTTCTTCGTGTAAAATAAAACTCTTTTCCTCTTTGTGCGCTCCTGTCCTCCTCCTCTCTCCAAACATTTCCTTCTTTGTCCCCACACCAACCCCTCCCGGGTAATCAGTCACCTCTCTTCCAGCTGGGCCACCGCCTTGGCCCCGGCTGCCCTGCTGACTATGGTGAATTGTAGTTCGTTACCCGATGCCATGATGATGGGTTGTAGTCTTTGCTGCAGCCACCGGGAGGGGATGCATCTCCCATTGATGACCCTCCCTCTCATGACATCACAAGGTGTATAAAACCAGATGAACGAGTTCAAGCTCCAGCCTTGTTTTAGATTTTCAGAGTTGAAGAGAGGTCACCAGTGTTAACAGGCTGTTTCGTGTGCCTGTTCTTCCCCACATCTTCCTCCCCTCCCCAGAACACCAGCAAACAGATTTTACAGAGAGGCCTTCTGAAACATATTCATCATGATTTTTCAAGCACTTTTTGATTGTATGGACTTTACTGGCTGGCTGTTGTTCAGTTTTGCAGTGTTACTTCTGACAAATGTGGTCAGAAACTGGAGGCCACACAGCTTTCCACCCGGACCCTTGGCGCTGCCTTTTCTAGGAAACATCTTCACAGGACTTGACTTCAAAACAATGGACAAGGTGAGGTGCACATAGTATCACTTTATTAGTAGAGAAGGGTTAATCTTTAATATCCGAGGGGGGATAACACACACGATTGTAACTCAAAAAGTGCTTTCTAATCAACTGACAATTTGATATCACTTCATATTCATGTATTTTCTCCAACTATTAATAGTTTAGTATTATTATTATTTTTATGCTACTATAAAGGCAGTAAGAAAAATAATGCAACTCTTCTTTAGATCAGTGATCGAAGGTTACAGTTATAAAAAGCTATAAAAGTGTCAGGACTTAAATAGAGTATGTGTGCTTTCAAAGTAATATGAAACCATTTATAAAAGCTAAAAACATGCCAAATAATTAGTGAGAAACTGCAGGTCAATACATTGAAAATAAGTGCTAATTTATTTATAAGTGAAAAATCATGATAACGTATATCAAACGAGACAATCTGCATCACCACAGAGTAGCAGCAGTATTATGAGCAGAGGGACTACTTTTCCAGCAGTGGTTGCAGCGTGACGTTCCCTCTAAGTTTTCCATGAAGTGTTTATGTGATCGTCTCATCTTCTTAAGCATTTCACGAGACAAAAACTTTTTATCCAAGGTAACATATTCAACGAATACATTCCCTCTCTTGAAAAGTTATTAGTTTTTTTTAAATGCAGCTTGCTCAGGAGTACGGTCCAGTGTTCAGCTTGAGGAAAGGCAACGAGAGGTTGGTGTTCATTTCGGGCCACAAGATGGTCAAAGAGGCTCTTGTTAACCAGCTGGACAGCTTCGTTGATCGACCTATTGTCCCTCTCTTCCACGAAACCTTCAAGGGGATTGGTGAGTATGAACAAGTGAGTGAGCGCGTGATTGTATGGTACCGAAAATGTCTTTCTCCAGGGTAAAACAACATCTCTTTATGCGGTGTTGAAGGATTTAACAAAATCATAGCTCAGTCCGCTAACTCTAGAGATAAATGTTGGCTTTGTAGAATAGTGATGATATTTCGTCTTTTCCACCAAATTCCCCCACAGCACTAGATTAAGAGGTGACATATATGGTGCTCAGAAGTGATAGACTTCTAAAACCTGTTCATGGTTTGCCTTTACAATAATTTGAGATAATATTCCCACAGGCATAGCTCTGAGCAATGGTTACCTTTGGAAGCAGCAGAGGAAGTTTGCCACCACTCATCTGCGTTACTTTGGAGAGGGCCAGAGTTCGCTGGAAAAATACATCGAAGTGGAAACCAACTTCCTCTGTGAAGATTTCAAAGAGGAACAAGGCAAGTAGCGATTCATCCGTTAGTGCGCAGGATTTACATCCGAATATTGTTCATCATCACTTGAATTGCATTCATCATATGTCCAGGAGGACCATTTAACCCCCACTACATCATCACGACCGCAGTGGGTAACATCATATCGTCTGTGCTCTTCGGACATCGCTTTGAATACAGTGATCGAAGCTTTCGAAAGGTTCTGGAGTTGGACAATGAGGCCGTTGTGCTCTCCGGCTCTCCTCTGGCTCAGGTACCTCCCTGATCTGTCTCAACTATCATGTTGTGATCACACAACAAACTGTTGGTCTATAACTTGATCTGAGAGTTTGTCCCCATCAACAGCTGTATAATGCGTTTCCTGGCTTGATGAAGCACCTGCCAGGACCTCACCAGTCTGTCCACAACAACTACAAGGAGATCCTGGCTTTCCTGAAAAAGCAAGTAGAGAAGCATCAGGAGGAGTGGAACCCTGAGGACCCTCGTGATTATATCGATGCGTACATAGCAGAGATGGAGAAGGTAAGATCCCTCCCTGGGATCCTGACAAAGGATAGGTTCACAATGTTTTCACATTTGTCTTAAAACAATCGCCAGGTGCCGATATAAAACTATAGATGCAGCTGCATCGGTCAGAACTAGTGACGTGGTATGAACAGCAAGAAAGGCTTCTAATGGCAGGAGGAAGAGGAGGATTACGTGTCACCACCACGTGATGGTGGCACGAAGAGACACAAAGTGACTCACAATGACTCTGAAAAGCAAACAATTATGAGACTCAAAATGACTACAAAGAGAGACAAAACTACTACAAAGAGACACAAAATGACCACAAGAGAAACAAAAACCACAGAGAGATGTGTCATGACTACAAAGAGACACAAAACAACAACAAAGGGGCTAAGCAACTGTAAAGTCTGTGTGTGTTGCTCCTATGTTGGAGAGGTGGTGGAGCCTTTTGCCCAGTCTCACAATCTGACCATGGTGATGGAGGACAAAATCCCCAAAGTTCTGCCGGAAAAATCCAATTTCTTGGCTCAGTTGTCTGATTTATGGCTAATCTGTCCAACTAATTAGGTTTTTTTATTTGATTTGTTTGCTTTCAAAAATTGCTCAAAGATATTCATAGCTGTTCAAGACATGAATCACAGAATCACCCTAAAAACACACAGAATGTCTACATACACTATCCGTTGTTGCAGTTATGATGAACCAAGAGGTTCAATGAGCCATGCTGAGACGGCGCTGTTAATGTTAACACACTTTTGCATGATTCACAGGTAAAGTAAATAATAGCATTTGACAGCACAGCACAATGTATGATGTTGATGAAACCTTTCCAGAAAAATAAGGATCCCCAGGCTGGCTTCAACATTGAAACCCTAGTGGTTTGCACTCTGGACCTGATTGAGGCTGGTACAGAATCAAGCGCCACCACTTTACGCTGGGCCCTCGTCTACATGATCCACAACCCAGAGATACAGGGTTCGTATCTTGTTAATCACATTGAGCACAAGAGTATTTTCATGAAGATTTTACATGGTTTTGAGCTTTTTCCAAGTTGCATAATGTTCAGTGGCTCCGCTTCCTCGCTCAGAGAAAGTCCAGGCAGAGATAGACCGAGTGATCGGACAGTCCCGTCAGCCCACCGTGGCCGACAGACCCAACATGCCGTATACCGACGCTGTCATCCATGAGACTCAAAGGATGGGAAATATCATTCCCATGGGATTCCCCAAAATGGCCAGTAAAGACACTACACTGGGAGGATATGTAATACCCAAAGTAAAGGACCATTTACCAGGCTCACCCAGATATCAATGACAAGCTTTGAAATGTTAAAGTTATTTATACACAACTGATATCAACATCTCATGCTTGTTTTTTCCAGGGCACATCTATAACTACAGTTCTTGCATCTGTGCTGTTTGATAAGAATGAGTGGGCAACTCCGGATATCTTCAATCCTGAGCATTTCTTGGATTCAGAGGGCCAGTTCCGCAGAAGAGAGGCCTTCCTACCGTTTTCAGCAGGTTTGATCGATACACCTTCAGTGATACTGTATACTGCAGGGATGACATATTTTTGTGTGCCAACCCTGAAGTTAGCATAGCACAAAAAGCCAATGGGATTTTTTTCCATTGGCTTTTTGGATGATTGCAGAAAATAAACTCTGTGGCAACACAAATGTTTATGATACTTACGCGTTTTGCTCAGCAAGATAATCTTCACAATTAGGATTTTTGAAGGGTGAGTGCAATCGGCAGCAGTAAAAAGGGTTTTAGCATTCATTCCTGCAGCATTCTATTTGGTTCCTAAGAATTGCTGCCATCACACACCATATCGCCAACATACAGTAGTTCATGACAGTGAGACGTGGATTAGTGGTTTAACCTTAAGCTGATGTCGACTGTTTCCCTTCAGGTAAACGTGGGTGTATGGGAGAGCACCTGGCCAGGATGGAGCTGTTCCTTTTCTTTACGTCTCTCCTCCAACGCTTCACCTTCTCTCCTGTTCCTGGAGAAATGCCCAGCTTGGAGGGTGTGATGGGCTTCACCTATTCCCCCGAAGAGTTCAGGGTCCTGGCTGAGCCTCGCTGACGCAACACAATCGAAGATCACGTATCTGACTCACATTGAAAACTAGTTTTCATAATATTTGACCATTCTCCTCCAAAATAATTTTATATATAACTAAAGATCACCATGTCTGTGGAGATTCAGTCACCCAGGTCAGAGGATATTTGCAAGTTCTAAGTCAAAGACAACTGGACTCACTCATTGTTTTAAGGCAGTAAGCCCAGTTGCCTTTGATTTGTATCTTAGCTACAGTAATTACAGCACCTGCACTCCCACGGTCCTCCCACAGAAGTGTGTTCACACATAGATTGATTACTGAACAAGTCTACTGGACATGGGCCCAGGGGGGCTCCCTGGCCTTCACCTACAAAATGCCACTCAAAGAGACATAAAACAACTAAGGGACACAAAATGACTACAACAAGAACAAAACATCTACAAAGAGAAGCCAAACAGCTGCAAAGAGACTCAAAGCAACTGTCAAGAGACGCAAAAAAAACCACAAAGACATACAACTATAAAGTCATCTACTGTTCGACAACATACTTGAACTGATACAGTATCGATCTCTCAATGGTCTGATGAGCTTGTACTGAATGTCATTAACTTATGACATTAATAAACTGTTGAACCATTAATTGTTGCATAATATAATGAGCTGATTCTGAGTAGATCATTCACCAGTATGGAGCAACGGGAGATCATAATATATTAGGTTGTCATATATCCATTAGCTGATTATGTCTTATGTAGTTGCTCCACATAAGTTATGCATGATTTCCTTCACATCTAGCAAAATATATCGAAATAGATTCCAGCATCCATACGCGCAAATCAAAGCCTCACTAAAGTTCTTTGATTTTGCCTTGATTGAGGTGACGGTCATCACTCTCATCATTTATTCTCAACTTCTTTAAGTAGCGATTGCACAAAACTTGTAAAAGAATGTTTAAAAGTCTGTATTGAGGATGTTTCATTCTGTTCTTGAATCAATAAATGTTTGTGGTTGAATCCCAGCGTTGGCCTTTCACATTAATTGATTAATGACATGGTTTTGTTGAAAAGGCGAGGACACAGGTAGAGGCAGTGAGCATCAAAAACTCAACACAATCACACTAGTTGCAAAGTATTGAAAATTGTATAATGATCTTGTGTTCTTATCTTTGAAAATGACAAACATAAGAGAGCAGTCTTTAGCCGTGTACCGTAGCGGTCCAACCCATTTCCACTTTTACCTGAAATTGCACAATGAGTTCAGATCAGATCAGTTAGATTAGATGACTTTTGTTCCCGCTGCACTTTGTACTTTTGACTTGACTCTGATTAGACTATCACGATGCAATCTAAGTGAAAGGCTACTGAAAGACTGGAGAGGTTTTGCACTTGTGTGTTATCACATTTCTGAGCTGAGATTGTTGTTGCTCATGAGTTATTGCCATCATATTTCTTGACATGATATTACTTGATAATTACTCAGTTTCATAATTTGTTCGATAACAGAGATCTTGTTTGACAAAGAAAAAGTAGCTGTGCGTGTAGCTTGTTATGCTGGTTTAACTCTCTTTATATTTTTTTGCTGGGCTTTGACCACAAGGTGCTATTCCTGTTTATTGTTAATTTGATCATAATAGCAGACTTCCTCAAAAACAGGAATCCTCCAAATTATCCTCCAAGATCATTGGCTCTTGGAATTTCTTCCTTATGTTAAACTCAGACAAAACAGACATTATTCTAGTAGGCCCACAACACAATCAATTATCTAACGATAATTCCTTATTATCAGGCTGCTCTGAAAAGTCTCTTCCACCGTTGATCCATAATGCTGCGACACGTGTAATAACAAAAACTGAGTAAATAGATAATTTGACAGAGATCTTCTTTAACAAGGAAAAGGTCAGTTAGTCTGGTTATCTAAGTTCACTTTCATGAGGACTTTCGAGCAAAGTCCAAATTAGTTTTTAAGTGGTATATGTACAGTAATGTTAGCATGTAGTGTAGGGTCAAGTCTTGAGAAGCTCAGACCTTCCTCCTGCTGCTGGTTCAACTCTCTTTAAAAATGTGGCTGTATGACTTTTTGCTGGGTTTTGACATCAAGGGGTTATTCCTGTTCACGTTTATTTTGATCATAATAGCAGACTTCCTCAAAAACAGGAATCCTCCAAATTATAGAAGCCATAATCTACAGATCACAGTGTAAAATCATTGTTTACCAAGGAAAAGCTCTGTGTTATCTAAGTCCACTGTCACAAGGAAGTCCAAATGACTGATATGTTTTTAAGTTCTTTGTGCACAGTAACGTTAGTAGTGTGCAGTGTGGTGTTAAGTATTGTAAAGCTCAGACCTTCCTCCTGCTGCTGGTTCAATTCTCTTTAACAATGTGGCTTCATGACTTTTTGCTGGGTTTTGACCTTAAGGGGTTATTCCTGTGTATTTTAATTTTTATCATAATAGCAGACTTCCTCAAGAACAGGAATCCTCCAAATTATTCTCCAGGACCGTTGTCTCTTCCCCTTGTGGGGAATTTCTTTAGTGTGGACAGGAAACATCCATACATAAACAAACTGTGGTATTGCTATAAGGATAGTGGAGTATATGGACAACAACAACTTATATAACTTTGTCAATGTACTAAAGAAAACTGTACATTTCAACTATTTTTGTTAATCTAACAATTTGGCACCATCTCCGTGTTCCACTAAATGGCACTCTGGTGCGGGCACAGGTTCCCTGTTTCTTATATAGAAACTAATGGCAGATACTGATATCTGGTGGTCAAATTGTTAATATAAATGATAATGCTGATAATGCTTGGTACACCTGGTAGCCCATTTGATCCTCATTGTGCATAGGTAGGTTTTCCTTTTGAACTATTTAAAAATGTAATATGATGCAGTCGTGTATTCTGGTTCATCATAGTTTGTTCCATGATTCATTGTCCACAGCTGGCTGACGTCTACGGGAATGTGTTCAGTATCCGTCTCGGTGTTGACAAAATGGTGTTTGTGTCTGGATACAAGATGGTGAAGGAAGCCATAGTGACACAAGCCGACAACTTTGTGGATCGACCACACACTGCAATGGCCGAAAGGGTGTACTTAGGAGGCACAGGTGTGCAAATCTCTCTCACTTTCTTTCTCTTGTCTCATATTGTGAAGGAATTGGTTCCCTTGAGTCATTAACCCCACTTCCTCTGCATGCTTGTGTCTAGGCGGTCTGTTCATGAGCAACGGTGAAACATGGAAGAGACAGCGACGCTTTGCCTTGTCTACCTTACGTAGCTTCGGCCTGGGCAAAAGCACCATGGAGCAGAGTATCTGTGAGGAGATCCGACACCTGCAGGAGGAGATAGAGAAGGAGAAAGGTGGTGTAAACAATGAGGTCATTATCAACAGCTCTTCAGTAGAATATAATTGTCTAAACTGTAGAGTCCTCTCCTCCAGGTGAACCTTTCAACCCAGCAGACCTCTTCAACAATGCTGTGTCCAACATCATTTGGACATCAGCTGGTGATGGGGAAACGGTTTGACTACAGCGACCACAACTTCCAGACCATGCTGAAGTATCTTTATGAAATTCTTAGGCTGCAGGGCTCTGTATGGGGTCTGGTAAGTCAATAATATCCATTTAGAGGAGGAAGTCTGTGCTCAAAATCACAAAAGGTAAAAGGTGATGAAAGGTGATCCTGTTGTTTCTTCTGAGTAGCTGTATGAGTCATTCCCCGGAGTGATGAAGCACTTGCCAGGTCCTCACAACACAATCTTCAGCCACTACGACTGCGGACACCTTCAACCCTGGACACTTCCTGAATGCTGAGGGAAAGTTTGTGAAGAAAGAAGCTTTCCTGCCTTTCTCTGCAGGTAAACCACATTCACCTCAGTCTAAAGCATAACATGAACCAGAATATATTCTTAATCCTGAGCTCTTATGCCTTCATATGCGTTTCTGGACTCTGCAGGGAAACGTGTGTGTCCCGGAGAAGGCCTGGCCAGGATGGAGCTGTTCCTGTTTTTGGTCGGTTTACTACAGAAGTTCTCTTTCTCTGTTCCTGATGGAGTAGAGTTGAGTACAGAAGGAGTAACTGGAGTTACACGCGTACCACACCCCTTCAAGGTTCACGCCAAGGCTCGCTGATGTAACGTCTCACTGAATCACTTTTCATCTAAACAATGTGTAATAAACTGGACAAAGCAAAACGTTTCAGTAGAGAAATATCTAGTTTATCTCAACCTTTTACTGTTGTGTCATTGCAAGTTATTATTTACATAAAATAATAATGGCACTTTTTATAAGACATTTCCCTTTGTCCTTTTTCCTTGTTAATGGCAAAATGAATAAAGATTCCATATACATGAGCGATGTTCATTAAACAATCAAGCTGTATTTGTTAAGTTTTCTTCACACTACTGATCAGTTATGCCATGTATCAGTGGCGGGCCGTGTGTTTTATACCTGGGCCTTCAGTGCTGTCCTACTACAGCTGAACCACCTCCTGATAACCTCATTATGACGCCACAGCTACGGGTTATTATTTGTTTCGTGTAAGAAATGCATATATATGCATATACATATATAAACACTGCAACATTTGACAAGTGAAATCAAATGTTACATGAAGCTCAACACCTATGAGGGCTACAAATACACTAACTGCAGAGTGCAGATACATGAATACGCACAAAACTGTAAAGGATGCAGGTCTATCACTATGACGCAGCATGACGGGATGCTGCGTCATTAATGGACAATGCATAGAGTCAAAATCAATGTAATTAACACAATGACAAGAACAAACTCACAAGAACCAGTCACATATATTTATATGACAACACAGCAGGTAGAATAACACGATTCAACAGGCCTCTGCACATTCCAGCAAAACTGCGGCGCTAAAACACGCATTCCGCTAAACACTCAAGGGCACCATTCAAATATTATTCACATCAGAGGAACAATATTAACCATATCATGAAAACGACACGATAGAAACATTAACACAGCAGTAACGCTATACTGCAGATGTGAAAACAGAAGCAGTTCACTCACCAAAGCTGCTGTTCACTATTTAAAGACAAAAGTCCATCCTCCTTTCTTTGTGAACAAAGAGTTCTGAGTCACTTATTATCCAAACATTGTGTAATAAACTGAACAAAGCAACACGCTTTAGGAGAGAAAGCTGTAGTTAATCTCAACCTTTCACTGTTGCATCATTGCCTAATGTACTGAATACTTTCATTCTCTCTGTCTGTACATTTAGTTGTATGTGATAGCATAATTTTTTCATTCAAATATTCTTGTGTTCATGGCTCTGTTTATGAGACATTTCCCTTTGTCCTTGTAATTAATGACAAAATGTATAAAGAGTTCATTAATATATTTGTTATCAATATGTTCTTTAAAATAGAGGAGAAAGTCTGGTGTTGATAATGTTGACAAAGCCAATCAATATGTATGAAAACCCAAAACTTACTGACTGTATGTGGCTGAATGTTTGTTCCTCTGCTTTGCCTGATAGCAGTACAGAAACAGACCACTAGGTGTTAACTGTGGAAATCTGGTTCTATTTTGTCTGGATCTGTTCCTGCCTAGTAACTCATTGACATGCAGCTGCACAATGGATCAGATGCCTTTTGCTCCCATTCTACTTTGTATGTTGGCTCAGACACAGTTTACACTAACAGCCAACCTCAGTCTAAGGTCACTGAAAGAGTTTATCACTTAATGAGATTGTTGTTGCTCATGTAGCTGCTTGTAAAGTGTCACACACACTTTTGTGCAGACTTTGATTAAGAGATTATTTTTTTTTAAGTTGTCCGTCCTGTAATGTTAGTAATGCGAGTAGTCACAAGATGTATGGATAAAGGGTTAAATCAAGCATGAATAGGCATTATATAACGATGGGCGGTTCATGAAGAGGCAGAAGCTCAGACCTTCATCGTGTTGCTGGTTCAACTCTCTTTAACAATGGGGATTTTTAATTTTTTGCTGGATTTTGACTTCAAGGTGCTATTCCTCTTTATTTTCGTTTTTATCATAATAGCAGACTTCCTCAAGAACAGGAATCCTCCAAATTATCCTCCAGGACCATTTTCTCTTCCCCTTGTGGGGAATTTTTTCAGCATGGACAGGAAACATCCATACAAGTATTTTTCAAAGGTAAAGTTGAATGCATATTTTCATTTCAGGGTGAATTTTATTGAGACATTCTAATAGATTTTAACTATTTGTTTGATTAACTCAATGGAAATTCCAGTCAGTTCAAGATCTTTCACAAACACTGTCGTGCAATTTGTATCATAATAGTGAAGTATGTAGACAATAACAATAAGTATAACTTTGTGTGACAAAAAAAGAAAGAAAGTGATTTAAATTATTTTTAATGGTTCACCCGGATGTAACTTTAATTTGTTAACACTATTCAGGAAATGTGCATTTGTGTTAAAATTACTATTTTGTATAGAGAAACTAATAGTAGATACTGGTGGTCAAATTGAAAAAAAACAATAATTAATGTGAAGTTCTGATCTTGGAACACCTATTGGCTGCTCATTGGGTAATGGTAGGTCTTGTTTTTGAACAATTTAAAAGGTCCCCTGGTGCAGTAGTGTGTTGGCATTCATCAGTGTTTTTTACTTGATTCATTGTCCACAGCTGGCTGACATCTACGGGAATGTGTTCAGTGTCCGCCTCGGTAGTGAAAAGATGGTGTTTGTCTCTGGGTACAAGATGGTGAAGGAAGCCATAGTGACACAAGCTGACAACTTTGTGGATCGACCATTCGATGCAATCACTGACAGAGTGTACTCAGGAGACTCAGGTGCACAAATCTTTCTCTCTCTCTTGTCTCATATTGTGAAGGAATTAGTTCCCTTGAATCGTTAACCCCACTTCCTCTGCATGCTTTTGTCTAGGCGGTCTGTTCATGAGCAACGGTGAAACATGGAAGAGACATCGACGCTTTGCCTTGTCTACCTTACGTAACTTCGGCGTGGGCAAAAGAACCATGGAGCAGAGTATCTGTGAGGAGATCCGACACCTGCAGGAGGAGATAGAGAAGGAGAAAGGTGGTGTAAACAATGAGGTCATTATCAACAGCTCTTCAGTAGAATAACATTGTCTGAACCGTAGAGTCCTCTCCTCCAGGTGAACCTTTCAACCCAGCAGTCCTCTTCAACAATGCTACGTCCAACATCATTTGCCAGCTGGTGATGGGGAAACGGTTTGACTACAGCGACCACAACTTCCAGACCATGCTGAAGTATTTGTCTGAAGTTTTTCAACTGGAGGGCTCTGTGTGGGGTCTGGTAAGTCAGTAATATCCATTTAGTTCAATCATTGACAGAGAGACAAGATTCTGCTGGGATTGAGAGTCAATCCTCCTTAACAGACCGAGAGACCCAAGTCTGTGTTTAAATGAATCACGAAAGGTGAAAGGTGACGTGTTTGGAAATTTCTCTCATCTACTGTTTCTTCTGAATAGCTGTATCAGTCATTCCCCGGAGTGATGAAGCACTTGCCAGGTCCTCACAACAAAATGTTCACTCATTTCAACGCCATCCAGGACTTCTTCAGTCAGGAGATAGAGAGCCACAAGAAGGACCTGGACCACAGCGATCCCCGGGACTACATTGACGCTTTCATCATTGAAATGAAGAATGTAAGTGAGCAGTGTAGGACAAAGTGGTGCCCTTCCTGTCAATCTATCAATCACTCACTAATGGATTTTATAAATGTTTCTGAACAGCACAAAGAGTCTGATCTGGGTTTCACTGAGACCAATCTGGCTCTGAACTCTATGGATCTGTTCATGGCTGGAACGGAGACAACCTCCACCACTTTGCTGTGGGCTCTGGTTTATCTCATAAAACTCCCTGATATTAAGGGTAGGTCACATGCTCTGTGAGGCTGCTTTGATCTAAATGCATTTCTAACAGTGACATGCTAACATGCTGTTTTACACTCTTAGTTTAGCATGTAGCATGCTAATATTTGTTAACAAGCACTGATCACAAAGTACAGCTGAGGCTGATGGCTCACCCTGTTCCTTACATGTTCTTGTTTTCCTAGACAAAGTGCAGGCAGAAATAGACGGAGTGATCGGACGGACCCGACAGCCCAGTATGGCAGACAGACCCAACCTGCCCTACACTGATGCTGTCCTCCACGAGATCCAGAGGATGGGAAACATTGTTGCACTGAATGCACTCAGAATGGCCGCCAAGGATACGATGCTGGGCGGTTACTTCATACCTAAGGTGCATTTAGCGCACAGTTACTTTTAGTCTTAACACGATTATTTGTAAAATGTGAGTGAATTTCTTAGTGTTAACATATGGATCTTCTTTTCTAGGGTACGTCCTTGTTGCCAAACCTAACCACTGTGCTGTTTGACAAGACTGAATGGGAGACTCCGGACACCTTCAACCCTGGACACTTCCTGGATGCTGAGGGAAAGTTTGTGAAGAGAGAAGCTTTCCTGCCTTTCTCTGCAGGTAAACCACATTCACCTCAGTCTAAAGCATAACCTGAACCAGAATATATTCTTAATCCTGAGCTGTGACATCTTCATATGTGTTTCTGGACTCTTCAGGGAAACGTGTGTGTCTCGGTGAAAACCTGGCCAGGATGGAGCTGTTCCTGTTTTTCGTCGGTTTACTACAGAAGTTCTCTTTCTCTGTTCCTGATGGAGTAGAGTTGAGTACAGAAGGAGTAACTGGACTTACACGCGTACCACACCCCTTCAAGGTTCACGCCAAGGCTCGCTGATGTAACGTCTCACTGAATCACTTTTCATCCAAACAATGTGTAATAAACTGGACAAAGCAAAACGTTTCAGTAGAGAAATATCTAGTTTATCTCAACCTTTTACTGTTGTGTCATTGCGCTGATGACCTTTATTCTCTTTACCTGTACATTTAATTCTATTTGATTAAGTTATTATTTAAATAAAATAATAATGGCACTTTTTATAAGACATTTCCCTTTGTCCTTTTTCCTTGTTAATGGCAAAATGTATAAAGATTCCATATACATGAGCTATGTTCATTAAACAATCAAGCTGTATTTGTTAAGTTTTCTTCACACTACTGATCAGTTGTGCCATGTGATAATAGCTGGATATCGTGGCTTGTGCTCAAATTCAAACCTCCACTGTTCACTCTGAATGTGGAAATGTACTTTGACTATTGACATTTTGAGTGTATACTAATTATGAGACTTAATTTACAGTTTGGTTATTGGTCCCTGGTCTCAGGGTGGTGCCCGGTTATTATTAATAATTGTCAATAACCTTATTGACATTAATAATTCTATTGATGTCAATAATTTATTTTTTCATATTTGCTGATAACCAAACACGCTCCAGATAGATCCTAAAAGTTATCAATATGTTCTTTAAAATAGAGGAGAAAGTATGGTGTTGATAATGTTGACAAAGCCAATCAATATGTATGAAAACCCAAAACGTACTGACTGTATGTGGCTGAATGTTTGTTCCTCTGCTTTGCCTGATAGCAGTACAGAAACAGACCACTAGGTGTTGACTGTGGAAATCTGGTTGTATTTTGTCTGGATCTGTTCCTGCCTAGTAACTCATTGACATGCAGCTGCACAATGGATCAGATGCCTTTTGCTCCCATTCTACTTTGTATGTTGGCTCAGACACAGTTTACACTAACAGCCAACCTCAGTCTAAGGTCACTGAAAGAGTTTATCACTTAATGAGATTGTTGTTGCTCATGTAGCTGCTTGTAAAGTGTCACACACACTTTTGTGCAGACTTTGATTAAGAGATTATTTTTTTGTAAGTTGTCCGTCATGTAATGTTAGTAATGCGAGTAGTCACAAGATGTATGGATAAAGGGTTAAATCAAGCATGAATAGGCATTATATAACGATGGGCTGTTCATGAAGAGGCAGAAGCTCAGACCTTCATCGTGTTGAGTTCAACTCTCTTTAACAATGGGGATTTTTAATTTTTTGCTGGATTTTGACTTCAAGGTGCTATTCCTCTTTATTTTCGTTTTCATCATAATAGCAGACTTCCTCAAGAACAGGAATCCTCCAAATTATCCTCCAGGACCGTTTTCTCTTCCCCTTGTTGGGAATTCTTTCAGCTTGGTCAGGAAACATCCAAACAAGTATTTTTCAAAGGTAAAGTTGAATGCATATTTTCATTTCAGTGTGAATTTTATTGAGACATTCTAATAGATTTTGAACTATTTATTTGAATTTCCTCAATGGAAATTCCAGTCAGTTCAAGATCTTTCACAAACACTGTCGTGCAATTTGTATTGTAAAAGTGACGTATGTGGACAATAACAATAAGTATAACTTTGCCAGTGTAAAAAAAGAAGAAAGAAAGTAATTTCAATTATTTTTAATGGTTCACCTGAATATAATTTAGTTCACACTCTTCAGAAAATGTACATTTCTGTTTTAAATACAATTTGTTATAGAGAAACTAATTGCAGTAATAATATTAGATAAATAATAATAATAATATTAATAAAGAAAACTGCAGCCATTTCAACTATTTTTCTTAATCTAGAGGATGTTAAATTCTTCACATTATTCAGGAAATGTGCATGTGTTTAAATCAGGGCTTCTCAACCTTTTGTAACTGAAGGCCGACTTCTGGTTGTTAATTAAAAAACAAAAACATGACATGATATTTTTTTAAAGAAATAAACTGTGCTGTAAATTTGTGTTATGCCACTGTCAGCAGTAATGACCAAAATCAATAGTCTGCTTACTCCCATCCATCACTGCCTGCCATTATGAATCCAAATGTAATGTATTGAGGCTCATATTTCCTCACCACGCTTTTTAGAGTTTTTCAAAAGACAACCCATTTTGTGGCTCTGAATCTGAGGGAACGCTAGCCAACAGTGGCAAAATACGGGTGTCTCTACTAATTTTAAATTTGACATTTTTTATGTATGCGAATTCTTGAGCACATTTAGATATAAAAGTAACTAGCTTCTTATATTACAAAAAAAAGTATTCTATTATTTAATCTAACCATTTGTCATACCTCCGTGGCCCACTAAATGAGACTCTGAATCGGGCACAATTTAGAAAAGATGGATTAAATTTCACTGGTGGTCAAATTATTTATATAAATGATAATGCTGATAATGCTTGGTACACCTGCTAGCCCATTTGATCCTCATTGTGCATAGGTAGGTTTTTGCTTTTGCACTATTTAAAAAGTTCACATGATGCAGTCGTGTGTTGGGGTTTATCTTTGTTTTATACTTGATTTATTGTCCACAGCTGGCTGACATCTACGGGAATTTATGCAGTGCCCGCATCGGTGTTTTCAACATGGTGATTGTCTCTGGGTACAAGACGTTAAAGGAAGCCATAGTGACACAAGCCGACAACTTTGTGGATCGACCACACTTTGCAACGGGCGACAGGGTGTACTTAGGAGGCACAGGTGTGCAAATCTTTCTCTCTCTCTTGTCTCATATTGTAAAGGAATTAGTTCCCTTGAGTCATTAACCCCACTTCCTCTGCATGCTTGTGTCTAGGCGGTCTGTTCATGAGCAACGGTGAAACATGGAAGAGACAGCGACGCTTTGCCTTGTCTACCTTACGTAACTTCGGCCTGGGCAAAAGAACCATGGAGCAGAGTATCTGTGAGGAGATCCGACACCTGCAGGAGGAGATAGAGAAGGAGAAAGGTGGTGTAAACAATGAGGTCATTATCAACAGCTCTTCAGTAGCATAGCATGGTCTAAACCATCGAGTCCTCTCCTCCAGGTGAACCTTTCAACCCAGCAGGCCTCTTCAACAATGCTGTGTCCAACATCATTTGCCAGCTGGTGATGGGGAAACGGTTTGACTACAGCGACCACAACTTCCAGACCATGCTGAAGTATATGTCTGAAATTCCTAGGCTGCAGGGCTCTGTATGGGGTATGGTAAGTCAGTAATATCCATTTAGAGGAGGAAGTCTGGGCTCAAAATCACAAAATGTAGATGGTCATGAAAGGTGATGTACTGTTTCTTTTGAGTAGCTGTATGAGGCACTCCCCGGAGTGATGAAGCACTTGCCAGGTCCTCACAACAAAATCTTCAGCCACTACGATGCCGTCCTGGACTTCCTCAGTCAGGAGATAAAGAGCCACAAGAAAGACCTGGACCACAGCAATCCCCGGGACTACATTGACGCATTTATCATTGAAATGGAGAATGTAAGTAACAACTGCAATGTTCAACAATGTGTAGCCTTACCCGTCAGTCTACCAGCCATTCACTACAGCATCTTCTCTGTGTTTCTGAACAGCACAATGAATCTGATCTGGGCTTTACTGAGGCCAATCTGGCTCTGAACTCTCTGGATATGTTCCAGGCTGGATCCGAGACAACCTTTAACACTTTGCTGTGGGCTTTGGTTTTTCTCATAAAACTCCCTGATATCCAGGGTAGGTGACATGCTAGGCTCTACAGTGAAACGAAGACTTAGGGCCTGTGTCCACATAGCGTCATTTTCTGAGCGACAGCTCCTTTTTTTAATTGTTGTCAATGAGGAGAGATCATATGCAGTCACCTCGAGAAAAAACGCTGCACCCAGCGTATTTTTTGCTGAGCGCTGCACCTGTTTTTGTGCGACCGCTCAGAGTGCTTCAAGTTGAAATTCAATTAACTTTTCAGAAAAGCGCTGATGATGTCAGTGTAAGGGAGAAGCTTGTTTTGGCCGTGTCCATCTATCCTGAACTTTATATGTCAGACATACACTTTCATAACAAAGTTGTGGGAGCAGATCGGTGGCGCAGAAACAGATATTTGCTGGTGAGTGTGGTGCTTTTATCGCTGTACGCCTCGTCTCTGACGGATCGTACTGCTTGCTCTAATGTTGCGGCTGTCAGCTTGATCGGTGACAAGCTCATCCAAACAAAGTATGAAGCAAGTATCCTCCGTTTAGTGCTCGTGGTGAAAAAAGCAATGTCAAACAAATGAATAGTAGCCATGAACATAAAAAAGGCGCTCTGAGCACTTTTTGACAAAACGCTCGGATGAAGCCCTCCCCGGAGCCCTGCGGGCGCTTTCTACCAGAAAAAAAAGATGCTAAGTGGACACAGGCCTTAAAAGAGTCTCCGGCCTTGCTAACAGCTTTGTTCGGTTGTATTTAGACACAGCAGTGCTTTGAGCTAAATGCTAACATCAGCATGCTAACATTTCTCACACTGACAATGCTAACATGCTGTTCACTATGTTAGTTTAGCATGTTAGCATGCTAACATTTGTTAATTAACACTTATTGCAAAATGTTGTTCATGTCACCTTCTTCCTACAAGCTTAATTCCTTAAATAATCTTGTTTGTCAAGACAAAGTTCAGGCAGAGATAGACGGAGTTATCGGACAGACCCGACAGCCCAGTATGGCAGACAGACCCAACCTGCCCTTCACTGATGCCGTCGTCCACGAGATCCAGAGGATGGGAAACATTGTTCCCTTTGTTGGATTCAGAATGGCCGCCAACGATACGACACTGGGCAATTACTTCATACCCAAGGTGCATTTAGCACACAGTCAACATTTTTGACAGGAAGTTTTTGGAAGAAGAAATGTGTTGTTGGAAAATTGCTTGGTTTCAACCTATGGACGTTGTTTTCTAGGGTACGCCCTTGATGCTCAACCTAGCTTCTGTGCTGTTTGACAAGACTGAATGGGAGACTCCAGACACCTTCAACCCTGGACACTTCCTGAATGCTGAGGGAAAGTTTGTGAAGAAAGAAGCTTTCCTGCCTTTCTCTGCAGGTAAACCACATTCACCTCAGTCTAAAGCATAACATGAACCAGAATATATTCTTAATCCTGAGCTCTTATGCCTTCATGTGTGTTTGTGGACTCTTCAGGGAAACGTGTGTGTATTGGTGAAGGCCTGGCCAGGATGGAGCTGTTCCTGTTTTTGGTCGGTTTACTACAGAAGTTCTCTTTTTCTGTTCCTGATGGTATAGAGTTGAGTACAGAAGCAGTAACTGGAACGATACGTGCACCACACCCCTTCAAGGTTTACGCCAAGGCTCGCTGAATTATGTAACATCTCAGAGTCATTTGTTATCCAAACATTGTGTAATAAACTGAACAAAGCAACACGCTTTAGGAGAGAAAGCTGTAGTTAATCTCAACCTTTCACTGTTGCATCATTGCCTAATGTACTGAATACTTTCATTCTCTCTGTCTGTACATTTACTTGTATGTGATAGCATAATTTTTTCATTCAAATATTCTTGTGTTCATGGCTCTGTTTATGAGACATTTCCCTTTGTCCTTGTAATTAATGACAAAATGTATAAAGAGTTCATTAATATATTTGTTATCATTATGTTCTTTAAAATAGAGGAGAAAGTATGGTGTTAATAATGTTGACAAAGCCAATCAATATGTATGAAAACCCAAAACTTACTGACTGTATGTGGCTGAATGTTTGTTCCTCTGCTTTGCCTGATAGCAGTACAGAAACAGACCACTAGGTGTTGACTGTGGAAATCTGGTTCTATTTTGTCTGGATCTGTTCCTGCCTAGTAACTCATTGACATGCAACTCCCTCCCACTCTACTTTGTATGTTCCTCCCACTCCCCCTCCCACTCTACTTTGTATGTTGGCTCAGACACAGTTTACACTAACAGCCAACCTCAGTCTAAGGTCACTGAAAGAGTTTTGCACTTCATAAGATTGTTGTTGCTCATGTAGCTGTTTAAGTAACTAAAGTGTCACACACCCTTTTGTGCAGACTTTGATTAAGAGATTTTTTTTTAAGTTGTCCGTCCTGTAATGTTAGTAATGCGAGTAGTTACAAGGTGTATGGACCATTTAAGGGTTAAATCAAGCATGAATAGGCATTATATAAGGATGGGCGGTTCATGAAGAGGCAGAAGCTCAGACCTTCATCGTGTTGCTGGTTCAACTCTCTTTAACAATGGGGATTTTTAATGTTTTGCTGGATTTTGACTTCAAGGTGCTATTCCTCTTTATTTTCGTTTTCATCATAATAGCAGACTTCCTCAAGAACAGGAATCCTCCAAATTATCCTCCAGGACCGTTTTCTCTTCCCCTTGTGGGGAATTTTTTCAGCTTGGACAGGAAACATCCATACAAGTATTTTTCAAAGGTAAGTTGAATGCATATTTTCATTTCAGGGTGAATTTTATTGAGACAGATTTGAACTATTTATTTGATTAACTCAATGGAATTTCCAGTCAGTTTAAGATCTTTCACAAACACTATTGTGCAATTTCTATCGTAATAGTGAAGTATGTGGACAATAACAATAAGTGTTTCCCCTACCATTGTATTAGGGGGGCGGCACCCTCCGCCCCCCCCCCCTTGAAGGTGGAGTTAATTTTGTTTTCTATATAGCACCAGATCACAACAGAAGTCATTTAAGGTTCCCTTTCCTATAGAACAGGTCTATACCTTGTTCTTTTATTAAACAAACTAAACAGCCTTATGTTATTTATCTTATTTACACGCTCTCCTGCGAGTAGCAGCCGGAGTAGCTCTCCTGCTCCGCGTCCAAGTCCAGACAAGTGCTGCACGCCCTGCCCCCCCCCAAGCTGTAAACCAGGGGAAACACTGAAGTATAACTTTGTGTGACAAAAAAAGAAAGAAAGTGATTTAAATTATTTTTAATGGTTCACCCGGATGCAACTTTAATATTTTGTATAGGGAAACTAATAGTAGATACTGGTGGTCAAATTGGAAAAAACAATAATTAATGTGAAGTTCTGATCTTGGAACACCTATTGGCTGCTCATTGGGTAATGGTAGGTCTTGTTTTTGAACAATTTAAAAGGTCCCCTGGTGCAGTAGTGTGTTGGCATTCATCAGTGTTTTTTACTTGATTCATTGTCCACAGCTGGCTGACATCTACGGGAATGTGTTCAGTGTCCGCCTCGGTAGTGAAAAGATGGTGTTTGTCTCTGGGTACAAGATGGTGAAGGAAGCCATAGTGACACAAGCCGACAACTTTGTGGATCGACCATTCAATGCAATCACTGACAGGTTTTACTCAGGAGACTCAGGTGCACAAATCTTTCTCTCTCTCTTGTCTCATATTGTGAAGGAATTAGTTCCCTTGAATCGTTAACCCCACTTCCTCTGCATGCTTGTGTCTAGGCGGTCTGTTCATGAGCAACGGTGAAACATGGAAGAGACAGCGACGCTTTGTCTTGTCTACCTTACGTAACTTCGGCGTGGGCAAAAGCACCATGGAGCAGAGTATCTGTGAGGAGATCCGACACCTGCAGGAGGAGATAGAGAAGGAGAAAGGTGGTGTAAACAATGAGGTCATTATCAACAGCTCTTCAGTAGAATAACATTGTCTGAACCGTAGAGTCCTCTCCTCCAGGTGAACCTTTCAACCCAGCAGGCCTCTTCAACAATGCTACGTCTAACATCATTTGCCAGCTGGTGATGGGGAAACGGTTTGACTACAGCGACCACAACTTCCAGACCATGCTGAAGTATTTGTCTGAAGTTCTTCAACTGGAGGGCTCTGTGTGGGGTATGGTAAGTCAGTAATATCCATTTAGTTCAATCATTGACAGAGAGACAAGATTCTGCTGGGATTGAGAGTCAATCCTCCTTAACAGACCGAGAGACCCAAGTCTGTGTTTAAATGAATCACGAAAGGTGAAAGGTGACGTGTTTGGAAATTTCTCTCATCTACTGTTTCTTCTGAATAGCTGTATCAGTCATTCCCCGGAGTGATGAAGCACTTGCCAGGTCCTCACAACAAAATGTTCACTCATTTCAACGCCATCCAGGACTTCTTCAGTCAGGAGATAGAGAGCCACAAGAAGGACCTGGACCACAGCGATCCCCGGGACTACATTGACGCTTTCATCATTGAAATGAAGAATGTAAGTGAGCAACTGCAGTGTAGGACAAAGTGGTGCCCTTCCTGTCAATCTATCAATCACTCACTAATGGATTTTATAAATGTTTCTGAACAGCACAAAGAGTCTGATCTGGGTTTCACTGAGACCAATCTGGCTCTGAACTCTATGGATCTGTTCATAGCTGGAACGGAGACAACCTCCACCACTTTGCTGTGGGCTCTGGTTTATCTCATAAAACTCCCTGATATTAAGGGTAGGTCACATGCTCTGTGAGGCTGCTTTGATCTAAATGCATTTCTAACAGTGACATGCTAACATGCTGTTTTACACTCTTAGTTTAGCATGTAGCATGCTAATATTTGTTAACAAGCACTGATCACAAAGTACAGCTGAGGCTGATGGCTCACCCTGTTCCTTACATGTTCTTGTTTTCCTAGACAAAGTGCAGGCAGAAATAGACGGAGTGATCGGACGGACCCGACAGCCCAGTATGGCAGACAGACCCAACCTACCCTACACTGATGCTGTCCTCCACGAGATCCAGAGGATGGGAAACATTATTGCTCTGAATGCACTCAGAATGGCCGCCAAGGATACAATGCTGGGCGGTTACTTCATACCTAAGGTGCATTTAGCGCACAGTTACTTTTAGTCTTAACACAATTATTTGTAAAATGTGAGTTACTTAGTGTTAGCATATGGATGTTTTTTTCTAGGGTACGTCCTTGTTGCCAAACCTAACCACTGTGCTGTTTGACAAGACTGAATGGGAGACTCCGGACACCTTCAACCCCGGACACTTCCTGGATGCTGAGGGAAAGTTTGTGAAGAGAGAAGCTCTCCTGGCTTTCTCTGCAGGTAAACCACATTCACCTCAATCTTAACCCTAACCTGAAAAGGAATATATATTTCTCTTGAGCTCTTACACCTTCATGTGTGTTTGTGGACTCTTCAGGGAAACGTGCGTGTCTCGGTGAAAACCTGGCCAGGATGGAGCTGTTCCTGTTTTTGGTCGCTTTACTACAGAAGTTCTCTTTCTGTGTTCCTGATGGAGTAGAGTTGAGTACAGAAGGAGTAACTGGAATTACACGCATACCACACCCCTTCAAGGTTCACGCCAAGGCTCACTGAATAATGTAACATCTTACTGAATTGATTTCTCTCTAAATAACGTGTAACAAGACTAAGCAAAAAAGCTTCAGGAGAGAAATCTTTAGTTGTTTTTCCATCCTGTTGAGGCCTTGTTTAGTCTCTCTGCCTGTACATTTGAGTGGGTTAGGGTTACATGTGATAGCTATTTTTTTACAAAATATTCTTGTAATAATGGCACTGCTTTTAAGACATTACCCTTTGTCCTTTAGTAGTAGTTATCAATGATTAAATATATCAAGGTTTTATAAACATGTTCTTTAAAATGACATGTCGTGTATCAGCCATTATATAATAATAACTGAAATCATTATCAACAAACTATTTGAGCACATTTGTTAACAATCAATAAAGGATCTGAATGAATCGATCACAAACCTGGTTTTACTTCATAATTAAATAAAACAAACACACATTCATAGCTGGTGACCGATTTTCAAGCCACTGGAAAGTGGTGCTTGTGACACCAGGGTGGCATCCAAGATGTGAAGAGTATCCCCACTGAAGGACCTGAGAACAGAAGTCGGCTGCCACAAAAACATTATTTGGAGGGCAGGCGCTGGGAGCAGGGAACTCGGAGCTCGTCTTTACCTTGTTCGCAGTGGAAAGGATCCCCTCAGGTAGGAGTTATTATAAAGTCCAAGTGAACCTCATCAGTCCCTTGCTCGTCTTCTCTGCCTCACTATGTGGCTGTGTGATTTGTTTCTGTGGCTTGATCTGAGGGGGACGAGATGATCAGTAGCCTCCAGCAGCTGGTCCCGGAACGTAGTCAAACGCCAGCAGAGCAGTTTTTGACTTATTGTAGTGACCGTTGCTTCCCAATAAAAGTCACCATGGTTGCTGCAATGTTTGTTCTGACACGTGCCATAAATAACGAAGTCCAGTTTCCAATATAGGCATTTTATTTCTCACATAAACCACCCCTTTCTCTTCAGTTATCCATTTTCTCCATAAACCAATAAATCATAACATTTACATTCGTTAAATGTGCACGGTCAAAAACTGTTTGCTTCTGCTTGTAACCACCTGTGTCCAATGACCCCACTGATTATATTACCTGTGCCCTGATTCACACCGGTACTACGTCCCCATGTGGTGGGTGGTTGTACAAAAACAAAAACAACAAAATGGCTCTTACACATATTTTCTCGACAAACTAAAGATTAGGGTGTACCTTGACCATTATGCACATCAAACCCACTTTTTTCCTGATATTCTTGGTTTTTTGTAGCTCTTAACGAAACAAGCTGTTTTTAGTAGGATAACACAAGATGATTTATTCTTTCTGCAACACGTATACCTTCTAAATTGCGGGGATAACAGTCATGGATATTTAAAAATGTTCACTCTGTTATATAAAAGTTACGAGCCTATATCAGTGCAGCCCCACAAGACAACAGTCACCCTTCATATATCTGTGTGTAACATTAAATCATCAGCACCAGAAAACTAGTTTCCTATTTGAAATGTGAGCGACCATCCAACGTCTAACTGTATCTAAATGCAGTTATTAAACATTGGATAATTTAGTTTTTTGATTTATGGTTAAAATTCAATTAATTCTTAAAGCTGTCAACGGACCAACTCCCAACTATGTCCTTGGGTGTCACCATCTTTTCAAGTCTTATTCACGTTTTGTATCTGTAGATATTGACTTAATTGTACAAAAGTTTTTTTAGTGCATTCTTGCCCTTTAATAAACACAGCACCATGTCAAATAAATTAACTGTAGTCAAAGCTCCCAGGGACAACAGATGGATCTAGCATTGTGTTTACATCTGGTGTAATGCATTTATTGTACACTGTCCCTAAATGCCCCTAAAAGGTATCTGACCACACAATAGCCACGTGCTCGTGTTGTTACGGCAACGCATGTTTGAAACTCGAGGCTCGAGACAGACTTCTCTGTGTGCTAACTGGTGTGCTAGCTAGCTAGCTTCTCAAAACTATCAACACGTTGTGCCGTCTCAGTATTACACGCGCAATATATAAACGATGGTAAGCAAAGCGTTTTTTAAATCAATTCACCACAACAATGGACGTTCATAGTGAGCTCCAGTAACGTTCAATAGCATGTGCTTCTCGTGTGTTGTCCATAGACTGTAGATGTAGATGTATATATATATATATGTAGATGAGAAGCAGACTGGGGTTGCTACTTCCCCACAATAACAACATTAAAGAAATACGCTAGCTTTGATAGTAGAAAGTAGTTTTTCACTTGTTTGTATGTTGTTGACTTTTGTGCAGCCACCCAAAAGCAGCAAAGGCTCAAGTAAAAAGCCTGCAAAGGCAAAAACGCCCACACCGACAGATGGATTCGCCAAGGAGGAGCTGTCCAAGGAGCAGGTCAGAGGTTAAAGTGGGGTGTGTGTGTGTTGGAGTGATGTTTGTATATTCAATGTCAGGAGAAAATAAAAGTTTCCTTTTCAAAGCGATTTGTACATTAAATGGGTATTTCAGCAAGTTGGTTTTGCCCTCGCATACAGCTGGAGGACTCCCAAGAGTCTGGTCCAAAATCAATGCAGCAGAGGCCGAGATATCTCGATTTTGGGTTCCTAGTGTGGGTGAAGTTCTCAAAACACTGGATACTAAGTTACCTGAAGCATCTGTTCATAAGACCCTCCCTGCCTGGTGAAATGCTCATCAAGTTTAAACTCCCCACTTTTTATTGCAGGCCTTTTCTTATAAATTGGTAATCTCTAGGCCCATTCCAGATAGCCCTGAATCTGGATTATTTTTCTCAAACTTTTGTCTGGTTGAAGGTTGTAATGCCTTTATTTAATACATGTTTTGACTAATTATTTTACCCTAAAATGGTGTAACTTTGTTTAAGAAAATACTTTATTTTTTGCGTAATATTTTTCTCTTAGCTTTCTGTAATTTGTTGACAGGGATGTATTTTAGTTTTGTTTTACTGTATGTCTGTTCATATATAAAGATGTATATTGAAATTTATATAATTAATTAATCTCCAATTAAATACACTTAAATATGTGATTTACAAGAAGTGCAACAACATGCAAATCACATCATTTTCACTAGAGTCAGAAGCTGAGATAACAGCTACTGATACGTTGTTAAGCTATTTACAATAACTTTACAGGACTAGTTTGTTCTCCATCATGACTGCTTATTTTATTTACTGCAAATATGCACGCTGTGTTAACAGAATCTTTAAAGATTCTCAGACCTTCCTCCAGAGCCAAAGCAGGCATTATATGTCTGATTTACATTACTGCCCCCTGTGAACTAAACATTGGACTTTGACATTTACAACTAGGATAAATGAGGTAATTGGCTACACGGTCATCTAGATCGTCTGGCTCATATGCCCACACTAAAATACATTTCTGTATTTCAGCTGGAAGAGCAGATCGTGCGCCTTCGAGAGGAGCTGGACAGAGAGAGGGAAGAGAGAAACTACTTTCAGCTAGAGAGGGACACGATCCACACATTTTGGGGGATCACAGAGAGTAAACTAGAGGAGGTCAAGGCTGAAAAGAAGAATTTTGATAAGGACATAGAGGAGGATGAGGGGCGCCACCAAGTAGAGATCAAGGTGAGGTTAATACACAGGTGTATTGTAGTTATAGTCGAACTGCACCCAAATTCACAGGCTAGATTTCTACCACGTCTTTATTTTATGCCATAATATGCCGTAACAGGTAACAAGGATCTTTAAATGCAGTTAGTAGATGCAACCTTTTTTTGATCCACAGCCAGTGTATTTTTTATCCTCAGTATCCTACAATCCATTGTGCGTCCATTTTTTAGTGGCATGTACCGGTTGTCCTCTCAACTTTAAAAGTTAGGAGAAATCATGTGATTGCATTCTTTTTTTTTCAGATACTAGCACTAGTTTGTCATTTGTTAAGCAAAGATTATCCATTGACAGATGTAAGGGTTAAATTCATTTTACAATGCACATTTGATTCACTTTTTTTCCACCAGGTGTACAAGCAGAAGATGAAGCACCTCCTGTGTGAACACCTGAACACAACCTCTGAGTTAAAAGCAGATGGTTTAGTCTCCACACCGGTGGTGCAGGAGGAGCAAGAACAATTAGAGACTGAGCTTCATAAGGAAATGAGGGCCGTCATGGTCGACATGCAGGAGCTTGACAATGAAAACCTTGTCAAGGAGCTTGAACTGGTTTGTAGTACACACTATTATCTTCTACACTTAAAGGTCTGTGGATTTAATGTGTCTCTTTACTTTGATATATTGCAACAATTGAGCGGCAATGCTACAAACACCACTTTGGTTTTTATCTCAACAGAAACACGATGAAGAAATGACTAAAACAAGTAACAGGGTGGAGAAGCAAATTGCAGGTAAAGAACTAATCTCATTTTGAGTGGAATTCAACACCCCGTGCTGTCAGAAACTAAACAGGAGCCCTCGTTCTGTGTCGCTATTTGAGTAGAAATCCGAGCCAAGTATGATGAAAAGAAGGAGCTGCTACAACAACAGCTGGACATCATGACAAATAATAAGATCATTGAGAACGAAGATCAATGGAACAGCCACGTCAACACTCTAGTAGAAGACCACAAGAAAGCAATAACTGAATGTGAAGCAGTTAATAGTTGCTGGGAACAGCAACGGAATGTGAACGATTCACTCACGGTATAAGTGCACACATTCAGAGGCATTTCAGATGTTTTGTTTACACCGGCAACACGTTATTAATTTAGTTATTGATGAGTATGTTGATCCAGCTGTTTTTTGTTGTTTTTTTCACATGGCTTGTTTTATTGACTTTTCTTAGGAAGAAATTAAATTGATGAAGAAGACACAGGAGGAGAAGAAAGAGAACCTGGCCTGCCTTCTGCTAGAGAACAAACAGATGGCTGAGCTTCTCTCAGAAGTCTCAGAGGAGAGCGCGGAAATTGAGAAAGAAATTAAATACTTCGTAATAAAAAAGGTTGTTGGTGTAGTATATGTGGATATTTTTTAAACGTGTTTGTGGTTGAAACTTTGTTCACTCACGTTTATTGCTGCCAGTGTCTTAATTGTTCCTGACATGTAGCATACTGTACACGGGCACAAGGTCTAATTGTGACACTGTTTTTGACAGGGTGTCGATGAAAAGGTTGAAGAAAAGAAGCTGGATAAACTGAAATGGGATTATGAGACACTGGAACAGACATTCTGCAAGGTAAATGCTTTGATTGAGTTGCACTGTATTATGTTGATACGTTGCAATGTTAGCTTGATTCATGTAATAATAATAATAATAATAATACATTTTATTTATATAGCGCTTTAAAAGGCACTCAAAGACACTTTACATGGTAAAAACAGAAACAATAAAATCATTTATAATAAAAACAAAATCTACAACATAACAGTAAGAAAAAAAATAAACACGAAGAGAAAGAAAACATACATGACTGAGTTTAGAGGTTAAAAGCAGATTTCAATAGGTGAGATGTACACCCGACGTGGCCAAATGCTCGTTTACTTTTGAATATTTGTGTGAATGTTTCTGCATTTGTTTTTGTCTGTGCACGTCATACAGCTTGAGCTAGAAAGGGACGAGCTGTACAAGACGGTCACTCGGAATATTCAGCGGGTGCAGCACGAAGCAGATTGGAAGAGCATGCCGCTGGAAAAGAAGCTGAAAGGCCTGACGGACGGCCTGGAGAAGACGCAGGCTCAGCTCCTCTCTGTGCTTTCTGCCTCTAACATGGACCGAACTGCTCTTGATGGGGTCACTGACACAATTGAGGTGAATTGTCTCTTAAATAATGTGTGTTTTATTGCACATTGCCCTCTGTACAAAAACATAAAATAATCATGTTTTTGCTTGTAGAAAAATCTGGACTCCGGTAATGATTCCATCAAAAACTTGTATACGAGTATAAAAAAGCTCAGCTCAGCTTTCCCAGGAAAGAAGTGTGTTTACTTCCCGGAAGTGTCATGCATTTGTCAAATTAATGATGATGTCATGTACAATTTTGAAGTAATATTCATACTCGTGTGTCCGGCAGGCCCGTAAGGATTTGCTGCTGACCTACGAAGCTTGGTGTGGAGGAGCTTTGCGTAAAGCCTTTTGAGATCAGCTGCTAACTGGGAAAAGTCTGGAATTGATTTTGGGTTTGCCCCAAAATGAGACGCAATGAATCCAAAGGCCGACCCCTTTACAGTAAATCTCACTTTCTTTGCATCTGATTCATTATAATATCAACCGTTTCTCATATTTTCCCTTGTTGTAAATGTGTTTCTTCACTCCATTTCAACTAGTTTGTTTAAGAAAATAAAGTATTTTGGGATGTTTATATATATTTTTTTTATTCTTTCATAGATAGTTCATAGGGATACATGTATTTTTGTTTCGCTGTGTCTGACAATATATTAAGATGTATGATGATATACGAAAATGAACCTAGAATTAAATACATTTAAATATGTGATTTAAAAGAAGCGTCCAGCTGAGCGGGTTTTGCCAAGAATTTCAGTAGGATTGATAGTTTGGCAGGTAGGGAAAGGTAATTCTCTGACTGTAACAGGTGGGAAATGAATCTGGCTTAATAGTGTTGGATCCAGGGTGGTATGAGATGGGGGGGGGGGGGGAGTAGATAAACTACAGGTTTTTGTGGGCCGTCCACACCACAGTGGCGACCCCGACCTTTTCTGGAAATTTAAGCAGAAGAACCAAAGATATATATTACATCACATTACATTCAGCATTATGGGACAGCAGCTGAACGACTACTGTTTGATGCTCCCGCTTTGTTGTGGTGTGTAACTTTGGGCCAGTTTTTAGTTTATTCGTACTCTGTATTTGGTTAATGGGGGCGTGTCCTCGCTCTCTGTCACACACAAAGGTCATTACATCCACAGATGTTGTGAGTCAGCAAAGTACCAGAGCAAGTGAACCTCATCGGTCCCCTGCTCGTCTTCTCTGCCTCACTATGTGGCTGTGTGATTTCTTTCTGTGGCTTGATCTGAGGGGAATGCTGCTTTTTATTTTTGCCGTTCTCCTCGTGGTGTCTTTTCGGAACAAAAAGGATCCACCCAATTTCCCACCGGGACCATCATCTCTCCCTCTTTTGGGAAACATATTCAACATTGAATCTAAACAGCCTCACATTTACTTAACCAAGGTAAGATCATATTTTCATTTTATGAGGAAGTGTTTTTTGTGAAAACTTGAGCTACAGCGAGAGGTGGAAGGAAGATTCCTATTATCTATATCCTCCACTACTTTAGCATGTAGTCGAGACAGATCCTCAAATAAAGGGCAAACAAAATAAATCATACGAGACTCTGCATCAACAAAATATTAAAACATTTATGGTAGAAAACAATGGTAAAAAGCTACTGATAGTTTGTCAGTGTCACAGAAACTGTTGTCTTGAAATATGCATCTTATCAGAGTCACATGCTGGACAACAGGCCACTTATTCTCTGCCCCTGCATCCACAGCTAGCTGATGTTTATGGGAATGTGTTCTGCATACGTCTGGGAAGACACAGAACAGTGTTTGTGTCTGGGTGGAAGATGGTGAAAGAAGCCATAGTGACACAGGCCGACAACTTTGTGGACCGGCCTTACAGTCCGATGGTGACCCGAATTTATTCAGGGAATTCAGGTGAATCACACGAAGATACAGCACATCAGTATTAAAGAAGTCAACCTGCCTCCTGATCCCTACCTTAGTAATGTTATGTGGTTCATCTCTGTCTCAGCGGGTCTTTTCTTCAGTAATGGGAAAGTGTGGAGGAGACAGCGGCGTTTTGCCATGGCCACGTTACGTACCTTTGGCCTGGCCAAGAGCTCCATGGAGCAGAGCATCTGTGAGGAGAGTCATCATCTGCAGGAGGTGATGGAGAAGGAGAAAGGTTGGCAAAAAAAAGAACAAAATGTAACAGAATGAAAAGCAACAATACACTCAAGACATTTCTTTCTGCTCAGGTGAGCCATTTGACCCGGTGCCCCTCTTGAACAATGCTGTGGGCAACATCATCTGCCAGATAGTGTTTGGGAGACGGTTTGACTACAGCGACCACAACTTCCAGAGCATGCTGAAGAATCTGACTGAGATGGCCTATTTGGAGGGCTCCATATGGGCTCTCGTAAGATGCACAGTAGCTGAGACACAAGTAGCAACTTCACACGGCTAAAGGCGTTCATAACATGGATCAGAACCAGCGTGTCCAAACATTTGATTATATCTAATTATCAGTCGATAAAATAGTCTTGTATGCAAGTCAGATTTGTCAATCTGTCAAATGAAAGTTTAAGTCAGAAAATATTGTGAGCTAAAGTGAGATCTTAAACAACAACACTGAATAACCCGTTTACTTTCCAAACAGCTATATGATGCGTTCCCAGCTCTGATGGAACACCTGCCCGGGCCTCACAATGGCATCTTCAGCAGCTCCAAATCTTTGGAGGCCTCCATCAGGCGAGAGGTAGAGAGGCACAGGTTGGACCTGGACCCTGGCAACCCACGAGATTACATCGACGTCTTCCTGATAGAGGAGAAAGTATAGTGTTTACAATGTTGACTCGGCCAATCGACATGTATGAGATACGAAAAACTAACTGACCGCATGTTTGTCCCTCCGCCTTGCTCAACAGCGCAACAGAAACAGTGAATTGGGTTTCGACGATGGCAACCTGGTTCTGTGCTGTTTGGATCTGTTCCTGGCTGGTAGCGAAACCACTTCGAAGACCCTGCAGTGGGGCCTCATCTACCTCATCAGGAGCCCTCATATCCAGGGTGGGTGTTCAGATAAGAGTCCCACAGCAGCAGCACAAGAAGTAGATTAATAGATACTGGAGACAGAACACGCTTAAGATCAAAGACGTCACATTAATTGATCAATTAAACATCTTTTTATTCCACTTCCTAGATAAAGTCCAGGCAGAGATAGACAGAGTGATCGGACAGACCCGGCAGCCCAGTATGGCAGACAGACCCAACCTGCCCTACACAGACGCCGTCATCCACGAGATCCAGAGGATGGGAAACATTGTTCCTCTCAATGGACTCAGAATGGCCGCCAAGGACACGACACTGGGCGGTTATTTCATACCCAAGGTGCATCTACCTAGCAGGGATTGTAAGGTCGTCAAAAATGGATTTCCACATGTATAACTAAAATCATAACAACACATTTACTGGAGACTTTAAACAAAAGTCTGCATATAAGACTTTTTAAAAAGATATATTTGTCCACACTGTTTAAACCGGGTATTTGTGCACAGTGTCAGATTAAGATTAGTGTGAGTATTGTACTATATGAGTAGAATTAGATTCCTGCGTTGGGTTTTTTCAGATGTTTCCAACTGCTCCAGAGCGTTTTAAGTCCAAAAGTAATTTATTTATGTTGATGAAACTGAGCCATTAAAGAAAGTTTGTTTAGTAAAAACAAACCAACTCATTTAAGACGCTGAATCACTTTGTTCAAAACGAAGATTTTAGCTTTTCTTAGATAGAAGTAGGGGAGCCTCAAGGATAAAAGATTGTGAAACAACTGCATTCAACAGAAAACAAAGTGTAATTGTGTGCAGTTTGTGATGTCATAGATGTTAATCTAGGCTAAGGTTACTGCAAGAAACATTGAATGTCCTGACATCACCTGGAGATTTACAATCAAAGAAGAGGAAAAAGGGGAAAATGTCAAAATACATTTGTTGCATTGTAAGAAGATGAAGTGGTGACATTTTGTGCAGACAAACCCCTGAAATGAATGAGAGAACATGATATGAACATCTGACATGACAAATAACTGGTAATTCATTGAGCTAACATAATGTAGAAACACAACTCTCCTGTGACGTCCGTTCAGCAGAGACCTTGTGATCAGCTTTCTTTACAGTGTCAACACCCACTTGTTGTCGCTACCCTTATCACACCTTATCAACTGCGGCTGTACGATCCACGGATCTCTTCTTAGCCTTTTGTTTAAACGATATCAAACTGATTGCCGTCTCTTTGTGTGTGCAGGGAACCTCAGTGATGCCCAACCTGACCTCTGTGCTGTTTGACAAGACTGAATGGGAAACTCCCGACACCTTTAACCCTGAACACTTCCTGGATGCTGAAGGGAAGCTTGTGAGGAGGGACGCATTTCTACCTTTCTCTGCAGGTAACGTTCACATTTAACTGAGAACTGTAGAGGAGACACTACAGGTGAACAGGGTAGAAATGTTAACTAATGCATATCACCACGAAGCCTCCCAGTTGATTACTTACATTAAGACAATTACTTTCTTGTATTACAAGTTTTCTGAAATGTTTACATATGCAAATGAGCCATTATCTAATGCTAACATTTGGTGAATTTAGGAGAAATCGACAGACGCAAACAGACAAAGTAGTAAAGTAAACACCTATATTGATTTTGGATTTTTTCTTTCCATAGTCCAAAGAAGATATGGAACTAAAATGACTCGTGGTAATGTTTTGCCTGTAGTGTCCAGCCTTTACTCAACTGAAGGAATCGACTTTTAGAAATTTTAACAACAAGGGAAGAAACATTTTAAAATGAAGATGTTAAATAATAAGAGTATACAAGGAAATACTTCCAATGCTCTCGCCTACATTCTTGTGCATGTCTGCTCTCCTTTTCCAGGGAAACGTGCATGTCCGGGCGAAGGCCTGGCAAGAATGGAGCTGTTTCTCTTTTTCGTCAGTTTGTTTCAGAAATTGAATTTTAGCACACTGGATGGAGTCGAGCTGAGTACAGAGGGAATCATTGGAGCCACACGCACACCGTACCCCTTCAAGATCTATACCAGAGCCCGCTGAATCCTGCAACTATCCTATATATATCTATAGATGGTGGCATAAAGAAATGTTCTATATACAGGGAACTATAGCATGCTTTGTCACATAATGTGTGACATGTGATGAGTTATCGTTTTTCAAACAATGACACCGTTATGTAAGCAAGCAGCAGCAAAACTCACCGAATACGTTCTCATTCACAGTCAGGCCACAGGTCACAATGACTGCTTTTGTTGGATGATGTATTGTTCCAGAAATAAACTATATTGTCATTTTAAAACCATTTTTAATGACAATATAATAGCATATTATTTAAAGTACACCCTTTCAAAGACCCATGGATTTTACCTTCTTAAGATTATTAAGACTAGAATCACGGCCTCGCGGTTATTTGCCTCAACCAACCAGTTAAGTTGCAGTTTACATTCACATCTCTGTCCAAAATGTCTTCATCATTACATCCTTTTAGAAATGAGTGTGAAATTGTCATAATAAGCATATAATTCTAATCAGTCTATCCTTAAATCCAAGTGGACGTTTGTGACAAAATCTGCTCAAAGTGTTGCGGAGATATAACTAGAATGGGATGGACGTGAGGTCACAGCAACCAAGGATGTTCGTGAGATATCCCAACCCGAGAGTGGACCGGACGGACGTACGTACGGTCGTGCTCTCTCACAGACAACACAAACACAAACTGCCTCCGGTGTAATAAAACCACACAAACAAAGCTATAAATAAAACGGACTGTCGGGCTCCGTCACAAAAAGGGAAAACGTCCGCGCAAAGTCCAAGTCTTATGATGGCAGAGAAAACCCTGCCGTTTACTCTGACGTCATGTTGGCGACACATGTAAACTCGACGTCAGCAAAAATGATCAAAGTCATGTCCACATATTGGAAGTCGGTCACCTACAGTTTGTTTGGCAGAATCAACCCTGATCGGGTTCATTCGCTAATTTCTGCTTTATTGTCACATGTGAAAGCATTGATGAGTAAAATAATAAACAGCTGCGTGTCAAAAGGTTTGTGAACCGCGTGGAAATGAAATGATTTTAGCTTCTTTAAATCTCCACGTTTCTCATCTATTGGACCCAAACTGAGATGGATGCTACCGAACGTAAAACACACGCTTAGAAAAAGAATTTATTTGATTTATTCACAAGAAAACCAAAGGCTTTAAATGTTGAATTCCTGAAAATTCATGCCTTCCTCACTTTTCTTCATTTACACACAAACACATGTCGTCTCTATGCTACGCTACGTCTGATTGAACTTCTTATTTTCATACAAATGAACGTTTGAATCGGCAATCTACGAGAATCATCCACTGCAAAGGAAAAGAAAAGAGCTTTGACACACGTTTATAGATCACAAAACCGCCACAACGGAATTCCTCTTCAGTGTTATTGCAAACGTACAGAGTAACGAGGTAATCAACACCCGTCTCATGTTTAACTTAAGACTTAATTACTCACAACATCAAAGGAAACGCCTGCTTCTACAACAGAGCTCTTCACTCTCAACTTCCACCAAAGTAGCCTGAAAACATCCACGATTAAATACAAGATCAGCCAGTCATTGAAATTAAGTTACAATTTGCAGTCAGAAGCTGGTGTTAAAATCATGTTCACATTACAGCTGCACAACTTCACAGATTTGATTTCTCACCGCTAAATAAGATTCAAGACAGAGAATAAATAAGGCCCGCCAGTTTCCATTTAGAGCAATGCTGCCAGTCAGGAAGTCAAAGCACACTTTAGGAATACAGAAGGTACACGATGTCGATACAGAAGGCCTGGATTTCGTACTGTTTGAAACACGTCAGGTAGTGGACCTGGAGAGTGATTTAAATGAAGACGCGTGCGTTTGGGAATAAGTCAGCGTACGACTTGATAAATGAGTCTTATACAGCACGAGTTGTGTGAGAGTTCAGATGCTTTGATAAAGTTTTGTTGTTGTTAAACGAGACATCCATTTCCTTCAATTCATCACGACTTTACTCAGTGTTCTGATCCTCTGTTAACCGCATGAGAGAAAAACGTTTTCTTTAAGAGTTCAAAGTAACAAACGGTGAGTAATTGACATGCAAATGGTCGTGTTGGGGGTGAAATATTACTCTAATGTGATTTATTTGATTTTCAAAGCTTTACATAATGAGCTTGTTCCATTTTAGTAAAAAAACAAAACAAGAATATGTGACTGATGCTTTAAAAGCAGTTGGCGGCCAGCACCAAATACAGCGATCACTCTCTCAGAGACATCTGAAGCACGTCTGTCTTTTCGTCAGCCTGCAGGATGACTACACCGGTACTCCCTTAACTGCATAGTGTGATGGTTTACTTTTCCATAAATCAACAATCATCTGAAGTTAGTTGGCTTTAGAATTCAAGTTTTTAAAAGTCACATTCATATATCTATATCTATATCTATATATATCTATATATAGATATATATAGATATAGATATATGTATATTACAGGCTCCAATTCAGAATAAAATAGTGAAGGATTCGTTAACATTCATCATGAAAGGATAGAAGAGACTGAAGGCTATATTGATTGCATTGTATTCAGCTGAGCTGCAAAGCAAACACACAGGGCAGAAGGGAAATAAGCTCCAAGTCTACGGGTTGGGACAGTGTATTTAAACACAGGTGGTTGGTTCCTGTCCTGTGAGAGGGCCGCCTGTAGCCCGTGTCGTGTGGGACAGTGTGCTGTAGTCTCGGGTTTGTGACCAATAAGGTCGTGTTCGATCAGCAGGTGCTCATTGATCAGCTGATCCGTGACCCCTCCCCGAGCAGATGTGTTTAAGGTCACTTGTAGTGCTCGCCGGTGGGAGGGAGTGAGGGAGAGTAATCGTCCCCCGACTGGATAAAAGGTGAGACGTGGGACTCTTTGACGAGGTCTAGTTGGAGGTAGCGGCAGGCACGCTGCTGGGAAGCGCCCGGCGCGGGGCGTTTGAGACTTGCCGCTGCTGGGACAGGAAGGACTGGCTGGGGGACAGCACGGAGGAGGTGCAGCCGCCGAGGCGGGACTCGATCGCCAACTTCTGAAAGTTCAGACTCTGAGGACGAAGACAGACACATTTAGAGCGTCAACTCTTTCTTCATTAGGAAGTTAGATGGTTTGAATGTAGACTGGGAATTGATATCTTTGTTTTTTAAGGCTTTTATTGAATCTGATCTTACTTTTACTGCTTGGTATAATAACCTGAACATCAGGGACAAAAAGACACCTCGGCTTTATTGTGAAGGTGGCTGTAGGTTTCCCACAGACCTCCTTGACAGCTACCTTTGACCAGCAGGTTCTGCACAAGACCAGGTCTACATTAGGCCCTGGTTATACTCCGCTTTTGTCATCCGATCATGCACAGGATGCATTTACAGTCAACTTTGTACGCTCGGGGATTGGATCTTGCTCGCATTGGGATCCGCTCAGCCAGACCACATGCAGAGGTGGCCCGGCTCGCATTGGGTTCAGATCTCATTGAGGTGTAGACAGCATGTCGACACAATCTGGACAATGCAAATCAAGTTTCCCATCCGGGGGATAAAGAAAGTGACTGAACTGAACACTAAAGTAATAAAAAGCAGGACAAACATCAGATAACGTGAATTTCTTTGACCTTGTTGTACCACGCAGTGACGACCAGCTTCTCCTCATACTCTCTCAGCTTGGCCTGCTCACATTGACGCTGCAGAGAGAGATCAATGCAACACGAGTCAAGTTTGAAAAACAATCACACAAATCTTTAAAACAAACATAATGTATGTATGTTGTACTGTGATCGAGTAGAAAGGCTGATTTACCTCCAGGTTGAGAAGCTGCTTGTCCCGATCTGCTACCTGGCTCCTCAGAGCCTGGATCTCAGCGGTGGCTGGGTTCAGTTTAGGATCCAGCGCTCTGATAACCTACAAGCACAATTTCATTGATCAATAGTTATCATATATACACACAACTCAGAAACAATTATATTCAAACAGAATGTCCCGTTGTCAATCAGATATACGTTAAACAATTACCTCACGTTCGTCCTCTCAACCCTTCCTCATCCTTAAACCTCTTAAACATATATTTTCTTGTACATCTGTTCATCTCACCACAAACAAAAAGGACCTTTCTGAAGTCAGATCAAACTACTGGAAAAAAAGAGAGTACATATATACGTATATATATATATATATATATATATTTTCACTCACATTGCGAGCTTTCTCCAGGTACATTTTGTACCTCTCTTCCATGGCCCTCATGTCATCGTCCTTCTTCTTCAGAGCGGCGTTCAGCTCATCCAGCTTCAAGGCTTAGAGGCAAAGAAGACATGAAGAGGTTTTCATTACAGTCATATTGTTGCAGAGGAAGCTACACTAAGAGAGAAGGCTACGTTTATTCTCACAGGTCTGAGTGTTGTCAGGCTGAAGGTCCTCCAGCAGCTCTTTCTTCTTCATGATTTCGTCCTGAGCCTCGTTCAGCTGCACCCTGATGAGACACATGCTGTTCCTTTACCTCCCTCTACTGGAGGACACGTGCTTTCATTGCACATCTCTCACACAAGGATTGACACATAATTCACACTTACATGTGCGCATCGAGTTTCCGCTTCAGGTTTGACTGAAAAAAAAAAAAAAGAAGAAGAAATGTAACGCTTCTAAAACGCTTACATTTGATTAATTGTGCAACGTAAAATAAACACATTTGACAACAAATGACATCGAAATAAGATGAACTTTTAGTCTGAAAACATGCACTAATGTGATTTCCTTCCATAATGCCACAATGCAGCACAAAGTCAGACCAGCGTAATAAGATTAACGGTGTGTGCGCCAGCGCTCACATCATCAGGTTTGGCCGCCTGACTCTGCAGAGCCTTCTGGAGGTCCTCCACCTGCTGCTGCAGCTCACTGATCCGCTCTCGACTCAATCTGCAGGTTGAAGAGGACGGAAATATTAACAAACGGAACACAATACATCGGCACACCAAACATGGCAGAGGTAACATCAGCGAAGCAGCCAATGGCTGTGGAAAATAAACCCTCCGTCACATCAAGCTGTTGCTGATTTAAGAGCGATCAGAGCCGCTTTCCCACCGGACAAAAAACCCACTAACTAAAGACAGAAAGGCCTTTGGTGGAAGAAGGGTATGAATGCGTTTACCTGTTCTCCGTGTCCAGTTCGCTGCGTGTCTTGTGTGCTTCCTCCAGCTGACTCTGCAGTGCAGCGATCTTCTCCCTCTCACACTCCTCCTGCTGCACTCTCAGCATCTTGTTCTCATGCTGCAGCCTGATGAACTTCTCTCTGAACAATCACGCATACAAGGTCAGTAACACACACACACACACACACACGCACACGCACACGCACACACACACACCACAGTCTACATTGACAGAATCAGTGTCTCTTACCTGTACTCAATGGGTATTAATTCAGCTGCCAGGTTCTCATGGCTGGGGCTGCTAGCAGGAAGAATCCCTGCAGGAGGAAAGGTTTCTGCGCTTTAGAATATCAAAGTGGCAAAGGCCTTACTGTCAGATATGAGCATCCAGTCACACACCTGGTTGGGAGAGCTGGTGCTGTTGAGCCTGAGTGCATCGCAGCTCCTCATTGATCTCCTTCAGAGAATCTCTCTCGATGATGGTCCTCTGATGGAGGCAAGGAGAGTTCACTCACACAGCACATTACAGCAACTCAAAGAGCTTTACATAAAACATTGAAAGCATCGAGAAAGTGCTACAGAAACACATTGAAATACAATTAAAAACAGTCATTAAACAAAATAATAGAACATAAAAACCAGATAAAATAGATCAAAACAGAAAAGTCTTCAGACTTGATTTAAAAGAACTGAGCGTTGCAGCAGACCTGCAGTTTTCTGGGAGTTTGTTCCAGATGTGTGGAGCATGAAATCTGAACGCCGCTTCTCCACAACTAGTTTTTATCCTTTAATCCTTGATTTATTCTTGAGTGATAGAAGGTTGACTTAATGTGGCTGTCTGAGGTCATGACTACACCAAACCTTCTGGTTTTTAAACGCCGGCTTTAAATCGTTCCTACTACAACAAATCCAGGTGAAAGGGAAAGATATGTGAAAACAACAGTCCAAATGATACTAAAGGATTTTACAACAGTGAGAGTACAAACAAAAATAATCCTGCTGCCGATTCTTCCTGACACACTTCAAAAGTTGCCTCACCTCTTTCTCCTTCATCACAGTTTCGTGCTTTTCCTCCAACTTCTTCATCTCGTAGGCCAGGTTGTCCGCTCGCCGCGACTCCTCAGACAACCTCACGTGCAGTTCCTGGACCTGACCGACAGCAAACCAATAACAGGAATACGTCGGACTAAAGTAAACTCTGTACCGTGTGAGAGATTCATAACATGTGAATTGTCCCTCGGCTCACCTGTCTCTTGTAGGTCTCCAGCTGTGCGCGGGCAGCGTTGGCCTTGCGCAGTTCTTCCTCCAAGCTGACAGTGTTGTGCATGTAGGTCATGTTGTTCTCCTCCAGCAGCTTCATCTGCCTCTTCAGATCACCGAGATTCTCCAGTTTACGTTTGTATGTATCCACCGAGGCCTCCAGCGTCACCACCCGATCTGAGCAGTTCCTACAGTACACGAACATGAGATCAATAGCAAGCGATATAAATGAATAACTGGTTTCAACTGCTTCAGGAAGAAGAATCTTCTACCTTAAGGTCTGGTCTCTGGTCTCTCCACTCACACGGATGAACATTTTGGAATATTAAATTGTGTTGATGTTGTTTTCCTGCTTCTTTTTGGTTGTATTCATGCAAGAGGTGAGCCTACTCTCTCAAGGCCAGTAGAGAGAGAACATCAGCTAGTTCTACTGATTAGCTCACCCTCAAACATGAGCCGACCTTCCCTCTCCACGTAGCTCAGCAGACTGCTAGTTTCATATTCTGGGGCAGCAACAGATGTTTGCATGCTGCCCCTTGACACCAGAAAGTAGCTGAATAACCTTTGATCAACCCACACAAATACAAACCTCAGAACGTCCAGTTCATCTTTGAGGGCTCGGGACTCTTCTGCCAGGCTGGTGAGCTCGTCATTACGGTGCTGCACCTCGATCAGCTGCTTCTCCAACTCTTCACAGTGGATCCGGTAGTCATCCTTAGCAGCCTCCAGCCTGAAAGAGGCAAACGCACGTGATCGTCCAGACTTGTGCAAAACACGATGCAGGTAGCCGCGGTACATTCAAGCAGAACGTGGCCACACCTGAAGTTCTCCTCCTGCACCGCCTCCAACTGTTGCTGCAGCTGGCTGTGTTTTCGTCCCGAGGGGGTGCTCGGGTCGTCGAATGTGTCCAGCTGATTGGCTCGGTCCGTTAGGACATCGTTCTCAGCCAATAAGCTGTTCCGTTCCTCTTGCAGAACAGCCACCTGTCCAGGTACAACACGCTTTAGAGCCACTCTCACAAAAGACACAATTTTAACAAAGTCAGAAGGTATAGTTCACATATTGAAGTGGGGCTGTATGAGGTACTTATCCATAGGCTACAGTAGATAGTGGATGACATACCCCCAGTTTGGAGAAACAGACAAACTAATACGTTTTCTATTTAGTAAATGTTTTGTACACATGAATAAAGATGGATTTCAAACTACCCCACCTCAAATAATCCAAACTATCCGTTTAAAGGTGAAATATATATTTGTGTCAAGTCAGCAGGAAGAATATGTGACATAAAATCTGTCTTTAGTGAATTATTTCATGCAAAGCATCAGCAGTCACATTAGAGACAACACTCTTCCTCTCCCAGCTGTTAAAGCAAACAGCTCAGTTAATCCATGCTGGAAGCAGAGCAGACAAAGAGCACTTTAAGCAAACATGTTAATACACGGTTAGTTAGTTTCACTTCTCACCAATCATTTACGTCCTGGTGTTTACCAGCAGACACCGGACTATTAGTCTGAGATTAACCGGCCGTTGTTTTAAAAGTCCTGCATACCACATGACTACAAACTAGATCAACATCCTGGAGGAGTTATACGTTTAGGTAGGGCTGGGACACATTGTTCAGAAACATATGTTGTATGCAAACTAACATGATGTTATTATTATTATTATTATTATAAATAGCATTACAATGGACCAAACTTGTCAGAAAGAAACTTCAATAACTCGTTCAGTTCATTTTGCTTGGAATCATTAAAGTAGACAAGATAGTTTTGGAAAAACTAGAAGATATAATCATCATTATCACAAGAATTAAACTGAATATCTATGGAAAACAATATTGACACGTATCATGAACTCCACTGTCTAATCCTTCAAACTATACTTTAAGTGTCACATAGAACATGATGCATTATTAAGCAATGACGTTGCTTTTACTAAAAGAAGACGACAGAATGGGTGTTAAGACATGCAGATGATCCTGGGTGAATTACTGGACGAACACCACAACATATTAAACACTGCGTGACTCGTCTGGGACAGAGTCCCGACCGAGCCGTCTGTTAGCTGAGTTAGAGTCAACGTTTGAGCAGCTGGTTTTAGACGGGTTTAGTTCGGCCGTGTCGGACTTACCTCGCTGCGGCCAGAGACGAGCAACACTGTTGACAGAACAAATCAATCTGTCGAGAGTCCAGTTGAACAGTTGATCAGCGCCTGAGCTGCATGTAGTCTGTACGGGGCTGAGCGAGGCCCTCTAGCAGTGGCAGAGGATGGGCTGGTTGCCACAGTGGGACCAGCGGAGCCCAGACTCTAAACCCACAGTCCTTCTGCCACAGCAGCTCCAGACAATGGAGCCAAGCATCACAGCGAATTACACAACTCCTGTTTACACTGTACCACAGCCGTGCGTGCATAGACACGGATATCTGACTATCGGCAAACCTATAGAAAGCACCGAGGCTACACGGCTGCAAATAAATCCTATTAATGTTTTGTTTTTCTGTGGGAACACTGAAGCGTGCGTGGATGAGTCATGTATTCACCTGGATGTCCAGCTCTTGACAGCGTTGGACTAACGCTTCCTTCTCTGCCAGAAGTTCAGTGAGTTCCTCGAGGGCTTTTTTCAGCTGCACACACGAAGGAAAGGCAGAATTAACCAACACGTATACCGTCACACAACTGCTGCAATGCAGAATCAGAAGTCTCAAAAGGCTTTCAAACACACAGGCCGGGCGCCAGGATGAAGTGCCGGAGGAGGCCGTTAACATGTTTATTCATTCAAATGAATTCATTGATGTAATCATGCAATAGCCTCAGATATGCTAAATAACAACAACCAAAGGCTATTGTTTCAAAATCAAAGAATACATTTATGAATCAGAGCACTGACATAAGAACGTAGTGCGAGCAGAGAGATAAATATCTATTGAATGATTCTCCGTGTCGGGTTATAGTGTGCCTCTAAAAGGGGAGGATGTAGACGTCTTTCTGCAGTTCATAGCGTAATACATTGAACACATTTAGGATTTATAACATTTGCTTACACCAGATAAGCTATTTTAAATCTTATAATGATTTACAAACCAAATACCTCACTGAGAAGAGGATTCAGACATTAACGGCAAATAACAATATATGAAAATAATCATTAGAATGTTAGAATGTTACGTACTGTTGAGAGATTCTTATTTTGCTCCTATTTGAGTGGTTTAAGTTATAATCAGAATACATTTTGTGGATTTTTTTTTTTAATTCATGTCTAACTACACAGAAAGTACTGGCTCTGTTAAAACAAAGCAAGATCTCCCAGTTAGGAATCTCAGTGATGATAAAACTGACCTGCTGCTCCAAATCCCCCGACAGTTCTGCTCCAAACGGGACCACGACCTCCTTACTCATGAGCTGGAGAGGACAACATGGCACTGAGTTAATCACACACACACACACACACACACACACACACACACACACACACACACACACACACACACACACACACACACACACACACACACACACACACACACACACACACACACACACACACACACACACACACACACACACACACGTGTTCCCTCTCTCTCTCTCGTGTTCCCTCTCTCTCTCTCTCGTGTTCCCTCTCTCTCTCTCTCGTGTTCCCTCTCTCTCTCTCGTGTTCCCTCTCTCTCTCTCTCGTGTTCCCTCTCTCGTTCTCTCTCTCTAGCTGACAGCTGCAAACCTGAACACAAGCAACTACTGCTGTTTAAGTCCCTTTAAAAGCTCCTCAAATGTACAACTGCTCAGCCACGCTGGTCGTCACATCTGTAACATCTGTTATGTGAGTGAAGGAGACGTTTGATATTGGGATGGACTGACCTCCTGGATGGCTGTCATGACCACATGCTGCACAGACTCCTCCAAGGTCATGATGATCTGAATGTATTCTGTCAATAGAACGAGAAGAGACACTCATCGACTGCACACAGTGACTGCGGGGTTTATTAGGTTAACGTAACACTGCAGTCATTGATTCCCCAGCCGGGCCGCCTGATGGGCTCTTCTTTTGTCCGAGGCTTGGCAGGGCAATAACCAAACACTGTTCACACGCGCGGGCCTTAACCCAACAGGATTTTTGATGGGACATTCCCCTCTCCATCTACACTGTACAGCGCACGTTTACCATCAGGTATCTGTTGGTGGAGCCACGTACCTTGTTTACGCTCACATCTGACAGCACAGCCCAGTACGAGCTGCAGCAGCCTCCCCAGCTCCACGGGGTCGGAATGCTCGGCCGCCACGGCCAGATCGGGCAAGCAGAAGTCTGACATGTCCTGGGCTAAGACCTGATGGTACAGAAACACGTAGCAGCCTGTGACTTTAAGAGCTCAACCTGTAAACAGCTGCAACTAAGAGGATTGACGAATTAAACATGTTAACTGTGTGTTTATTTAGCAAATTGGATATAAAAATGTGTGGCTGTTTTGTGTAGCAGGCTCAAACTGCTTGATGCTTGTTTTGCTCTCAACTGCTCGGCTCCTGGGGCTTGGAGCTACGTAAACAGTGCAGACTGCAACTCCCACAAGAACTGAACGAACACACGAGAGTCTCACCTACTCCCAGTCATCAACGGTGCAAACACAACCTACCTCATTGTAATAATCAAGCACCATCTGAAGGATCTTCTTCAGGTTGTTCATCTGAGACCACACACACATGAGTTTACAAAATGTTATCAACTTAGTTCAGAGTCAAGATAGTAGTTGTAGACAAACTCACAACAGAGACTCACTTCAAACATAATTGATGATCATGCCGTGACGAAATCAAGACTTTTCAAATGTGCACAAGTGGAAATATGCCTTTTTCACAGCAGACATTTTGACTAGTTAATAACATTAAATGTGCTAAATTAGATATTCAGAGCAGAGTTAGCTCTGTCAGCACTGTGGCCATTGTTAGCGTTGTTAGCTGCCCGCTCAGCCGTCTCCAGGTTGAGAGCCGTGTGGAGGCAATCCCTCTGCTCTGACTATCGTATCGAGAACCTTTAATGATTGTTTTCTACTCTTGTGTCCCAGTAAGCCCAGCATGCAAAATACTGAGTCACCTCAATGCAATTCAGCCGCCATTCATTGTATTAAATACACCTGTGCATTTTCCTACTGCGGCATGTCAAAACGTCTGATGTGAAAGAGGGCAGCATGGAGGGAAGAACGGCAAACAGGGAAAATACAGTCAGAGCCAAACAGAGGGAGAGAGAATGGCGTGCATTTACGTTTCTCAAAGACGTTGCATGTAGACGACATATTAGGACAAACATACATGTACACATTTCACCAGAGGAGTCAGAGCGCGGGGTCAGAGAGCGGGCTAAGGCAGGAGAAGCACCCTTTGGGCAGGAAGGAGGTTAGTGTCGAGGGTTGAAGCAAACAGAGGATTTAGCACACAAGGGACGGGGACGGGGGGCCGCAACTGCACTGCTCGTACCTTCAGTCTCCAGTTGTCATGAACATCTGTTTTGATGCGGCCGAGCCACCCGTCAGAGAACCATGCCGGGTCTCTGCAGCACACAGAGGAGCAACATAAGGGATGATTCTAGATGATGCTGAACGTTTGCGATACTGATATCGGTATCAGAACTCTAACTTGAGCTAAACTAGGACTGGCTGTAAATACATAATGTATCTGCAGAGTCACCAGGTATCGTGATTAATGGGGCAGACCTGCATAACCTACAGTATGTTGTATTCCTGTGTGTGTGTGTGTGTGTGTGCTCTCTCACATTTGATGCAGTGCCTGTGATATTGCTGCTCCAGTGGTCAGCTCCTCCACCGTTCTGCAGGGCGCAGGAGTGTTGAAGGTCTGCAGCTGAGAGGCACGAAACACAGCATCACCACAAGGACTGGACAGCAATCTCCACAGAGAGTTGACTTTAAGTAGATGTTTAAGCTCATCGTTCAGGTTTAAATGCAGGACTTTTACGTGTAACAAAGTAGGAGAGGAGGAGAGGAGAAGGACGGAGGGAGGAAGAGGAGAGGAGGGAGAGGAAGAGGAGAGGAGGAGGCTGGTCATCTGTATCACGTTTTCTCTATTTAAAAAAAAAGTAAAATCAGTGAAAGTGGAAACAAATAATATTAATATTTTAAAGTAGTTTTTTGTCTATGTTATGTTTGTCCTCTCAGGACATAGTAGCTAATTCTGTCTTTAAAAAGTGAAGCACGCGGGTTAATCTAACCTCTAACTTAGTTGTAGGAACCGTGACACTGTTGGTCAACAAGGTATAACTCGCGTGGCTTAGAGGAGGAGTTACACGTCAGATGAACCTGACACGAGATCTAATCAGCCTATTATTAACCCAACGCTCATGGATCCACACACCCGTGAGGAGGCGCAGGTGCAGCATCGCTACGATAGATAAATAATGGCTAATTATTGCTGGTGTTAGCTTCATTTATTCACTTATATAAGATCACCAATAGGGAGACATTCCACATATATCTCCCGGTTAATTGGATTACAACTCTATATCCGACGAGGATCGACTAAACTGAAGGATATTGTTGTCTTTGTGCCTTTAAAACTGTAAACTTTATATGTATTAGCCTGCAGTGCCTCAAAGCTCCTCACGTCACTGAACGTTAAATGTCGTATCGCACCCGCAGTTCCTTGTGTCACGCGACACATTCCCATTACGTTAAAAAAAAAACTCACCCATATTACGAGGCTCTCGGACAGCTCCGTTTTATTCGCCTCCATTTGTCCCTTCTTAGCTTAAAAGCGAAAGTATTTTCCTTCACCTGTCACCAACGCTCTTCCGCTCTTTTCCTCTGCATTTGACCTCACCTGCTGCCGAAAAGGTAACTCTCCAACGACAAATACGTACACCGAAGAGCCGCGACGGCCGCTCCGCCATTAAAATAACGTAAAATGTACGCGAATGGCGCAGCTTCTTGAGTTCTTGCGCTTGCGGGCTCCAGTTGAGCTGAAAGTGAGTCGTATCCAATCAGCGTTGAGATCTGGGAAGATTGACGTCTGTTAAACCGCGCCTTAGCCAATCAGTGAGCGTGATCCTCGATTCTCATACACCCCTTAAAACTGGCCAAAATCAAAACATTTCTGATGTGTGTGATTATAACATGGCTTCCCCTCATTATTGATGGATATGTAGCATGAATTTATACCGAATTTACACAGTTAAATGTGTATTATTTCATGAAATAAATATTATTTTGTTAAGTTATATTTGAACAAATTTCCCCCTGGGGATGAATAAAGTATCTATCTATCTATCTATCTATCTATCTATCTATCTATCTATCTATCTATCAGGTTATATATATCTATATATGTATGGATTTAACGTGTTTAAAAATCTTACAACCAAAACCATGTAAATAAATCGTAGGAAGTTATGCAGGTATTGCTTGGAGTTGGATATTGAATACAAATAGGATGTTAATCCCCTTAAACCCTGAATTTATAGGCTCCATTAACGACCAAGAAAGCCTTTTCTGTCATAAACCTCAGTCAACCACTAATAAAACTCGGCAGCACGCCAACCATTCTCTGAATATAAATCATTTCTCACGTATGCAATAAACCTCCTGACGTTATTCATTTATATATCTCACGTGAGGGTGTGTGTGATTGAAATTCAAAGGCTACTGACTGCTTTAAGTCACTCCAAGATAACAAACCTTACAGGCGTCACCTGCTCTCTCAGCCACAATATGGAAAATTACAACCTGAGACTGGACTTTATCAATGTGGGCGGCAGGAGCGTCCTCTGTGCTGTGTTTAGCTGTCAGTAGGTGAGCACCAATGTTTTATCTCCTGCTCTCTGTCACTACCAGACCCTGACCCTCGCTGACTCATGTCTGCTATTTTTAGATGACCTGAACCACAGGATGTGTCTGCAATGGCTGCCATGGAGAACTCTGTGAAGGTTATCGCATCTTCACTCACTGTTTGAAGCGTTAAGAGAGAGTTTTTTTTACTACTTTGTCCAACTGCGTCTGTAAATTCACCAAAAGTTACCATTAGATAATTTCTCATTTTCATATTTGAACAAAACATATTAAAAAACAAGTAATACAAAAATATCATCTTACTGTGAGTAATGAACCGGGAAAGTTTAATGGTGATACCTATTAGTTAATGTTTTTACTTTATTCACCTGAAGTGTCTTCAATATATCTTCAAAGGCCCTTTTCTTGAAATCTCCACTTCAGTAGCTCTTACATACACCAACACTTTCCTTCCTCTCTATATTCTGAAGGTTTTGACGGAGAGCTTTGTTCATATATCATTCAGAGCCTGATTTATACATTTTATTACTAAAAACATGGAGAAAATGTATTTCTTAATGGCTGTTGACAGTATTGTCTGATTTATGGAGCGATACAAAGAGACATCCTAAATCCCCTCCGTAAAAACCTTTGACTCTAATATGTCAACAAAATTAATGTTCAGATTTATGGTCTGAGTAGGTATTCAAACTGGCACATATTTGATAATGTAGTGCCTCATTTGCATATTTGAACATAACATTTCAGAAAACTTGTAATACAAAACTTACTTGTTTTAATGTCAGTAACAGGTTTCATGCTGATATCTATTAGTTGAACTTTTTACTCCATTGACATGCGGTGTCTCCCCTCCCCTCAGCAAATTCATTTTGGTAGTTTTATTGCATCATCTTGAGTCATTTGGACAAAACTTTTACATTATTTGAATGACAACAGAATGCATTAGTAGTTGAGAGATGTGCCTTCATACTACAGTGGTTCTACGAGAGGCTGAGGTGTCTCTCCGTGACCCTACGGTGTAGTACGGTGTTAATGTCACAACCAACGCTTTATGGTAAGAGTGGAATTATACAAAGCGGGGCTGTTAGCAGAGTAAACTTTGGGTAAATGATTGGCAAGGTCAGATCTAACCTACTTAAACACAGCGTGGCTTTCATCTGCCGGTAGGTCATGTGCCCCCCCCCCCCCCCCCCCCAAAAGGAGGTGGGCGTTTTTAGATGAAATGATTCTGATACTTTTAACCCTCAAAGTCTAACATTTCGTAAGAGAAGCACCGCCACCGCTTTATTGATCTGACTGCATTACTGCTCGTTTAAAGCATAGAATCAGAGACCAGCTGATGTTGGAGTGTTGTTGATCATTAACAGGCCACTCCAATTTATTTTGAACAGTGATGCTGTGAGGCAGCACTTCACTTCCTTCTAGGAGACAGTGACTACCTGAGGCAACACTTCACTTCCCTCTACGTGAGGCAGAACTTCACTTCCTTCTAGGAGACAGTGGATACCTGCTTCTGGCTCAGCTATGCGGCCGTACCACAGCTCTCGGTCCAGGTGAGTCTCGCCTTGCTGCACGTTTGGCAGCATTGATGGGTTTGTGTTTGTTTTCTGAGAACACAAGTGAGGTTTTGTGCTGCAATTGTACTCGTAAGATGATTTAGGTTTTGGGGTTGAGGGATGATGTCAGCTCGCTCCATCTGATCTGTAATTCAGACTAGAAACAGTGAGAAATGTTCATTTATTCCTTTCATCACTGCATTTAAGAGCTGCACAAAAGTGAAGTTCAACCAGAGCAAACAACAACAACAACATGTTTCATCATGTGAAATATGAATGATTTGTTAATGACCTGTTCATCTGTTTCGATGACCGGCCTAGTTTCATAAACTGATAACTGTGATCACTGTAAATATAATCTGCTGATAAAAGCCAGATTTTGACGCTGAAGTTGTTTAAGATACCTGATGAAAGCCTGATTGTATTTGACTATTTACATCATTTCACTATTTTCCATCCAACATATTGATCTTGAATGACTGCAGCGTTCAAAGCGTTCGGGTAAAAGGACTTCAACACAGCATCTAATCTGTCAAACCGCTGCAGTCAGAGCCTCAGCATCTGTCAGCCACAATTAGAAAAAGAGCTGAGCTCAATCAACCTTATCTCACAAACAGTTAGTTTAGTGTCAGCATCTCCTCACACGCTGTGTTATCATTGTCGCCCGTGTGGTGTCACGCTGCAGGCCGGACCGTCTCCCCTCTGGAGCTCCAGCAGGTCAAGGCCACCTCGGGTCACCCAGATCTCCGGTGTGCACATCCGAGCAGACAGCGTCGACGTCAACGAGCCGCCACGAGGTGAGAGTTTCACACTCAGTAAGCAGCTGCAGCTTCTTCAGTCATTTCTGTTATTTCCCAAAATTTTTCTGAGATCTTCAATGAACAGTGAAAACAGGACAAGCACACAGGCAGTAGAGAATGTTATTACTGGAAGGCACTCCTGTGTGATGATTGTTATTGCTTTTATTATAAGGGTCACAGGCTGGTGGAGAGAGTTGCTGCCTGACAAATGACAATGAGCTCACTGTTAAGAGGCAATACAACAATATAAAAAAGAAACCTGTGCCAAATGGGGCGGGTGCTGGAAAAAAGAAGTATCGAGCAGGACAGATCTGCTCACCGTAGCTCGTTAGCAGGGTTTCAATGCTGTGTAACATTTCAAGCTCCAGACTCGTCCTCAGACAGAGAGTCCCCATCTGAATGTGTAGACCAGCATATGTGACAAACCACACCTGTTGCAAATAGTCCACATCAAATAGTAATAAGAAAAATCATTATATATATTGAGATTATGGTATTCAAAACATGTGCTCTACTTAGTACTTCATAAAGGCCTCATGTAAACAAAATATATATAACAAGCACACATGGTATACAGAACCATTTGCTCTTGCAAATTATCAGTCAAAACGTAATAAGGAAAGACATATATATGTATTAAATATACATAAATGCATATTTCAGATCATCATCCAAGGACTCACACTCATTAGCCGTCGCATACTCTACCAATTAGAGGCTCCTCTGTCTATTTACTTTTGTAATAAGTTGTTAAAGGGAAAAAAGCTACACCAAATAAGAGATGCAACAAAAGGCAGTGTGTTTTTTTAGAAGTCTGAGCAAGAGCCTGGTGCTCGAAACGTTAAAATCCTCCTAACTTTGTGTGCAGATCTGTCTGTTTCAACTCTAATAAGCTCACTGTGTACATGTCGAATCCCAGACCTTAACATAATCACATTGTATTGTGTAGCTTTTATAATTGTTTGAAATGATCTCGAACACAATATCAGGAACACTAAATTTGTCCATAAGGTTCTGCTTCATATTTCCTTCTTCCTCCTTCCTTTTACATTTTTCCTATTTCCTTCTTCCTGTTTTCCACCTCTTGTCCCTTTTGACTCTGTATCCTTCTCTTTTCCTCTCATCTCTTTAGGAAGCCACACAGCCGGGTTCCTCCGTAAACCGAGACTGTTGTCCAGTCTGCTTGCAGACGGCCAGCTTCCCAGTCCGGACCAACTGCGGCCATTTGTTCTGTGGTACGAGATTCATTAATGTGTTTATATCGTTGTTCCTTCATTGGCTGATCGGCGTAGCATCAGTGTGTTTCGAGCCTGGAAGGTTCTGTCTGATCGGCTCTCAATAGTTTTCCAGCTGTGCCTCTCACCTGACAGCTTTACTCAAATCATTCTCCTGAGAGGAGTCTGGTTTCACAGATTCAGAGAGCTAAACCTCAGATGAAATTCAAACCTTTGAGTTCAAATTCACAGAAGTAGAGAACAACTAATGAAAATGTACAATTAACCCAAATACTGAATGTGCAACTGCAGGAAGTTTGTGTCAAACGAGCAATTTGGGTGAATTTTAAGCAGATTATGAGGTTTCCTCAAAGTCTCTGTCTGGATTCTGGATTTTTCAGTCATATTTTTTTGACTAATTCAGTGTTTTCACCTCCCTGATGCTTTGCCATTGTTCTATTAGCTCTGTGGTTGTTTTAACTGCAGATTTTTCTAATGCAATGTTTACCAGAGAGGAAATTAAGGCTCTGTGAACAGCTTGTGTTTGTCTTAAATAATAATCAGTACTTAAAAAAAATTATGTCACTTAGTTTTCTTCTTAGGAATGAATGAAATCCTGGCATAAAGGACAAATAGATATTTTAGAAAAAGTAGTTTAACACCCTTTAAAATCAAGGATCCCTTGTGAAGCCCCCTTACTGGTTCAGAAGCAGTGCATTATGGTACAAACTGTTGAATGTTACAGTAGATAAAATAGTGTTGGTGTATGTGTTTGATTCTGCAGGTCCCTGTCTGATCGCCTATTGGAGACATGGGTCCTGGTTGGATGCAATCAGCTGTCCTCTCTGCAGACAGAAGGTAAAGTCTGCATGGTCCCATGAAAACACAGTCCACATTTAGTCGGTAGATCAGTTTTAATTTGAGTCAACGTTTTAGTCGTAAGTCATCCGACTGTCTCCACACAGTCAGGTCAGAATGAGCGTGAAACATGGAATAAAATGTTTCTGATTTTCCAGGTCAGTGTGCTGTGTAACCTGTTCAACGAGACTCGATCGGACCGTCAGTCAAAGGAAGTTCTCGGGGAAATCACAGACTACAACAAGCGTTATTCTGGAGCCCCGCGAAGGGTCAGTAATACTTTATCTAACCTTCTTAGAAACTGGTCTTAAAGTCTTTCCACAGTAGTTTTCCCCTATTCTCCACCCTTTACCTGCGTCTGTATCAGGTGATGAAACTCTCTATTACAGCCTGGTGAGAAATCCTCCACCGTTCCCTCTGATAGTAGGTTTGGTAATAGGAACCGTAAGGATTTATGGTCCTATACAACCAGTAACTCCAGACAATGGAGGTGTCTGGTTAACGCAGCTCGCATTGACACACCTAGCTGCCCTACTTAGGATGAGTGTTACCTTTCCTTTGAAATACGTGCACGACTGATTTCCCACATGGATCTCCTTCCATCACATGCTCTTATGATGAAATGATGGGTCTGTTTGATAAAAGGCAGAGTTGAAGTATAACAGCTGAATTTTGAGTTTAAACAGATGCATTTCCACACATTGTTTTATTATTTTTATTATAGGCAATCCATATTATTGCTAAAACGTACCCGTGCATGTCCTACAGCAAGTCTTCTTTTTGTCTGTAAAAATATCAAATGTTTACAAGACCAAACCCTAAAATATGACTTTTTAAAACTGTTTGTTGTCTTGTTATATATTGTACAGTACACTTCTCACTTTTAAGGAGACAAAATCTAAAAGTACAGAAACTTATAAAAGGAAATCTTGAGTCTATATGTGCTGCAAAAATCAGATTCTTCCTACCTCTTTTAATATTAACATGTACCACCATATGTCATGTTTGAATGCTCATATCTAGGACCATTTGATCTGACCCACCTTCTCTTCTTCACACCCTCCAGGTGACGGACTACCTGAGCGACGCTCCCCTTCTCCTGCAGCTACTGGCCCGAAGCCTGGGCGCCATCGGAGGACTCGTGTGGTTGTTTTTCTTCAGGGTGGCCCTGTGCTGCGTGGGGACCGTGGTGTCCATCTCCTCCACTCCTCAGGAACTCGCCTCCTCATCAGCAAATCCCCTGGGAACAGACCCTTCCCTGCACGGACTGCTGGGGGTCCTGGATGACCTGGTGGTGGTCATCCTGCTCCTCATCTGCGTTATCAACATCAACCAGCAAATGGCGCCAGAGAGACGAGGACGCTCTGCGAATGCTACGACCTCAGAAAGAGTGATAGGGAGTTCACTGTAGACAGATGCTGTTTGATAAAGACTTCTATTGGTTTTCTTACTTCTGGCTGTAGCTAGTTGGATTAGTGGATACAATAATATTGACTACAGCACAGTCCAGGCCTGTTTGTCAAGGGTTTACAGGGGCTATGTAAGAGTGTTATCTAAAATGCAATATCAGTGTGCTGGTTCAGCTGTGGTTACAAATTCTTATTCTGTAAGTTCCTGAGGCCTGGAGTGTTTGTTTGGGAGGAAGTCGCAATTTCATCCTTTATTTTTTACCCCCAAAAACTGTTTAGTGTCATTTTTACTCCTCCAACTGGGCAGCAAGCTGAAGACAAGCTGTCATGTCAGTACTATAATAGTACTATGTAAATACTTGACATATGTTTTTGTGTAAAATATTTATTGACTTAAATGGCATTTCTTTAAAATCATATGGCACACTACACATGCTTCTGCTGTTTTATTATGTATTTATTTAGAGTAACACTGATAATGTCAGCGGACCTTATATGTTTCGTACCAATTTGTAAAAAAAAAAAAAAATAAAAAAAAAAATAAATGTGTACAAAGTCAACAAGAAACCTCAGTTGTCTCTAAGTCATTAAGTATTACAGCAGGCATCATTAACAACACAAACAGACAAAGTACCACAGTGAGTAAAAAAGTGCATTACACGACTGAGTAATGCGAACAGGCCTTATGTTCAGTTGACCCTCCACAACCCCAAAAAGATAATACTATGACTTTGTTTACATTTCTGCTGCTGCCAGAGTATCATCACTCTGTGTTGCTGCACCAAGCAGCGGCGTTCTTGAACATGCGTAACCACGGGGAAGGTGTGAGGGACGGTCTGAAGGCCCTCGGGGCCCAGGGCCACTGCCAGCCCAGGGTGCAGCGCTCCGGGTGGGGCATCATGGCCAGGTGTCGCCCGTCCCTGGAGCAGAGCCCCGCTACTCCCTGCGGGGAGCCGTTAGGGTTCAGAGGGTACTCTTCAGTGGGACGACCCTGGTCATCAAGGTAACGGACGGGGGCGAGCCCGCCAGAGATAATCTGGTCCTGGGACAGGGAGCTACGGAACTGCATCAGACCTGTGGGGGGGGGGGGGGGGGGGGGGGGGGGGGTGCGTTATATTTAGTATAACACACACATATTCAGTATGTTCCAATACAAAGTATCTCAAAAATAACAGCATGTTCTACCGCCTCCGGTCGCATTTCTGACCCACAATCCTCTGCACAGCAAGAGGGTCAACGTTCATTGTGCAGCGTTAGGAGGAAGTAGTATGTCTCAATTGAATGCATACTGCATGCAACAGTACGTACTTTGTAAGGGCAGCTGCAGTATGTAGTAAAAGTAAAACTGTAAGGCGTCGTAGAACACACTTAATTTAAACTCAAAAACAAGCTGAGATTTATGGAGGCAACTGGCTCGAAGAAACTTCATGCAATCTCGCCAAAAACATAATTAAACTAGCCACTCATGAGTCCGTCAGAGCTTGATGTTATTATCAAAACTGAGAACAGAGGACAACAAGCAACTGTTCAGCTCTTGTGACAAGTTAAGGACGACCACATGATGGACTTGACAGTACTGCACCTTCTCCATGTGCGACCCAGACTCCCAGAGCGGAGCCCTCCATGCCTCTGAGCCAGACGGACGGGGACTCCTGGATCCCAACGCTGACGAACCGGGACTCAAACCTGCCGGACTTATTATGAGTCAGCACCACTTCAGTCTCTGGGGGGGGGAGGGAATTGGAAAGAATTAGAAAGCATTTTAAAAATCAGCAACCTCTCTGACGATAATGTTCATTTCTTCACGTATAGCTGTTGCATCGTCTCCGCTCACTGCTGCAGTATTAGTTTTCCTCTTACCTGCTCCTTCCTCTCCCACCCAGCCCAGCAGAGCGAGCAGCTGGCAGCCATTACACACTCCCAGACTCAGCGTGTCGTCCCGCCGCCGGAATCGATCAAACTCAGCCTTGGCCTTGGGGTTATATGCAACAGTAGCAGCCCAGCCTATCACGAAGGATGAAAGGAGTTAAATAATGTGTGTAACAAAGTGGTCTATGATTGTGTGAGTGTACGTATGGGTGTGTATTTGCCTTTAGCTGATCCCAGGACGTCTGCGTAGCTGAATCCACCAACGAACACGACTGCTTTGAAGGACTCCAGAGTTATGGAGCCAGAGCACAGGTCCTGCATGTTGACGTCCCACACCTACACAAAGACAAAGACAGGAGTCACACACACCAGCTGCACAGCTCAGAGCAACATATGTCCAGTTAATAAAGATCTAAATAGTTACCTCAAAGCCCGCCATGTGCAGAGACGCAGACATCTCTCGGTCTCCGTTACTGCCCTCCTCCCTGATCACGGCTACACGAGGCTGTCCTGAAAGAACAACACACATCAGAGAGAACGATGTTAAGCATCAAGCACTCAGTGGTTACAACTCAAAGATGAGGACTTTAAAATTGTATCTGGTTTGTATTCTGGCCAATTATGAACGGCCATATATCATTATTTCTAACATATTATAGAACGAATGATTAATGTAGTAATCAAAAGAATAGTTGGAGTACTTGAAATACGTCTGAATACACTAAATCGTTGTAAAAGGTACCACTCCGCTTTGGTCTTACTGAGCTGGCTGATGGTGGGCAGTTCAGAGGGGTCAAAGGTCAGTTTGAAGTAGGGCTGCGTCCTCTTGGCAAGCCCCTCCTCTTCCTGTTTAACACACGTCTCATTGGCCTGGAGGCGCTCCAGCTGGAAACTGGTGGCCTCCCATGATGCTCTGAGGTCGGGCAGCGGCTCCCTCAGAACCTCCCGTCCGTCCACACGAACGCTGACCTGAAAGACGAGTGAGGGGAACGAACGGTCACCACAGATGAGATGATAAGCGCTGACATGCGTGTGCTGAAGGTCGATGTCTCACCACAGCCTCCGGTCCAAAGCCGCAGGTTCTGCCGACGCGATGACAGAGCACGCCGGCGTCGCCGTATCTCTGACACACCGTCTCTACATCGAGCTGTGAAACCTCCAGAACCAAACCCAGCTCCTCGCTGAACAACAGCTCCAGGACTGTGCAGCAGAAACACTGCATGAGTTCATGGTTACAGCTACACAGTTAGCACCCTGTGAGTGTGAAACGCATCAGCTCACTGACCTCCAGCTCCTTGTGATGACAACTCAACATCAATCCCACGGTTCCCCGCAAACGCCATCTCTAGCAGGCAGGAAATGAGGCCGCCATCGCTGACGTCGTGTCCTGCGGTCAGAAGACGATCTGGAGGAAGAGAAATAATATCCTGGCTAAATAAATACAAATATGATAGTAAAGAAAATACACAATAAAACCACCAGGTGGCTGTGTATCACAGCACAAAGCTGTGGCCTTACGATTAGAGAAAGCTAAAGAAAGATTAGCTCACAGACTGAATCACAGTAAACAAAGCTCAGCTGTTTTCTCTCCTCTGTGCCTGCGTGAGCGAGCTCACCGTGTACGAGTTCCTGTGTGGTGTTGAAGCAGGCGGTAAACACTTGCGGCTGCTCCAGGTCAGGAGAGCAGTCTCCCAGCTGGCTGAAGCACTGAGCCAGGGCCGAGCCTCCCAGACGATGGCGGCCTGGGCTGAGAGGAACCCACAGCAACACGCCTGCAGACGGAGGACAAAAGGGTCAGAGGCTGTTACGGAGGAGCGGGTGTGGAATCTGCGTTTCTTTGTGTATTTTATAAAGAGAGAAAGATGTCTGCTGTCTGGGTGAGATGAGGAAATAACAGTAACAACGCAATCTGCATACCCAACAATTCTGCGGCTTTTATGAAGATAGACTACAGGGTGAGGTACCACACAGAGCTCAAAAAGTTATTTCAGAATAATCACTTCTAATCCGGTTCTGAATTTAAAGACGAGCAGGCTGAGCATAGGACACGTAAAGCTAAAATGCACAAAATATGTGTTTATTTATCGCAAGTCATATCGTCATCACATTATTGAACAATGTTATGGCACATCTCCCTCAAGTGTGAAATACCTTTTCCATCTGGATCCTCCAGGTCGGGCGTCACCGTGGCTGTGATGTCGGGACAAACGGCATACGCAGAAATAACCAGAGCACCTGAGACACAAGAGGCAGGAAGTTAAACGGAGATACTCACAAACACACGACTACAGACAGACACACAAATACAAACAGCGACGCCTTTTACATGCACAAAATATTACGGTTATTGCTCTTATTCCGAAAGAGACAACATTCCTTCTAAGCTGTTTACATGGCTAATGAAATAAATATATACCGCTAATATTCCCATTTACATTCACTTGTGCATACTTATAGATTAATGCATCCAGCAGGGCATTGTATAACCTCCCTCTTTCATTCCTTCAGCCAACTTCTGTAAAGAGGTCATCTTTGCAATATGTGTGCACATCCTGATGATATCCAAGTCCTTCATAATGCATGCATCCCTGCAAACTGCTGCTAGTTTATGACGCACAGAGCTGGTCATAACCTGGCAAGAGGCCGTGTGTCCTAAAACCTGATTATATTCAGAATATCCAAACAGAGTATGCCGTTTACATGACATAGTGGAATATTAGCCTGCATAGAAACGTATTTAGTGAGCGTACCCGGAGCCTTGACCGTCTCTTTCCCCACTCTGGCGGCCATACTCAGAGAGTCCTTGCCCCCGTCGACGGCCACGCCCAGCTGACCCATGACCTCACACATGGCTTTGCAGGCGTCCCACAGACGGGCCCCCTCACCGATCAGCTTGGCGGCCCACATCCAGTTTCCACTACACTTCACATCCTGAAACACACGACCGAGAGAGTTACCGAAATCCTGGACAATTATTTTAAGGTGAGACACGACGGACAAAAACATTATTCTGCTCCCATTACATGTTCTTTCAGACTAGTGAGTAAGAAAACATCCAAAATACACATTTAGGTTTTTATTTTACTACTCCGTCTATTTACATCTGTAGATTTATCCTAAATTCACCAAAAGTCAGCATTAAAGAATGCCTCATTTGCATATTTAAACATGACATTTCATAACATTGTAGGTAATCAACTGGGTCAGTTTCACGGTGATATCCATTAGTTAAAATTTCGACCCTATTCACAAGCAGTGTCTCCCCTTTTCATACAAATCGTGTGTAATCTGAACCGAATGTAACCTGAAGATCGTTGTTATTTCATTAGGTAGACAGTGCGCTCTATCCATTGTAAAAGGACTATTGTGATCCGTTGTATCTGTGATTCTCCGCTCACCTTCAGAGCTGTGACTCTGGCAAACACCAAATTGGTCAGAGCCTCTCCGACAGCCATGCGAGCCCCGGCTGCAGGACACACCAGGCCTTTAATTGGCTGCTCGCCGATGGCCGTGGCTGCTCCCTCTAGGCTGAACGGCGACAGGGCGACGACAGCCACGTCGGCCAATGGGGTGTGAAGAGGGCCGACGCATTGTTGCTGGGCAACTAGCCCCGTCACAGACCGGTCCACCTGAGAGGGGGGAGGGGGGGGCGAAGACACAGAGTCTGCACAGACGTACTCATAAAAAGACAAAGACGATGTGAGACAGGGGTGAGAGGCACACCTTGTTGGTGAGATAGCGTTTGGACGCCACAGCAGGCAAACGCAGAACTCTGTCCAGAGCGTCTTTGACTTTGAGCCCGGCAGGAAGAGACAGAGGCTGAAGAGTCGGTGCCAGACGCTCCATCTTAAACTCCTTCTGTGGCATCTTGCCCAGGACCCACTCCAGCTGCAGGTCCACAGGACAGCGGGCCCCGTCTGCCCGATCACTGCCTCCCTCGTCATCCACCAGCACAATCTGAGGGAGAAATGAGATTAAAATAAATACTGATTGATCAGTATAATTAATTCACATTTATTGACTTGATCCAGGCTGAACGTGCCTTCCCGTCTCCAGTGATGTTTCCCACGAAGTCAACAGGACACTTCTCCCTCTGACACACCCTCTCCAGGAAGTCCCTGTCCGACGGACGGAGCAGCAGGGCGTTGCTCTCCTGATACTCTGCCCCCCACAGCTCCAGCACACTCAGTGTGGGGTCACCTTTCTATAAGAGAAGAAGAAAACAACATATGTATATATATATATATATATAAAATAAATGGCCGAATGTGCAGGACTTAAGAGCAATGAAACTTTCTGTGCCTAACATGTGTTCGGGGGTTAGGGGAGAGGTTCACCATTTTTTAAATATCTGTCAACTATGGTTGTGTTTTCACCAGGTTAAATAAACTTTGTTGTCATTCTTCACCCAAGGAAAAGACATGTTATTGCCGTATGAACATGAGTGGATGCCTATGCTACTGGTAGCATTGTAGCACTGTAGGATGTCTGCTCCCACGGTTCCCTTGTCTCGAGGTCAACGTGTTTCATGGATGGGTTTTTGGTTAGATGCCCGAGTGTGTGGCTAACAGAAGCTGAAAGGATTTGAAACGAGTTGTTCAGTCTCTCTTCTAACCCGAACGTCATCACTGGGACTCCTTTAGCTTAGTGTAGGTGACGTGAAGTCACGTGACCGTGCTGCAGTTTGTTTATAGCCCAACGTTAGCTTTTTACTTCTTCTTCGACATGAAAAAAAAAGCATTAAAAAATGAGATCTTAGACGACTGAGACCAATAAAACCGGTTATTAAAAATACTCGACAGAGAGGGCGGCTCTGGTTCCTGTGCTGATTACCTTGAATCTGCTGCAGTAGATTTTGGCTCCCGCTGGCTCACTGAGCTCCTTAAGCACATTACCTGAAGGTGATAACGTGATGTTAACTTTCGTCTCATCACAGAAATCCTGAGAAAGAAAAGCAGATGTTTCGTACCATTTCCTCCCGCCCCCTGATCGTGTATACTGCAGATCGGGTTCCCGCCGCTTCTTTCCAGACACGCCCTGAGAGCTCGGTTCATCTTCTGCTCCATCTCAGCGTCTCCCCTCTGCACCGCACCCAGATCCCTGGCGCTGGAGTTGTCCCCCTGGACCTGCAAGCCACAATGTATTTAAAAAAATAAAAAAAATAAAAAAATCTGCACCAGGTGAGGTCGCTGCCGTGTGATTTACTGTTGGCGACCGTACTTGTACAGAGGAGGCCGCTCCTCCTCCCACGCCGATTCTGTACACGGGCCCTCCGATCTTCACCACCTCCATTCCTGATCGGACGAGCAGAGGGACACCGCGAGTCATTAATCGATGAGTGTGTGTAAATATAGCCTCTGCATTGATTAAACACGCTGGAGCTGAAGCATTACCCGTCTCTGCCTCTTCTTTCTTTACATGCGTATCTTCGATAGAACCGAGACCACCGCTGAACATGATCGGCTTGATCCACTCTCGCCGCTCTCCGTTAGCCAGCCGCATGCCGAAAGAACGAGCAAAACCTAGGAGGAGGGAATCAAAAGAAAAGATGAAACAATTCAACATCGATCAATCTGTCGGTAGACCGACAGAAAATCAATTACAACAAATGAAAACAGATCATTTAACAGATAAATAAAGAATGAACTGTTGGAAGAAAACCGAGGCACGCTTCAGTGGGGCTCCTACCCGACAGGACAGGTTCTCCAAACTTGTTGCCGTAGTCCGAGGCTCCATCGCTGGCCTCAACGGCCACCTGCAGCGGCGGGGCGAAGCTGGAGGGATACTCCCAGCCCTCTCCCTCAGACTCCCAGGGGAGATCGTACCCTGCGGTGACGGACAGCGAGAAACAACATACGTATTACGAACCATCGAACATTTCAAGAGAAGAAAGGGAAGCTCGACGTTTCACAGACCTGGTATGTGCAGGTTGCCGAAGCAGTATCCGGCGGTGCCGGCGATGACGTGGCCTCCCTGTCCGGCACTCTGGACGTCTCTGATACGACCTCCTGTGCCCGTGGTGGCGCCGCTGAACGGAGCTACGCCTACGAGTCAGACGGGTTGGATTAGGAAAAAGTGAATAAACATTAGCCTAGTTTTAAAATGTTTTCCAATATGTTGTCTTCTATGAAAAGACCCAAAATGAAAACTGTCGGCGGACTACTTGATTACTCTAAGAGAATTATTCATACGGCATTTGTATTGGAATGATTCTACACCAAACTGTTAGATCCATATAAGCGGTTCATCACTGTAATCACCACAAGCGGTTTAACACACTTCTGAGGAAACTACTCCTAAATGAGACTTGTATTATACTGCAAGAGTTGTGTGAGAGTCTGTAAACACATGTTTTGATGTAGTTTTACTGTTGTTAAACACAGCAACCATTTACTTCAATTCATCAAGACTTTTATCCATTTTCTGGTTCTCTGTTCTCTGTGAAGGCGTGCGAGAAAAACGTTTTCTTCAAGAATTCAAAGCAACACTGAGTGAGTAACTGATATAACATTGATTATTTTGGGGTTGAAGTGTTCCTTTAAGTTGCATCTAAACACAATGTTTTGTGCGTCCTGACCTGTCGGGAAGTTGTGCGTCTCTGCGGTGAAGATGACGTGTCTTAGAGAGTGCCGTGTCTCATAAGGACTGGCTCTGGATGGATCTTTTGGGTAAACACACTCCAGCTTCATGCCTCTGATACCACTGGAAACACACACACACACACATTTCAAATTGAGTCAGTGTGAACAGAAACACACACAGTGACGCGCGCGCGTCACTCCTACCTGCTGTTGTCGCAGAACTTGATGACGTTGTTCGGGTTGCTGTGCCGCTGGGTGTCCATTATGAGACTGAAAAGAGTCTCGTTCTGCTGCTGCCCGTCAATCTCCATCCGCCCCCGGAAGAACCAGTGACGGCTGTGCTCGCTGCGACACCGGGGCACAAAGAAAAGACCGGAGAATAATAAATAAAAAAACTCAGGAATAACATTTTCTTTTAAAGCTACAGAGCTCAACACAAAGCGCTCCCGCTAATCTCTTTGTTGCAGACAGTCCCCACCTGTTGGATTGGGCCAGGTCGAAACACTCCACACTGGTGGGGTTCCTTTCAACCCTCTGGAACATCGATGTGTAGTAGTCCAGATCCCAGGAGTCAAAGGCCAGACCTGCAACAACAACAACAACAACACACATTATGAGATTCTGCTGCCAGAAAGCAAACGCCACCAAAGATGGAAAAACATTTCATGTGAACGTCTTCGTCTGTAGAATTTGATATTTTTTAAAAAGCACCACAAACATGAACTTACAAAGAAGTTTGCACTGATTTAACACAAGATGCAAAATGAATCAAACCTGAAACACATTCACATGCACAGAGGATGTTCTGGTTATAAGCATCACACAGTATCCTAAGATTGCATTATTTCACCCTCACAGAGACAGTTCATTATAAAGGATAATTACTTTAACATTCACTGCTTTAAGATGATGGCGTGTCACCTAAATTAATTTGCGTCCCTTATATTAAACTCCACGTTTAACTCCACTGGGGAAACTAAATAGTGAAACCAACCCTTGAGGGGGAAATAATGAGAAAATCCAAGATAGGCTCTTTTTAATTACATCCTCACCTCACCGGTTGAGCACGACAGAGACGACAAAGTGTGCACTGAAATTATCCTCATCTGGTTGAGCAGCTTGAGAATATTAATGAAGCTGGGCAGCAGTGAATCAGCAGTGCGTGAACGGAGTGAGACTTTGTTAGACACGATAACAAACGGATCAAGCTAACGGTAAAGGAAAGACGTTTTTATATCTCTGTCGGGTTCTTCCCAGAATGTTGTCAGACACTTATAATAATCTGAGTCTGTCAGCAGAAACAAACGCCTTTAGTGGACGTACATTGACGGTGATTGACGTTAATGCCCGTTTAGTGTCTGCAGTCGTCTCTCAATACTGGATATAAAGTTATATAATTGTTGTCCTCGTTAGTCTCTCAGACACAGAAACATGAGAAAATACCAAAGTTACCCCTTAACATCTTTACTCAGATCTTTTATTTTTAGCTTTCTTACTTGAATAAAAGCAGCAAAGTATTTGTATCAAAATCTACATTTTGTCACAAAGAACATGAGGAACATGGTGTCACTGTCCAGGTTAACAAATACCAAAGTTGTCTTTTATGATCATTTGAAAACGTCTCACTGGGCTCCAAGAAACTGTGATTGACATGTTTCACCATCTTCTAACATTATGTAGACAACTACAGACGCAGCCATGTATTCAGGATTAATTCACAATCAGAACACGTCGCAGTGAGAGGTAGTAGAAAGTAAAACGGTCGTTTTGAGTTATGATTACACTGTTGACCCAAAACTCAGCAGCAAATTCAGATATTTTTACTTATTGTCTCTTTAGAAAAGAGTCAGCTGGAAACATGATATCTGAACCAGTCAGGTTCACGTCTCCAGCGTCTACATCCTTCATCAAATGGAGCCGTTTGTGTTTCATTAGCTTCCACATCACATCAGACACACTGAAAACATTCATGCACGTGCAACATAATCAGCAGCAGCACTGCTGTCCTGTGACTTCAACCAGCCAAGTAATAAAGTCACGCATCATGTGACATTATTACCTCCATCAGATAACACGGTGGACTGAGGCACAGGGACAGAGAGGAGAGAGGAAGGTTCAGTCAATCAAGAGGAGACTCGGTCTGAGTTACACAAGATGAAGAGGAGACCAACTGTCGAGAGAGGCTCACCCAGGTCCTCGTTTGCCGTCTCCAAAGCTGCCCGACCCGTCCCCAGGACGTCCACCTCAAACACCGGCTGCGGTTTGGTTTCCACGCTGAAGGAGGTGATGGGATGTGGATAGATGCATTCGGTCATGCTGTCGTACAGACACTCAATCAGCCTCTCTATGTCTCCATTGAGCTCCTTCACGCTCTCTCCAGTCTTTGGCTGAAGGGTGAAGAGAGACGGACCTCATCAGACTGAGCGACATGAAGTGAAAAACACAATCCTGAATCAGTACTTTAGAAGATGAGTCGTCTTTGTTTGAACACACCTTGATTAGGAACCTGCGAGACAGCTCGACCCGCGTGACGTTAGAGAGGCCGGCACTCTGGCAGATGGACACGGTGTTGGTGGACCAGGCGGTGGAGAAGTTCAACCTGAAGAGACAAACAACAAAAATTAGAGTTTAAAAGACATTTTCTTTCTAAATGTCTGATGTTTACAAAGTCGATGAGTGATCGTGTTTAATAATCGTGATTATGATTTTTGCCATAAGTGAGCAGCTGTCTATACTCGCACAAAAGGACTTTTCTCCAAAACGACTTAACTGCGAAGAATTAAAGACAACGAGTATAACCGGCAAAACGCCATAAACCAACCTCAACAGTAACATCATATCTCATATTTGTGGACTACTTCATTGCCGTTATATAAACCCTATGAAGGAAGAAGTCGAGTATCAAACGCATTATGAAGAAATGAAGGTTGAATATCTTGTAAATTGATTCGATTTGGCTGCAAAATATTAACTCAAATGTAGATTTTTAAGTTTCTAAAGCATCTACGTCATGTCTGAAGAGCGCTGATCGCCTGGTTACAAACATTCACAGTCTGTGATTACGTCACTTTCTGGCGCTCACACCACGCCCCGGCCTCACTGAACCACGCTTAGCTGCAGTACAAAAGCAGAGCCTCAGCGCGTAATAGAGCTCATTTATCAGACTGTGCGAGTACCTGGGTCCAATCTCCACCAGTTTCTCCTCGCCGCCCTCAGTGAGGTTTGGTTTGTCAGACAGCGGCTCGGCCTGCAGGGGAGGACGGAACAACCAGAGGAGAACCTCCGTCTGCTCGGCACCGAGACTGTCACAGCCTGCAGCAGAAAAACAACGAGGACATTGGGCTTTTTTTCCCCCTTTTTGAACACTTTCCGTGAGTCCACATTTCTGAAGACTTTGCCTGAGGGAATTACCCACAATTCATAGCAATTTGACATTAAACATGTGGTTACCAGGGGGAGTAAATAGATAATTTGACATTTAAGTCTCATCTCGTGAGGCAAGAGCCTGGAAAACGTTCAAATAAGTGAGTAAAAAGTATAAAATAAATACCCAGAATTGTACAGAACATGCAAAGTGTTGTCCCATTTGTATTTCTACCATTTCGAGCCCTCGCAGCCTCTCACACGCAACCTTTTAACAGGTGATGTCAGTTAAGCCCCTGAGGGTTCAGGGTTCAAGGCTTTAGAGGGGACCAGGAGGCGGAAGTCTTAAAACCTGCATTCTCTCTACTGACCAGCAGGGGGCGACTCCTCTGGTTGTATAGAAGTCTATGAGAAAATGACTCTACTTCTCTCTTGATTTATTACCTCAGTAAACATTGTAAACATGAGTTTATGGTCTCAATCTCTAGTTTCAAGTCTTCTTCAATACAGCATGATGTTCATTTAGTAAATGATGGTCCATTTAGAGTCAAACAGACCATAAAGCAGGGGATGCTTTAGGGCGGGGCTACCTTGTGATTGACAGGTCGCTGACGCTACCAGAGCTGTTTACGGCGTCTACGTCACTCCTCCTCAGTCCTAGTATGGTCACTTCTGTTCACTGGTTGCAAAAGCCAAGATGACTTGGTGGGGACACTGCGATTGGGCCACAGCGTCTTCACCACAGACCTACGAGGTGTCTCACACTCACCCGTCAGCTCCACGTTGTAGCACAGCTCCGAGGCGATGGACAGCTGGGGGTGGAGCTTGGCGGCCCTCTGCACGGCTCGCCCGTTCACCACTTCGTGACTGTAGAACCTCACTACCGCCATGACTGACGGAGAGACGGAAGGAATAAATACAGTTTAAAACAGAGACCACAAAGATCCATCACAGGAAGTCAAAGATGATGAATTGTAGGCGATGACATTGACTAACCGCGTCTAAATATTCTGAAGTGATGGATCACTGAAGTCAAAGCTGGTGATTAATGAGGCGGACCTTTATCTCCAGATCGCTTCAGGTGAAGAAGACAAACCAGTGATCAGACATCAGGCCTCCAGAACCAGGAGGTACGATCACGTCACACAGGTTTTATACTCTGTACACCGGCTCCCTGTTTGTTTTAGCACTGATTCCAACATCCGATTACCTTTAAGGCTCCAAATGATATTTTAGGCTATTTAATCACATATGAGCCTTTGTGGAGTTCTAGATCCTCGGGCAGAGGTCTTCTGAAGTCCACGATTTAAACTAAAGCACCAGAGGCTTTGGAACGACCTCCTCAATAAGGCTGTCTGAGTCAGTGTCTTCTAAACACGTACTTTAATTAGAAGTCATAACCTGATTTTATCAGAGTTGTCCGATTCTTTTATTGGGTTTTAATTTCTTGTTTATTATTTTTTTTATTTTGCCGGGATTTATGTATTTTATCATTCATTTTGGTATTTTATTTCACTTTTAGATGCTCTATAAATAAATGTATTTGTGTGATTATGATGATTATTATTCAGATAAAGGGAATGTGTGGAGGTAATTCTGCAGTAGTCTGATGGTAGATCAACCTAATCTCAGTTTATATACTTTTGACTCAAAGGTGAAAAAAAAAAATCATGATAATAACCTAGATCTAATCTAATAATCTAAATTATTCTATAACATGTTTAATAAGCAAATAGTACTTTATATATTGCATTACTGGTTGTAAACTGTATTCTCTTCTGTGCAATTGTAAGTTTTGATGTTGTATTTTTTTACTAATAAGTCTAAAAGCAATAAAGACTAAATTGTTTGATAAAAACTTTGATAAAAGTCTCTCAGAAATAAAAAAGCCATACGAGGCTCCTGTGACTTTATGCCTCTTTCATTATGAAGATGATCGTGTATCTGAGTTAAACTCAAACACAGTTAGCTGATGGATTGTGTGCATGTTGCAGGTCACACGCTGCTCAGTCAGCAGCTTTGTGTTCGTCCTCAACCACACGGAGAACAGCTACTTTTCTCAAAGTAGTTTCCCAACTCGTCTCCTCTCAGATTCATCCGAAGACAAGACAGTAAAAGAGTAAATAACAGCACAACTGTAAAATACTTTACTGTTAATCTAAATTAGGACAATCGGCTTCCTCCATGAAAGGCTTTCAACTCTGGAACACATTCAAATAAATAAATAAAATGAATTCCAGATATAAAATATTTCACAACAAAGGTGAAGTAAACCAAAACTGTTCCTATTTTCAGCTAATTGTACTTTAATTTACTAAGTAGTACTGGTCTCTGTGTGTTAGTAGTGGCGGAAGAAGTACTCAGATATATTACTTCAGTAAAAGTGAAATAACTCAAATCGTACTTAAATAAAAGTACAAAAGTATTGGCATCAAAATATACTTTGAAGTACCAAAAAGAAAAGTACAAACTGTGTAGAATGGCTCATTTCAGAATAATATACTTTATTGGATTTTAAAGATCCTTTTAATTACTTTAAATACTTCCATAATAATTATAATTCATTAGTAAATCTGCAAAGTAACTGGAATCTATAGTTAAGATAAATGAAGTGCAGTAAAACTTATATTTGCCTCTGAGATGTAGTAGAGAAGTGTAAAGTTGCCTGAAATGTTAATACTCAAGTAAAGTACAAGTACCTCAACAATAATGCTTAAGTACAGTACTTGAGTTAATATACTTAGTTACAGTACAACACTGTGTATTGTGTGGTTATTGAAAGCTGTATATTTGAATTACACTGTACATGTAAAAGCCCAACTAGAGACAGAAGAGTTGAACACATGACATTAAACTGTGTGCAGCACATCAGCTTGTGTCCCATGTTTTGTTTCTTCTAGCTAACTAAGCTAAGAGGCTAAAAGCTACCACAGTTAGCAGACCGCTAGTGAAAGTTAGCTTCACGTACCTGCAGCAGCTTCAGCCGTTGAGTGTTTCGTTTAGAGATGAAGAAGAAGAAGCTGAGACGCCTCGAGGAGTCCTGGAGGAACTTCTTCTGAACGGACTCACTGGTGGAGGTCTGGATGGTTCAGGTCTGCAGACTGACAGGATAGACCTCCACACACACGTGGGAGACGCTCCAACTGTGTGCGCATGCGCAGCCTCTGTGACTTATTGGCCAAATCCTTACGGACTCACGGACTTTGAGGCGCGCTCCCGCGAAGTCCGTGAGGGTTTAGGGCTGTCCCACTGTCAAATCGTCAAGTGTTTGAGGGCTTTCTCGCAGACATTTTGAACCCTTTATGGACCCTTTCCTTAAGTCAGCGTGGTATGCTGACTTAGCCTAAGGGAATTACCCACAAATCATTGCAATGTGACGTTAAACACGGGGTAACCAGTGGACGCATGGAGAAGTAAAAAAAAGGTAAACAAAGAGGATGGCTCAGTGTGTTCAGCCTGTCATATTAAATTTACTCAGAAACATCAAGGGTTAAAGATGGAACAAAAAATAAACATGAAATCAGAGGATATTTATTTATTTATTCATCAAATATTTGATTTTGTCATTGAATCCGTTTTGACAAAAGCGAGTAAATATATTATATGAAGTTACCTCTCAACTTGTGAGGAAAGAGTCTGAAAGACGTTCAAATCAGGGAGTACAAAGTATAAAATAAATACCCACAATTATACATCATATTTTTTTGCCGTTTTCATAGTAACGTGATATGTTGCAGCAAAGCCCTCACAGTCTCTCACACTCAACCACTTACCAGGTGACGTCAGTAAGTCCTTGAGGGTTCAGGGTTTGAGGGTTTAGGGGGGACATTGGGATTTGGCCAATCAGACAGCAGACTAGCGGGAAAGGGAAGCAGTACATGCGAAGCTTCTGTACTAGCTGTACACCAGACAGGTTTGGCTAGCTGGATGACGTCATGCTAATAACTTATTTAGCTTTTTAAAACAACGGGGACAGATCCAGCACGGACAGTTAGGGAGTGAGGGATGAGGAGGTAAGGAAACATGAGAACACCAGGACACACATGGAGAACTCTGTCAAGCTACATATTAGGCAAAGTGGACATCTTTTCTTCTACATAGTTGTCCTCAGTCTCATCTGCTTAACTTGGTCATGGAGGCATCAACATGTAATATAGATGGTAAATTAACAGTGAAAACTCATCATAGCTTAATTTAACATCAGTATTCATAATTACACTTCATGTTTACTTGTCCTGATCTTTACCTCCTATAACAAGGTCCATAGGGGCATCTCAATAAATAAACATGTTATATTATATTATATAAGTGTTATTTACTGCTTTTTTTCATGTTGGAATAAATGTTAAATATTTAACTGCAAAGTAGTAATGCGTGTTTGATACTTTAATTTTATTGCATTAAATCATACTGGGATGTTTGCTGAAATTGATACCTAGAAAATTTTCCACCAGCCGCCACTGCAAATGACTCATCGACAAACGTGTAGGGTTTCAGGGTGTGTGTGTGTGTGTGTGTGTGTGTGTGTGTATGTTTATTTGTGTGTGTGTGTGTTTGTGTGTGTGCGCTCACAAAGAACAAGCACGTTGACTTGACTGTCGGAGCCTCAGGAAATTTGAGTGACAGAACTCCTAGAATTGGGAGAAGGAGTCAGAAACATAAATAAACAACTGCAGGATGGTGTCAAAAAAAGAAACGTGTGTGTGTGTGTGTAAACTTACCGCAGTGGAACACTGCTTTCACGTCAAGACTCTCAGACAAGAACAAATCGGGCTTCCGTTTGAGGGCCTAAGAGGCAGATAAAGGCATTAAACAGAGCATGCCTCGACGGCCCGACCCACTCGGCACTGCTTCACCACATTGCACTGCATAAGCTGCTTCAGAATACTGCTAGCAACAATACGCGCTCAGCCTGGTAGACGGATCCGACAGCAACACAGCACTGAGACCAGATCTGCCTACCAGGCTTTAGTACTCTCTCCATCCGTTTAGGAAAAACTACATCCAAACCCGTACAGAGATCCTCCAATGCACAACTCGGCAGGTATAACAAACAAATTGCAAAGAATCAAACTTTGAATTAATTGGGAACTTAAGTCAAACCAAAGGCAGTGACGGGTTTGCTTTTCTCAAAAATCAATTGTATTTGAAACATGACTTTTGTTTTGGGTTGACTGCATTGAATATGCAACAGCAGTGTGTAAGTACAACCTTTTAAACACTAGCCCTATTTTTAGGCCTCTGCTCGAAAATGGCATACCCATACTAAAGAGACTTCAATTCTGTAACTACAAGGTCTACTCCGAACGTAAAATTCCATTCGCCAAAAGTCTGACCACCCACCCCCGGGTCCAGCAAGTTAGATTGACCCCCCTTCTACAGGAAACAGATGAGAAACAGACAGGATGTACTTGCCAACAATGTTTCTAGCTTTGAACTGGATAATTATTGCCGTTCTTTTCGTGATTCTTGATAAAGGTAAGCAGATGGCGATCATTTTTTCCGGTGAAGTGATCTCTTGTGCTGGCGTTGTTGGCTCACAGCTTACTGGTTTCACGGAGAGAAAAACCGAAGGTATTTATGGGTTCTGTGTTGAATTCTAATGCTCTGGGATCTATGGATTAGCCGTTTAGCCGTTAGCTTGTTGTTGCAATATCGAAGCGCAGTAAATAAAATGCCTATTCGTGGCCAGAAATACGTGGTATTATGGCACATTTTCTAGTTGCTTATATTAGTAGTGTATAGTTGTGTTTGGAGTGTTTGGGGGCGTCGTGTGCATGTGCAGATAAAGATAAATAATCATCTTGTAATAATGAACTCATTCAGGATCAGCCTCCCCAGAGCGCCGCGTTAGCGCAAATACTCCATCTGAAGAGGCGCTGAGTGAGCTGATGTTCTTATCAAAAGGAGCAAATGTGCCCTGATGTTGAAAATATTGAGTAAAAATGCTTAAAATAGTCTTCATGCATTAAGTGTTTACAAACAGGCCCTCACTCCTGAGCAGCCAGCTGAGCATTATAAAATATAAGATCAATGAAGTAGCCAACGAGTGAGTGTTGCTCAGTAATGTTCGGTGCTAGCGGGGAGTGTTACGTTAGACGGAGCTAGTAAAATATTATTTATTCATATTTTTACAGTAGAAAATCCCACCAGTAAAAGTTTGATGTGTTTTTTTAAACGTAACGATATTTGATCGGTACTCAGTGTCGGCCTATACGCAAGTTCAGGTGTCTGAATCTCTATCCAGACTTTCTTCTCTTTATAAATGAAGTTAATCAACGTTAGCATGTTTTTCTGACTGTTGCGTGCTGAGAAAACTCATGCGTCCATGACGTCAAACTCTGCGGCTTCATTTCAAAGAAAGACAACAGAGCTACTTGAAAATGACGAGTTATTCAGCTTAACGTGTTTAAATGTCCTTCATGACTGATGTTGGTGCTTTCTGATGTTTTGTCTTCAGTATGTTTTGTTTTCTTTCGGTTAGTTAATTTAAAATACTTTTATCTGTTTGTAAATTGGTGGTAAATTAATTGCTCTTACTAGCCCTCCGGGTTTTTTCATCCCACTTGTGCGTTTTCTTATGTTAGTATTATTATAATTATAATTATATGCACAAATAAAGAGCTAAAGGTGGGCTGCTCTTTGTGTGGTGAGCTGACTGTTAGAATCAAAAGCCTTTTTCAAACATTCCTCTCACGTTTCATTCCACGGCCTCGCCTGTGTGATGGGACCCCTGAGGGCCCAGTAACAAAGAACAGAAAGAGGTAGAAGAGGGAGGAGAGGACAGGGAAACAGGGAGAAAGTACAAAAAGAGAGAAAGAGAGAGAGAGAAACCCAAAGTGAATGAAATAAGAAACCAAAAACACACCTGAGCTTGGAGTTGCATAAATTAATCAACAATATCAGGATGATCCCTGGGTCCTAAAATATAATAAAGATGAAACTTAAGAAATCATAAGAGAATAAGAATAATATACAAACAGCAACTGAATAGATTCAACAGTCACCAAACCTGAATGAACCCCCCTTTCACCTCCTTCCCTCGAGGCACCGCTGGCATCAGTGTGACGCTCAGACTGAGCCTCAGGGGGAGGAGGTTTCTGTGAAGGGTTTCATTCAGAGCTGGTTCTGATCCACCATAACCATCCGTATGAATCACACTCACAGATCAGGATGGGTTCTGATCTCACTACCCCCCCCTATGTGCTGCTGGACACAGACTACTATAATTAGCTGGGGTTGTTTTTATGGCAGATTGATGCACAATTAAACACACATTTCCTGTAGAAGCTTCTGGACATGAAGAATCCACATTGATGTTGGGTTCGGGGGGGGGGGATGGGGGAGGGGACTCCAACAACAAACTTGTAATGAAACAAAATAAGCGTCTGTAGTAAGCGTCCAGCGTCAGCTGTTCCCAGACTCCCCCCTCCAGACCTCGTCCACACACACACAAACCCCTGGAGAGCATACAGGGCTTATTCAGAGGGCTGTGGTGGAGAACCCGACTCTAAACCTGCTGCTTACATGTCAGCCAACTGAATAAGCTAAGTGGTCTCTGTGCTGTGAGACTGTATCCTGTCTACTTAAAGGCACCTGCTCAGAAAGGAAAGAGTTCAGAGAGCAGGAGGAGAGGCAGCCATTACTTAAACAAGTCAAAGCGTGACAGGAGGAGAGGAGAGAGGGGACAACACAAAGGGAAGGGGAGCGGCACACAGAGCTGGTTCAGGTGTCCTAACCCGGAGGTGGAGCTGGATGAAGTCACATCATCTCATTCATGTACATCAGAACCCAAGTCTGGCACATTAACACACTCCTGATCCACACTGAACAAAACCAAAGTCATCGTCATGCAGCTCAAACACTGAAGCAGTAAATACAAATAAATTAAATAAGCAAATACTAAGCTGATAAATATAGAAAACATTACATAAGTTTGAAGCAAACCATAATATTCTTAAAACGATTTTTAAGAACGTCTGCAAAAGATCAAATGATTGAGATGTTAGCGCTGCATTAATGATTGTTGGGAGCAAACATTTAAAGGTCCACTGTGACGACACAGTCCAGTGACCTGTTGATGTGTGGCCCCCAGACCTTTTATCTACACTGTAATGAATTGCTGTAAATTTACATTGTATTTAAAACGGTATCTTACTGTATTTCATAATAACCGTAACATACAGTTAAATGTTCATCCCTCGCATGTAAATTAACAGTCAATGCCGTAAATTAACAGTTAATGCCTTCAATTAACAATAGCAGCAGACTACTGTAATTTATCAGCATGATACATTATTTTCTGTGAAGTGGTGGAAATACGCTTCTCTATACAAGTTCAGTGAATCACAATCCATCTACATCGTACTGTCTATTGTAGGTTAATGTGTCTGTAAAGACGATAGAATATTTTTTATTATTCAAACTGCTCATTGCCTAAAAGTCATTTTTGAGTGACAAGAGTGACCGACTGCTCCTGAATGTGACTTTGGACACAACAGCTTCAGTTCATCCTTCTGAGTATATTCCACGTGGAGATCAACCGAGGAGCCAAGGTAGCGTTAAGCTTATCACCCGAAATTCAAAGTCTCCATTATTGTTTTGTCTTCATGATTATTGAACTGTTAACATCTCAGATAATGTTTCACTTGGTCTGTTTCATTACATTAGGTTGCTAATATTGGTGGAGCTAACGTTAGCTCTGTGACGTTAGCTAGCTCGAGCTCAAGTAGCCTTAGAAAGGTTAACTTGCTTTGCTGTTGGCTAGCTAAGTTAACATAAATAAAGTTAATCACCAATTACAGTGTTAAGATGTAATGTTAATAACCTAACTTGTGTTTGCTTGTGCTCTTATTGAACCAACTGTAGGACCGCAAACGGTGCGATTACCAAAAGGGAGAGCGGACCAGAAATCACCGACGTTTGTTCAAGACGATGAACAGTTGAGGTAACGCTAACGTTACGTGTGTGTTATCACAGGAGCAACATTAACACCAGATCAAACTCATTTTAGTGTTGAACGTTAGTCCATTGTGGTCCATTGTCTGAGCTTCATTTCTTCACCTAACGTGATCAGCTCATCACATAGTCTGTTGATTTAAACTGTATGGTATTGTTGTATTAGCTTTTTGTAAAGACTTGCATGTTAATATGTGTGAGGCACATGCGAACCCACAGTTGCACACCCAAAGCTTCTTTTAAGTTTGTTCATCCTGGATGTCAGAAGTTCAGAACATTGTGTTTTTATTTAGTTTGTTTTACAGTCACTCATCATCAGAGATTTGAGGATACCTGCCAGACGCTGCAGTCAAGTCCTCTTTTAATGTTTTCATTCATGTGTGAGTTCATGCAGTTCAGCATTTCACTCTTAATGCTATTTTGATTCAGTGTCTGAGGCAGTGACGCTCCGATCGAAAAGTGGCCGATGGTATGCTGTTGTTCAGAGGTGTGTACCTATCCCAAGAGTGGTGTGCTACTGTTGTTCAGAGGTAGGTACCTATCCCAAGAGTGGTATGCTACTGTTGTTCAGAGGTAGGTACCTATCCCAAGAGTGGTATGCTACTGTTGTTTAGGTAGCGATACCTGGAGTGGTATGTGTTGAAGAAATCATTCAAGTCCAGTTCAGAAGTTGCTGTGATGTTGTGAGTTTATTAAGCATGCAGGCACACTGGTGACCTCACAGACACAGAACAGATCTGACCTGGTGAGCCGGAGCTACTAGTCTGAGGTTATCCTCATGAGTTCAGTTAAGCCGGTCATTAAAGATTTTATGATTTTTCTTCCAACCATGCAGTACATTGTGAATTTTGTGATGTAATACAAATGTCCCTTTATTATTTGTCTTGAGAACATGTATTAAACTGCAACAATTATGTATTGAATGTCTATTGTGATTATTTTATTTGTTGGAAATTAAATGCAAAAGTATTGGGTTGTATTACCCTTTGTAAATAAATGGTAACATTCTGGCATATAATGTAAAATCACCGTAAAACCCAATTATCCTACTATCACATACCGTAACCCAGTATACGGTAAGATACCGTAAAAGTAAATTACGGTAGCTTCATCGTAAAAAAAACAGTAAATTACTGGCGTCCCTGCTGCCAGTAAGTTACCGTTATTTTACGGTGAAATTGTTTAGAGTGTATTGTTTATTATCTAGAAATGCAACAGCAAGATAAAAGCGAGTGTATCACCATAATATGCTAGAGCTGCACCGAACACTTCGAAGCTTCCTTCGTAGCGTTGACATCTGAAATCTAAATCAAGATTCGAATTGCTTCAAAAATTCAATTAACACTTCAAATGTAATAAAATTAAACAGACATTCGGTACAGCTCTAGAATACATTTGTGAACTTTTATTTTTTCGACCTCTCTGCTCTTAAAACTCTTGATTTTGGATCCTGTGAAATCAGATATGATCAGAAACATTCAGAAGGTCTATATCACTGACTTGAACATGACACATTTGACAGCGTTCACAAGTCCCGCCCCCTGCTGGACCCCCTACCTTGCTGGAAGATGGACAGCGTTACCGACGTCACCAGCTCAAACAGAGCCTTGATGGGTGGGAAGTGGTCCGTCTCACTGGCAAAGATGTGCACCATCTGAAACACAGCAGGACGTCACATCAGACACTCACAAGAAACCAGGCTGCTGGAAACCATAGGACGTCTTTACGTGCACTGCAGAAACCTGATTACTGTGAGTAGTATAGAGGGTATACTTTCGCGTGTGCATGTAAGTGCACCAGATTGCGCGTGCACGTGAAGTGTGCATTTTATGATTTATGACTTTTATTATTATTATTTGCATAATGATCTGAAAACTGCTTTATTGCGTATGTAGTGAATGTATTACGTTTTTTACTGTTTCTGTGTGTAGGGTTGCGTAGAGAGAGGTGTTTGTGTGACTGAAACTTATTTACTCATGCTGTAGCAGGCTGGTGTCTCCCCTAGACTGTGAGCAGGGAGGGGTCTGAAAGGTGTCCTTGTTTGCGCGTACATGTGTGTGTGTGTGTGTGTGTGTGTGAGAGAATTACTGTCAACCATTGTCCCTATAGAGGATGGCGCATCGAGGGGTCTGAAAGGTGGTCTTAATTGCGCGTACATGACATCACAAATATTCTTAATTAACCCTGGTTGTTTTAGTATTTTCTCCCATTCTTTTAGGTTCTAAAATACATGTTGCTCTCCTGCCTTCTGGGTAGCCCTTTAAATTAATACAGTCTCAAAAATAAAACTTAAAATATCCACTAAAGTTGAATATTTTGTTACTATATTGCTACACAAACGTTATAAATAAAAACATCATGTTTCAAGAGACTGGTGTCTTCACTAAGTGGCCTGTTAATAGCCCTCCCCCACAGCCTGAAAGCCATGCTCTAGGCTGCAAGCCACACCCACACACACACACACACACACACACGCCCTCTCATGAACGCGGAAAAAAAGTTCAGTTTTCACACATCCTGGCATGCATAGCGATACACTGTAGATGACCCACACATACACACACCCACACACACGCACACACACTCACATCCACACACAAACCCTCATGTACGCGCAATCAAGGCCACCTTTCAGACCCCTCGATGCGCCATCCTCTATGGGGACAATGGTTGACAGTAATTCACACACACACACACACACACACACACGCACACACCCTCATGTACGCGCAAACAAGGACACCTTTCAGACCCCTCCCTGCTCACAGTCTAGGGGAGACATGCATTTCATTATCAAAGCACTGGCAATAATGTCTAATCTAATTTTCTATATTTTATTAACAATTGACCCATTCTTACTCCTCATTGTTATGTTACTCTTTAAGACCCTGTTTGTGATGAACAGAGTACGACTCAAACGCAGTGAACAGACCAGAGAATGAAGTTGCAAAAAATCTAAGTTTTACTGAGGCTCAGTTCAGAAACAAGAAAACAAAGCAGGACAGGCATCAAGCGGAATTCACACGCATATTAAATGGTCAAAAAGATTAACAACACTACAAACTATCACAGGAGCAGAAAAACTGGTTTCAGGACTCGCAAGGATATAAACTGGCATGGAGAACTCGTCTAAACGAAATGACTGATATAATAGGTAAACAGCGTTTAAGAACAGGGAAGATCTGATGAGCAAATAGAACATAGGTGAGGGACAAAACAGGTTGGAAACTAAACAAAGGCAGTAAAGTAACGGAGTAACCATAGTAAGTGAATGACAAAATAAAACAGGAAGGGGAATTGCATTCATGTGAGTCGTCACACCATTGATCTTTCCTCATGCTCAGTAGAACCTCCCCCTCTGTTAACCGGATATATAAATACCAAATGTACCGTCTGTTATTTTACACTATAGGAATAAGCATACGGACAGTGCTCTTAGTTTCGTCTGTTAATTTGTTTTTCTGTTGTTCAATATTGTTGTATAAATTATTCACAGAGTTGATATGTTGCGCTACATTACAAGGAACCGTATTTTGGTAGGTCTTGGCTGTCTTCTCGTCTTTTGTGGGTAAGACGTTTTTCTTTACTTTACACTACAATTTGCTGAAAAATTCTACTCGACACCAAGTGTGATATCAATAATCAGGATATTTATTCTTGCAAGGAGCAGAGTTGCATCACATACAGTTATGCGTCAAGTTGCTGCTCAGAGATCTGTCTCTGAGTCCCTGTCTTTTATACACAGTGATAAACAAGCTTCATAACAAAGTAAGGTGAGGGTTGGTACCAGGTTGAATCAGTCCTCCTTTATCTTCCTTCGAAACAAACTTCAATGTTATCCATCTTCAAAGACATCCTGTGGACTGCAAGGTCACGGCTATTATGAGACAGTTTCTGTTTCTCAGTTACCAAGCATCATGAAAAAGTACAAACATTATGCATAGATCATTCTGTATTTTTCCAACAGAGGCAAAACTATTTAAAGAGACAGCTCACCCCAAAATCAAAAATACATATTTTACCTCTTACTCCTAATTCCTACATAAAATTGCTTACAGCCAGGTCTGTAGATTATCTCGAGTTATGACAAAGAAATACTTTTGAAAAGTGACGATCAGAACATAGTCAAAATACACTAAATAATGACCAACACGGAACCGCTGAACAATAGGGCGGGTCCTCCCCTGTGTGTGCAGGGGGCTTGACACACAGGTCCAGACTAGTCTCGCGCTGTGAGTGAACCGGGGACCAGCTTGAGAGAGCTCCTGTGTGTCGCTGAATGTGTTTAATTCTGACTGCAAGATAACATCTTCTGCCTCCATTTATCCATTCGCTACAATATGTTGGATTCATATTAATGTGTATTGTTACGTCCCTATTTCTTCTGGTCCAGGGGATGATTAGGGACGAGCACAAAACAACCCAAATAATACACAAATGAACCAACATGGAATTTTGCACCGAACAATAAGCCTAGTGTATCTCGACAAAGAAAATCAACTGCGTGTTTGCAAATGTAAAGGGTACCCCAGACTGACCTCTCGCCACAAACATTAACATGAAGTCCAACTCTCAGCATCGACAGAAAACAGTCTTAAGACCAGCTGAACTCCTGAGGCGAATTCCTGCTTTTATTCTTGGCTCCCCCTCTGCCGATTGGCCAGCCTGCGGTTGGTGCAACCCACCGAGCAGCACGGCCGGCCCTTACTGGTGGAACCCAGTCAAATGATTGACATGATAGGAGACTGAGGGAGAGAGAAAGGAGGAAGGGAAGGAGGGGAGAAAGCACAACATGTAATATGTGGATTTAAAGACATGCTTCTAAATGTCAGTGGCACGGCCTCCCTACTCACTGTACCTTGCACATGTTTAAAATAAAAACATGAATATATGAACCTGTGTATTATTTGAATAGCTTAGTATTGAATGCACAATAAAGAGGTATGTTTATACATGGCACTCGGCCCAGTTTAATATAAAACACAATTTTATACAATATATATATATAGTCGGGGGTCCCTGCTCCATCTCTCTATCAGTTTGGGGGTCCTTGGCCTGAAAAATGTTGACGACCTCTGCTCTAAAGGATGCTGAAATGCGGAAGTGCGCGGAATCCGCACCAAAATAGTGGCAGCTTGCAACAGGAAGTGACCTGTCACCTCTGCAAATTGTGCAACTCTAACGCTAGCAGCCTCGTGGGAAGCTGCGCTCATGTGGTTGGTTGACATTTAGAATGTTGAAAAAAATGCATTTGCGAATCCAGCCACGTCAGGGGAGTCTCAAAACACCCACAAATAAATGTGTAGCGATCCGCAAACAAATGCATACAAATCCACAAACAAATGTAAAAAAATCCACACAGAAATACATACAAATGCAGAAATATATTTGTGATTTTTTTTTTTACATTTATATAAATCGTAATTTATTTATGTGTGCATTGGAATGTATTTGTGAATCGTTCTGCGTGCATTTGTGAGTCTTTCTGTGTGCATTTGCAATTATTGAGACTGATCTGACCCCATAATAAAATGGATGCCGAAATAACTACGTAATGATGCCAGTTTGTAAAAAGGTTGAATTCATGTTTTGTTAGTTCTCTTTGCAAGACGACAAGCAAATCACTTTTAGAATACTTGTTTTCTCCCTGTAGCCTGTTATCTCTTTAACAAACAGTTTTCTGTTTATAAGCGCAGTATAACTTAGTAATAAGCCTATGACTTATTTATGACTTATTTGAAATTGTGACGTCGACGTCATTATTAAATAACCCAGAATATCATTATGGTTTCTCTTAAATTATATAACTCATCAAACCAGACACTCAGGAATGATCAGCCTCACGTGACTGAATGAAATGATAATAAATTATGTAAAATTATGGAGCCCTAAAACCAACAAAAGGCAGTAAAAGATTATCAGACGAGTAAAAAAAAAAAAGTATTACTAAAACATCAGTGTTTCTTAAAAAAAAAAAAACCACAAACAAGTTTAATTATGTGTAAAACTTGTAACTACCAATGTATTAATTTTTTGTATCTGTGTGTCTTCACAGGATCCTGTATATCCTTCATGGGCCAAGCATCGCATCCATCTGGTAATGTCGCTGAAGACAGCATGTGTCATTTCAAATACATGCATCAGATACTAACCATAGAGCAAATAAATTAGAGCCACCAAGCTGGTAATTCAACAAAGGGTAATTTACCAAAACAAATAGTCACAGTACACATAGCCACTGGCTATAAAACTTTCTAAATGAAATGACACGCTTTGTAAGTACTCATGAATCCTGTCTCTGCCCAACAGTTCCAGGGAGTTTCATACTGTATGAATTTCTCATATTATGAGAAAATATTGTGTTTCTTTTTTAAGTTTTTGCCAGGACAATGACTGCAGGGAGATCAGTGAACTCAAAATGAACACTGGGTGAGGATGAACTTTTCTTTTCACCAACAAAAACAGCAGCTTATTTACACAGCAGCTTATTTACATAGGCGCTGCCAAAGTGAACAAAACTGACATTTTCGATATTGTAACTCGAAATAGATGACAAAGAATATGAAAGAGAAACATGCTTTCCAGCCTTTGCTGGTATTTGCCGTAACAATATGTTAAACTTATTGCGCCTCTGCTGCTGGTATGTAATACAAATATCCTGCTTGCGCCACATCACCTTCTAAATTAAATGACACACTTTGTAAGTGCTCATTAATCCCGTCTCTGCCCAACAGTTCCAGGAAGTTTCATACTGTATGAATTTCTCATATTATGAATAAATATTGTGCGTTTCTTTTTGAAGTCTTTGCCAGGACAATAGCAGCTGGAAGATCGGCGAACTCAAAATGCAAACTGGGTGAGGATGAACCTCTCTTTTCACCAACAGAGAGAAAACCGACAGCTTTCCATTTACACTTGATAAGACTCTGGTTCACCTCCTGGCAATGAAAACAACGTTCTTTCTGGGGAGTGAAATGCAAAAACAGCTTATTTTACATTGGTGCTGGCAAAGTGAACAAAACAGAGATCTTCGAGATTGTAACTCTAACTAGATGACAAAGACTATGAAGGAGAAACCTTATTTTGCGCCTCTGCTGCTGGATTGCAATGCAAATATCCTGCTTGCACCATATCATTATGTAAATCAAGCAAGACTAGTCATGTAAATACATAAGGAAGGAAAGAAATGCAAAGTTTTATTTCTAATACCACAGATTTAATTGTGCTACATTTACATCAGCTCAGATTCATATTTTCAGTGATAGTTTTATGCCCCAGAGTAGACAATGACTACACTGGGACTTTAGGCTTTATCTGTAATCAACAATTGCTAATTCCCACAGTGAACACAGTGTAAAACATTATTGGGTATTATTTTACATTTTTTAGATCAGTGGTTAGCACTTTTACCTCACAACAAAAACATTGCAGCATGCTCATCAGGAGTTTGGACACACAGCACCATGACATGACAGTGGATATCTTTAGTATCTGGTCTTCTGGTATTGTTTCTTTATGGTTGTTTTTGATGTTTATCTTTGTTGTATTGATCTTTTGTATTCGTTGTACTGTATTTTCCCCTGCATGTTGTCTTTGGAATAGTAAAGATACATTTAAATGAATCTTTGCTCCTTTTTTTCCAGAGTTAAATATGCTCAGCCAAGCACAACGATCGGGTAAGCTAATCAAAACAGATGTCACATTATTCTCCTGTGTAAAATGTATACATGATAACATTTGATAGAATAATCAACGATGAACATATCTCCTTCACAAAGTCAAAGATCAGACTTCACTTTATTAAAATGTTCTGCCATTGTATGTCATTGTAACTGGTGAAATCCAACATTTTGCATGTTTTAATGCATTGTGTATATGCTGAGATGTAAAGTGATAATTTAATTTGGAATCATCTTCTGCCACAACTTATTGAATATTGAACACAGAGACAAACTACTGATCAGTGCTGGACTAAGACCTGGGAATGCTTCATAAAGTCTGAATCCACGATGTATTTGTTCTCCCAAGACGTACTGATGTGAACTCAGCGACAAACTGGAACGCTCCTCTGGTTTGGGAGGGAACCTTTGATCCAGTGGTTATCGATGCAATCTATAAGAGAATGGACCCAAGAGTTGCTGTGGTGTTATTCGCTGTTGGCAAGTAGGTACACAGGATATTCTCACAGGATATTATAGGAGTGAGGTTTGACATGAGCCATTGCTTCAGGCTGAAATATAACATCTGAAAATGTAAAGCTACTTCACATACTGTAAATACTACTTATCTTTTGCACGGTGTTATTTGTCTTGTGTTGCCTTTTCTAATTGTTCATCTTCATGGCTCGCTTCTTTCCTTCCAAACAGATACACACGTTTCCTAAAGGGCTTCCTGGAGTCGGCTGAAAAGTACTTTCTTGTTGACTTCAGGGTCACTTACTACATCTTCACAGACAACAAAGGAGATGTCCCCCCAGTGAGTTTTTGTTTCTTACTATGTTTAAAGTAGTGTTGTGCATGGCTGCTACACAGCTTAACTGATTTAACAATAAATTCTGTGTGGCAAAATAACGTTTTTAGTTCACTGTTACTCTGTTGTGATCCAGAAACCCTTGGACAAATAAGCCACTTTAAGACTGGTGTTTTCATATTCATTAACTAGACTCAAACCAAAAATAAATGTACACAAATACACATGTAAGTATTGTGTGTGTTTGTCAGATTAAACTGGCTAAGGGCCGGAATATCTCAGTTATCACCGTCCCTAGTGCCAAGCGCTGGCAGGAAGTAGTGCTTGGTCGGATGAAATGGGCCACCGTCACCATCGACAAACAGGTAAGAAGTGAAACGCACAAAATGGCTGCATTCAGTAGCTGTTGCTTTCAAATGTTCATAGCTTAGTTGTTTAATGATCATACTAGTTCTTACAAAAGAAAACCAACAAATGGATTCATGAACAGCTCTGTCATTAGTGGCACAAAAGATAATATGCTTCTCTTAAATATAATTCTTTGCTCATGCAGTTGAGTCTCTGCGTGTTGCAGTCAATCTCACATCTCAACTGTAATGTTTTCAGATCCGTAATGAAGCGGACTACCTTTACATGATGGACATCGACAGTGTCTTTCACAACAGGGTTGGAGCCGAGTCTTTCAGTCGGCTGTCTGCGGTGCTTCACCGTGGCTACATGGTTTTACTCTCTTTCCTACAGTATATTCATGCCAAGTTAATGGAAGTTTTTATCATAATAATAAGGTTATGTGATCTAATTGTTGTATGTTTTCATTGATTCACCTATTACACCATGTGTTATGCAGGATCAGCCACAGCATGAACTGCTGTCACAGGTATCGGCTATAGCCTCTCATTCCTATTCCATATTTCTCAATCTTTATTTTTTCTCAGAATAACAAAAGGGCTGACTTTCCTTATGAGCGCCGGCCCCAATCCAAGGCCTTCATTCCTGCTGATGAAGGAGACTACTATTACACTGCTGCTATCTGGTGTGGATACCTGGAGGACATGTATAAGCTAGTCAAGTAACCAAAATCTAATTATTTCTAAAGTTATTTTTATTTTGCTATTTAAATGAAAGGACAATGTGCTGCGGATAGAGAGTAGTGATTGGACAGAGCTGACAATAAGGTCTACATTTAGACACTGGATGGGTAAAACCCTTTGCCCTTCACATCTCGTGCATTGTTAAAAACATAAATCACAATTACAAATATATACATATATATATATATATATAAATATATTTTCTGTCTTTGTGACCTTTCGCCACCTATGTGACCATTATTTAAGCCTCTTATAGGTTTTTGAGATGATTGCCACGACTAATTTAAGTTTTGTTTAAAATGTATTTTAAAAACAAAATAAAACTCTACAGTGACTCTTCTACTTATTTTCTTTCATCAGATACTGTTACACACAGTCGGAGAAAGATGCTAAGAATAACATCGAAGCTGTTTGGCAGGAAGAGAGTCACCTCAACAGGTACATGTGTCCCAATGTATCCCCTCATTTTCAATGATTTTACTCTTCTTATTTTTAAGGAACAAGTTTCAAGAGAGTCTAAGCTGCTCATATGCTCATTTCTGATGTGTTTTTTTTATCCGCCAGTCTTCATCACATTTATTTTATTCATTAGACTGCATCAAGTTTCTTATTTTCTTGAAGAATCTGATCTTGAGTATCAGACACATGGATATGGAACATAGATTGCTTATCCGTCTCTCTGTCATGCAGGTACCTGCTGTACAACAAGCCAACCAAGGTGCTGTCTGCAGAGTACCTGTGGTCAGACTATGATGCAATACCGGCAACCATTAAAGTCGTCAGGATCTCCCAGTTGATCAAGAACTATGAAGAAGTGCGGCCCAATGGTGGACACTGATGTCAAGTCAATGACATTAAGAGCATGAAACTACATTTGTGCTCCGAGAATTTTATTTTAAATACGAGCTTTAAAATGTAGCATTGTGGTATACCCTGAGAAGAAAATTAAGTGATAAGACATTTACTTGAAGCAAAAAACGAATTTATTATTCAGTTATTAATCAGTATTTCTGCTCTATTATTAATATGAACCTTTATTTAGACACAATCCATTGAGACCGAGGTCTCATTTTCAAAAGTTTTGATCAAATAAAAACAAAGATAGCAAGAGTAGCGAGAACCATCGCCTGTACAAAGAAAGTGATTAGTTTTCATTGAACCCCGTTACTGTACGGCTTCATATTAACTTCCACTGTTACTGTACAGCTGGTAGAATTGTGGCCTATCTTCTATTTGCAATCAATATGCGTTCAATCCAGTTCAATTATTTAAATGTAAATGATAATCTACTCTGGCTGAAGTAGTTTATCAAGAGTAAAATAATAGCTGTGATCTATACACTCCTCTGCATTAGCAACCTGCTGAAATGAAGGTACAGGCTCCTTAACCCTCTCATTACTTCAGGGTTCTTGGTGACCACAAAATCATCTCATTCTACTTTGAGTTAAAACAACCTGCCACCAGATGCGCCGGTGTTCCGGTTTAACGTTAATGAGTGACCGCGTGAACTGAACCGGAACACGGGAGGGCTGCATGTTTCATCACGTTACGTTTTTTCCTCCTAAATCGCGATAATAATGACGAACGTTAACAGTCGACAAAGTTCCGCATGCAGTGGACGTTAACTTAACCCAGCAAGTCTGAACGGTAACGGAACATAACGGAACTTAAACTGTAACGGAGGGAAATGAAGACGCTGTAGACATCTGAACGCTGATTGGCCAAGACTCGACACGTCACATCAAAGATGTTTTATTGCGAAGATCACTACATCACCTTTTCTCCTCGTCTCACTCCAATCTGAGAAACGCTGGCTGGCAACTCAGCGTAAATGAACGACATGAAAATATGAATATAACACATTTCCATGACTTTTGGGATTTTATTTTTTTCAAGCACTTTTCCAGGCCTGGAAATAACCATTTTAAAATTCCATGACTTTTCCAGGTTTTCCATGACAGTACGAACCCTGTTAATTAGAAGTCATAACCTGATTTTATCAGAGCTGTCCGATTGTTTTGTCTGGTCTCATGCATTCCATTATTTATTTTGGTATTTGATGTCACTTTTAATTAAGTGCTTTATAAATAAATGTATTTGTGTGATAATGATTATTATTATTATTATTATTATTATTATTATTCAGACCAAGGAAATGTTTGGAGGTAAATCTGCAGTGGTCTGATGGTAGATCAACCTAATCGCAGATTATATACTTTTGACTTAAAAAGGTGAAAGAAATCATCCTGTATAATTTATTGACAATAATCTAAATTGTTCTACAACATGTTTAATAAGCAAATAGTACTTTATATATTGCATTACTGGTTGTAAACTGTTCCTCCTCTGTGAAATATTGTACTACTAATAAGTCTAAAAGCAATTAAGACTAAATTGTTTGATAAAAACTTTGATAAAAGTCTCTCAGAAATAAAAAGTCATACGAGGCTCCTGTGACTTTATGCCTCTTTCATTATGAAGATGATCGTGTATCTGAGTTAAACTCAAACACAGTTAGCTGATGGATTGTGTGCATGTTGCAGGTCACACGCTGCTCAGTCAGCAGCTTTGTGTTCGTCCTCAACCACACGGAGAACAGCTACTTTTCTCAAAGTAGTTTCCCAACTCGTCTCCTCTCAGATTCATCCGAAGACAAGACAGTAAAAGAGTAAATAACAGCACAACTGTAAAATACTTTACTGTTAATCTAAATTAGGACAATCGGCTTCCTCCATGAAAGGCTTTCAACTCTGGAACACATTCAAATAAATAAATATAATGAATTCCAGATATAAAATATTTTACAACAAAGGTGAAGTAAACCAAAACTGTTCCTATTTTCAGCTAATTGTACTTTAATTTACTAAGTAGTACTGGTCTCTGTGTGTTAGTAGTGGCGGAAGAAGTACTCAGATATATTACTTCAGTAGAAGTGAAATAACTCAAATCGTACTTAAATAAAAGTACAAAAGTATTGGCATCAAAATATACTTTGAAGTACCAAAAAGAAAAGTACAAACTGTGTAGAATGGCTCATTTCAGAATAATATACTTTATTGGATTTTAAAGATCCTTTTAATTACTTTAAATACTTCCATAATAATTAGAATTCATTAGTAAATCTGCAAAGTAACTGGAATCTATAGTTAAGATAAATGAAGTGCAGTAAAACTTATATTTGCCTCTGAGATGTAGTAGAGAAGTGTAAAGTTGCCTGAAATGTTAATACTCAAGTAAAGTACAAGTACCTCAAAAATAGTACTTGAGTTAATATACTTAGTTACAGTACAACACTGTATTGTGTGGTTATTGAAAGCTGTATATTTGAATTACACTGTACATGTAAAAGCCCAACTAGAGACAGAAGAGTTGAACACATGACATTAAACTGTGTGCAGCACATCAGCTTGTGTCCCATGTTTTGTTTCTTCTAGCTAACTAAGCTAAGAGGCTAAAAGCTACCACAGTTAGCAGACCGCTAGTGAAAGTTAGCTTCACGTACCTGCAGCAGCTTCAGCCGTTGAGTGTTTCGTTTAGAGATGAAGAAGAAGAAGCTGAGACGCCTCGAGGAGTCCTGGAGGAACTTCTGAACGGACTCACTGGTGGAGGTCTGGATGGTTCAGGTCTGCAGACTGACAGGATAGACCTCCACACACACGTGGGAGACGCTCCAACTGTGTGCGCATGCGCAGCCGCTATGACTTTATTATTATTATTATTGAGTGGGAAGTGGTTACAGGTGAAGAAATCACTCTTTTTACTGCAGAAAATTATAAAGTAAAATTGTCGGACTGGGACGCAACATGTTTGTCATGTAATCTGGACTGTGTGGGGAATTTTGCAGTTTTATTTTAAATGAATAAATTAGGTTGTTTTCAGTGTTTTTAAGAGTCAGGATACAGTATTTATATGTGGCTTTGCAGTGCTGTAAAGTAATTAATTACAACGTTGAGTTACTTGTACTTTATTTGAGTATTTCCATTTCATGCTACTTCATACTTCTACTGATAATACTTATATAATAATTAATATTAATTTAGATAATTTCACATTTGTTGGACCGACTCCAGATCTTCAAACTTTCCTTAATAAATTGTCTGGATATAAGTCAATAGAAGCTAATAAATCATGTTTCTACTTGTGTTGTGTGTGAGAGATGAAGGTAAACTCTCTGCAGGATTTGATTGATTGAAGTGTTTTCAGAACTCATCTACTCCCACAGTGAAGAGTCATTGAGCTGCAGTCTTAGATATATTTAATAAATTAAAGCCAAGGTACAAAAAAAAACAATGTACATTTCACACACCCCTCCCCTCCTCCACCTACTACTCTTTTAAACTGTGACAAACTGTTTTTTAAATATTATTTCCCACCTCAGAATTAGACAACAGTACAGACCGAGGAACGTCCAACCATACGCCGCTCGAATTAAGACTCGGAGGCGTCACAGCTCACCCCAGAGCCGGTTCCTGCCTCGGGTCTTAAGTCTAAATCAGGTCCTTTCTGCAGTGTCTCCAACACTGTTTGTCCCCTAAACCCCCCACCCCGCCCAGAAACCCCTCACAAAACACATACATGCTACATGTCTGCAGGCACCTCGGATAAGACAGAAGGATTAGACTGAGATAAAGTTTATCAGAGACCACAGAGTACATTTCAATGCCAAGTGTTATTAGATGTGAACCGGTCCTGCTGAGTCACTGGACAGCGCATGTTACCAGCGCATGTTACAGCCGTCACATCACTTCACCAACGATGTCTCCGGCTTAATGGGATGAGCACAGAATGTCGGCCTTTAACTCTCTCAGAGATGTTTGGTTATACTGAACTCTCTAATCCCTCAGCGTCCTCTCCAAAGCGGTGACCTCGGATGGATGAAAGGACTTGAGAGTGGCGTTTCGTGTCGATAACAGATATATAGACGAGTCTGGTCGATGATTTACCACCGGCCGGTCGTTCCAGATGGTAAGGACGTTAAAACAGACGGGGGTGCGATTGCCGGTGAACTACTGGACGAGCCAGAAAGTGGTAGTCTGAGTGAGTGAAGGTGTGAGGAGATGAGTGAGCGCTCTTTGTGTTAAAGATAGGAGGAAGTTATGGCTGTGTACTGTAGGTCCAATATAAGTGCACTGAACAAGTGGGGGAAAAAAGATACATCTGTGCACACACAACCTCTCATACATACAGGTATGAACACACACACACACACACACACACACACAGAAGTGTTCAGCAATAACTGGTAATATGCACAACTCGATTAATATTTTTGCACGATTACAGTGACTAAGCCGTCCTTCGACAGGATCATTCATCCCTCCGAACACTCAGTTCCCTTCTCAGTCTCCATCTTGTGCCTCTTTCTCACTACCAGCTACTATAATCCCCCCCCCCCGCCCCCTCCCCTCCCCTCCCCCTCCCCCTCCCCCTCCCTCTCCCCTCCTTCTAGCCTTCACTCCAGGCAGTCCTGCTTTACCTCAGGGACCAATGCAAAAGAGACGCTCTACAATCCGAGGAGACTGCAGTACGACCGGGTGGGACTGTATGTACATGAGGTACAGCCCTGAGCACACAGGGCTGGGCAAGAGAGCAAACTGTTTTTAGTCCAGTTGTGTGGTTTCCAGCTCTTTTTTCCACTCATAATCCCCCCAAAAAAAGAGGACAAATTCACAAAACATTTCGTGATAATTTGGCAAATGCAGAGATCACAGGGGCGTGGCTATTAACGTCATCTCTTCTGCAGAATCCCCTCCAGACATTGGTCCTTCTCTCTTCCCATTAGCAGCAGCAGCAGGACCGACGACCACAGTCTCTCTATATGTGTATACGTATACATTTATATAATTCATTTGGCTTATTTCTGAAAAATAATGTCAAGTAGCTACGTACGACACCACTACCATTTCATATGTATGCTAATCACCAGGAGACAACCTAGGGAACCACAGGAAGGTCTAAGAAAGGCAGAACAAGACAGAGATAGAAGGAGGCGAGAGGCAGCAAGCTGGGAGCGCTGCTCGGAGGTCGTCCGAAGAAATGAGAGAGAGGAGGGAGAGACAATCAATCTGATAACAGAAAAAGAAAATGGGAGCAGAGAGGACAGCCTCCCTGAAGCCACCGGGGGTTTAAAGTTAGTCCATTAATCCGATGGTAGGTCTGGAATGGGTTCCTTGTCTTGTCCTGCGATGGCGGCGGCGGGGGGGGGGGGGGGGGGGGGGGGGGGGGGGGGGGGGGGGGGTTTATCATTACAATCATTTCATTATGTCTTCGCTGTTGGGGTTTGTGAGAACTTTGGCGGCGAGGGCAGAGGTCCCGGTTGGGCGAGAGTTCAAAGGGTAGAGTTTCAGTATTCAGCGGCGTACTCCGTACCGTGGAGCCCTCTGCACAGTAGTGTGAACTCCTTCACTATGTCCTTCACCCTCCTCTTGTTCACTCGTTCTCTGCAGGACAGAAGAGGCGGTAACGATTAAAAGGACAAATACATAAAAAGCATATGCAAAATAATCGACTGGGTGGACGCGTTGACGGATAAGCCTGTCAACACATGTCCGGCCGTGTCACCTGAGTATCTGATGTGAGAAGTTGTCTTTCTGTTGAGTTGTGACCCGCGATGACGGGAAGCCGGGAGGCTGCAGAGCCTCCTTCAACCACATGGCGAGCAGAGAGAAGCAGTGCTTGTTCAGAGAGAAAAGCACTTCTGCAAACTGGTCCATCAGGCTCCGAGAGGCCCCGCCCCCGATGCCCTGGAGAGACCGGGGAGGAAGAAGTTAGACAACAGGGATATAATCACAATAACATCCCTTTTCCCACCAAGATAAGCACGTATCTGCGGGTTTTTGTAAACATAGGCGGTGGACTCCCCAGACTTGTTCAGTTTCTCTTTCAAACTCTCAAACCAGAGTTGGTGATTGTTGGCAAAGTGGAAAGACTATTGTAACCGAGCATCTTGGGTTCGTGTATAAGGGCACTTATCATACAGTAATAAATGGAGTCGGGAGATTAGACATCTTGTATCAGCCCACGGCTACTCTCTTTATTATTGTTTTCTCCTTTTGCCAGAGGCGGGAGTTGCGCCTTCGCTACGGCAACCCTCAAGGGACATATCATCGTCAACACTAGAACGACAAACATGAGACAGTCTGTTACACTATCGGAGACGGAATGTTGAATGTTGCGTGTTTTACAATGATCAGTAAAATGACTGTCGATGGAGTCTCATAGCCTTCTTTTCTTTGTGTGAATTAACTTTGCATCAATGTAAGACACAATTGAAGGTTCTTCTTCACCTGAATTCTGTGCTTTTCTTTCGTTTTGCCCGTCTGTTCTCTGTAAAATGACTCAGAGCAGCCGGGTAAAACAAGTAATATACAGTATTTCTCTTCTACTCTGGACTGCAGCCGCAACATTCAGGAAAACGCGTCACTGTAGGGTCAGCGTGCAGCGGCATGACAGCTCCCCAAAACTGCTAAAAGCTTTGGATGGTCCCCTGGTGGCTGGCTGTTAGTTCATGAAGTGCTTGATTTAAAATGCAGTTGATCAAGTTCACCGCAACAAATGATGAAGTGTGTGAGATGTTGAACGTGGTGCTCCTCACCTCCAGCACGGCCTGCATCAACATTTTGCCGTCCTCCTGCACCACCCGGGCCAGAGGAGGCACATCTGAGCAGTGGGGTAACAGTTCAGTCTGAGGCAGAGACACAAACACAGTCAGGGACATTTAAAGCCGAATGACTCGTCTATAAACGTGCAGGGTTTCAGGTTGTGTGTGTGTGTGTGTGTGTGTGTGTGTGTGTGTGTGTGTGTGCTCACAAAGAACAAGCACGTTGACTTGACTGTCGGAGCCTCTGGAAATTTGAGTGACAGAACTCCTAGAAGTGGGAGAAGGAGTCAGAAACATAAATAAGCAACTGCAGGATGGTGTCAAAAAAGAAGTGCATGTGTGTGTGTGTGTAAACTTACCGCAGTGGAACACTGCTTTCACGTCAAGACTCTCAGACAAGAACAAATCGGGCTTCCGTTTGAGGGCCTAAGAGGCAGATAAAGGCATTAAACAGAGCATGCCTCGACGGCCCGACCCACTCGGCACTGCTTCACCACATTGCACTGCATAAGCTGCTTCAGAATACTGCTAGCAACAATACGCGCTCAGCCTGGTAGACGGATCCGACAGCAACACAGCACTGAGACCAGATCTGCCTACCAGGCTTTAGTACTCTCTCCATCCGTTTAGGAAAAACTACATCCAAACCCGTACAGAGATCCTCCAATGCACAACTCGGCAGGTATAACAAACAAATTGCAAAGAATCAAACTTTGAATTAATTGTATTGTATTTGAAACATTACTTTTGTTTTGGGTTGACTGCATTGAATATGCAACAGCAGTGTGTAAGTACTTAACATGTGCAGATAAAGAGAAATAATCATCTTGTAATAATGAACTCATTCAGGATGGAGGAGAGAGGGAGAGAGGGAGAGGGAGAGAGATGAAGGTCAGATCTATCCAAAGATAGAAAACAAAAGCAAGAAGAATGAAGACAAAAATATATAAAAAGAAAAACAGAAGAGCCATCAGCCAATTTGTCTGGACTGATTAATATTAGTTGAATATTAATTCCTTTGGCCTTTGATTGGCTCCGGGCTGGAATGATTCAGAGGAGGACCGGGCTCAGAGACTAACCAGTCACCTGGGACCACCACGCCGACACATCAGCCTCCCCAGAGCGCCGCGTCAGCGCAAATACTCCATCTGAAGAGGCGCTGAGTGAGCTGATGTTCTTATCAAAAGGAGCAAATGTGCCCTGATGTTGAAAATATTGAGTAAAAATGCTTAAAATAGTCTTCATGCATTAAGTGTTTACAAACAGGCCCTCACTCCTGAGCAGCCAGCTGAGCATTATAAAATATAAGATCAATGAAGTAGCCAACGAGTGAGTGTTGCTCAGTAATGTTCGGTGCTAGCGGGGAGTGTTACGTTAGACGGAGCTAGTAAAATATTATTTATTCATATTTTTACAGTAGAAAATCCCACCAGTAAAAGTTTGATGTGTTTTTTAAACGTAACGATATTTGATCGGTACTCAGTGTCGGCCTATACGCAAGTTCAGGTGTCTGAATCTCTATCCAGACTTTCTTCTCTTTATAAATGAAGTTAATCAACGTTAGCATGTTTTTCTGACTGTTGCGTGCTGAGAAAACTCATGCGTCCATGACGTCAAACTCTGCGGCTTCATTTCAAAGAAAGACAACAGAGCTACTTGAAAATGACGAGTTATTCAGCTTAACGTGTTTAAATGTCCTTCATGACTGATGTTGGTGCTTTCTGATGTTTTGTCTTCAGTATGTTTTGTTTTCTTTCGGTTAGTTAATTTAAAATACTTTTATCTGTTTGTAAATTGGTGGTAAATTAATTGCTCTTACTAGCCCTCCGGGTTTTTTCATCCCACTTGTGCGTTTTCTTATGTTAGTATTATTATAATTATAATTATATGCACAAATAAAGAGCTAAAGGTGGGCTGCTCTTTGTGTGGTGACCTGACTGTTAGAATCAAAAGCCTTTTTCAAACATTCCTCTCACGTTTCATTCCACGGCCTCGCCTGTGTGATGGGACCCCTGAGGGCCCAGTAACAAAGAACAGAAAGAGGTAGAAGAGGGAGGAGAGGACAGGGAAACAGGGAGAAAGTACAAAAAGAGAGAAAGAGAGAGAGAGAAACCCAAAGTGAATGAAATAAGAAACCAAAAACACACCTGAGCTTGGAGTTGCATAAATGAATCAACAATATCAGGATGATCCCTGGGTCCTAAAATATAATAAAGATGAAACTTAAGAAATCATAAGAGAATAAGAATAATATACAAACAGCAACTGAATAGATTCAACAGTCATGTGGAAATAAAAGAGAACTCAAAAATATTGCATTGAAATAATTCACACGTGAGTAAGGAACGAAGGGGGGAGGGGGGGGGGGGGGGGGGCATATGAAGCTTTGGCAGAGTCTTGGTAGAACAGACCGACCAAAAACAGAAAAACAGGCAGAAGACAAAGACATGGGTCTGCTCGGAGAGAGAAACAAAAAGAAAGAAAGAAGTAACGAGAGAAAAAGAACAAACCTAAAGAAAGAAAAGTGGGTTTGGAGTGGGAACCCAGGAGGCACCTCTGTTACTGTTGGGGGGGGGGGGCACCAAACCTGAATGAACCCCCCTTTCACCTCCTTCCCTCGAGGCACCGCTGGCATCAGTGTGACGCTCAGACTGAGCCTCAGGGGGAGGAGGTTTCTGTGAAGGGTTTCATTCAGAGGTGGTTCTGATCCACCATAACCATCCGTATGAATCACACTCACAGATCAGGATGGGTTCTGATCTCACTACCCCCCCCTATGTGCTGCTGGACACAGACTACTAGAATTGGTTGGGCTTTTTTCTTTGTGGCAGATAGATGCACAATTAAACACACATTTCCTGTAGAAGCTTCTGGACATGAAGAATCCACATTGATGTTGGGTTCGGGGGGGGGGGGGGGGGGGGGGGGGGGGGGGGCTGGGGGAGGGGACTCCAACAACAAACTTGTAATGAAACAAAATAAGCGTCTGTAGTAAGCGTCCAGCGTCAGCTGTTCCCAGACTCCCCCCTCCAGACCTCGTCCACACACACACAAACCCCTGGAGAGCATACAGGGCTTATTCAGAGGGCTGTGGTGGAGAACCCGACTCTAAACCTGCTGCTTACATGTCAGCCAACTGAATAAGCTAAGTGGTCTCTGTGCTGTGAGACTGTATCCTGTCTACTTAAAGGCACCTGCTCAGAAAGGAAAGAGTTCAGAGAGCAGGAGGAGAGGCAGCCATTACTTAAACAAGTCAAAGCGTGACAGGAGGAGAGGAGAGAGGGGACAACACAAAGGGAAGGGGAGCGGCACACAGAGCTGGTTCAGGTGTCCTAACCCGGAGGTGGAGCTGGATGAAGTCACATCATCTCATTCATGTACATCAGAACCCAAGTCTGGCACATTAACACACTCCTGATCCACACTGAACAAAACCAAAGTCATCGTCATGCAGCTCAAACACTGAAGCAGTAAATACAAATAAATGAAATAAGCAAATACTAAGCTGATAAATATAGAAAACATTACATAAGTTTGAAGCAAACCATAATATTCTTAAAACGATTTTTAAGAATATCTGCAAAAGATCAAATGATTGAGATGTTAGCGCTGCATTAATGATTGTTGGGAGCAAACGTTTAAAGGTCCACTGTGACGACACAGTCCAGTGACCTGTTGATGTGTGGCCCCCAGACCTTTTATCTATTGTTTATTATCTAGAAATGCAACAGCAAGATAAAAGCGAGTGTATCACCATAATATGCTAGAGCTGCACCGAACACTTCGAAGCTTCCTTCGTAGCGTTGACATCTGAAATCTAAATCAAGATTCGAATTGCTTCAAAAATTCAATTAACACTTCAAAAGTAATAAAATTAAACAGACATTCGGTACAGCTCTAGAATACATTTGTGAACTTTTATTTTTTCGACCTCTCTGCTCTTAAAACTCTTGATTTTGGATCCTGTGAAATCAGATATGATCAGAAACATTCAGGTCTATATCACTGACTTGAACATGACACATTTGACAGCGTTCACAAGTCCCGCCCCCTGCTGGACCCCCTACCTTGCTGGAAGATGGACAGCGTTACCGACGTCACCAGCTCAAACAGAGCCTTGATGGGTGGGAAGTGGTCCGTCTCACTGGCAAAGATGTGCACCATCTGAAACACAGCAGGACGTCACATCAGACACTCACAAGAAACCAGGCTGCTGGAAACCATAGGACGTCTTTACGTGCACTGCAGAAACCTGATTACTGTGTGTTTACATGCAGCTGGTTAGCACCAGATATCTCCCGTACTACCGCTCCCCATGTTTTTAAAATAGGTCTAGTATGTTGTGAGTATTTCGGTGATTTATGATGCTGCAGCCTGCAGAGACTGTGTGTTATTTTTTTGTTGTTGTTGTTGCAGCATTTGGACTGACAGCGCTGTGAGAAAGACAAGCTTTGTAGTGAGAGCAGTTTATTCACAAATGTGTCTGTGAGCTGTGGGAACAGACTTTCTTTATTATAGCGACTTTGGATTGAATTAATCTTAATTGCTAATTAATTGCTGAGATCAACCGCTACAATAAATCAGGTCTCTTTAGCAAAAATCGACCCGTGTTTAACCTGGACTCTTATTTTCTCATGTTTCTGTGTCTAAGTGACTAATGTGGGACAACAATCTTTGAATTTGGTCCGGTATCGAGGGAGAACGCTGCAGACAGCAGCCGCTAAACAAGCTGCGATGTAATCGCTCGAGGCAACTCCTCACCGTCAATGTAGGTCCAGTTAAAGTCCTTTCTGCCGCTGACAGACTCAGATTGTTATTGTAAGTGTCTGACAACATCAAGGAAAGAACCCTGCAGAGATATGGATTGAGAAATGAGCACTTTTAGCAGATGTGCTTTTGAAGGTGAGGAGTCGCCTCGCGTGATTACATAGTAACCCGTTTAGCAGCTGCCGGCTGCAGCGTTCTCCCTCAATACTGGACCAATTTTTTAAGAATTGTTGTCCCAAAAAGTCACTTAAGACACAGAAATGTGGGGATATAAGGTCCATCAGGTGTCACTGGTGCTCAGCTGATGAGCTCGTAAAAAAATCTCTCTGCAGGTAAGTATTAAAGGAATAATACTAATGTGTGTTCGTGCACATGTATGCGTGTGTACCTGTCGCGTGAGGTCCAGGGCTGGGGCCTGGGGGATCGTACTGTACATCTGTCCGAGCATCTCGCTGAGCTGAGACACCATGGGAGCGAAGTCGTGGAGCAGAGTCTTCACCGACTTCTCGAAGATGGCGCACACCGCCTGAAGGGACGACGTGAGAGATCAGCTATACTTGAAATGTCACATCCGATCACGTGGACTGATTTCTTACAAAGAGCAGAGAGGTCTGACAGTATGTGGATGAACACGACGATGACTCACCTCTACAACCTGCGAGTCATTGAGCCACTTGCTGAGCACAGTCTGAATGAGCGCAAACACTTGTTGCAAAACCACCACCACCTGGAAAACACAAAGGAATGAATAGAAAGTCACACACAAGCAGTAGCAGTAGCATTTACTCATGAGTGCATGCCTATCAGCAGAATTACTAATGACTATGGTTCAGTGACATCCCTCCAACCAGCGTTAGCTGCGAGCACCATGTGCCCCACTACCATTCACAACTACCACACTGCAGCTTGAAAGTCTTTAAATGGAACACATGGTCGGTATCTATCATCCATAGATTCACCCCACTGATGGCAATGATGATGATGATGGTGTGTGCGTGTGTGTGGCGACTGACTGGGTTTGGTCCAGGCGGAGGTGGAGGCGGGGCTGTTTTGACAGGTGGCGCTGAGCCGTCTGCTGACTCGTCGTCCTGCTTGCTGATGTCGAGCGTCGTGAAGAGGTTGGACAGCAGCCCCAGGATGTGGATGATTGCTAACTTATTGGAGGGATTAGGCTGAGAGAGGAAAGAAAAGGGGAGAAGAGACGGATCGTTATATTTAGGAATTCTACAAACCAACCCCAATATCTCTGGATCATTTAGTGCCCGACTTGGGATAAAAAAAAATATGTAATATATATTTAAATTATTAAAAAATATTTAACCTCACTCTAAAACACAGAAGTCAATGGAAATGTATTCAGCAGACAGAAGAAAAGGCTCCTTTTCATACCAGTTTTCACACACACACACACACACACACACACACACACACACACACACACACACACACACACACACACACACACACACACACACACACACACACACACACACACACACACACACACACACACACACACACACACCTCATCCGAGTTGATACTGTTAACTGTACAGTCTCTCTACAACAACAGTGTACGAGCACACTTCACATGAAGAAGTGACTCCGTATCGGTGTTTACAGTCGGGGCCCCGCCAAGACACCATCACGGTCATTCACCCATGATGTAATGTAACCTGAAGGTCTCCCCACTAGGTGCCACTATTTGTCCGGCTCCAGACACAGCACCTGATTTGCTAGTCTGACGTAATGCCGATACATCAAAAAGCTGGACGGAACATAAATTGAGCGAGGGAGGAAGTCGGAGACGGTGTGACCGTGTGCAGGGTGAGACGGGGACAGCTTCATCTCACCTGACATCTCTATTCACCCCACCTTCAGTCTCTAACAAGGGATCTTTGTTCCACATATAGCAGACATCAAACTGTGTATTTTTAGATAATATCTGCTCCACATTTGTCCCAACCAGCGTGACAGTCTAAAAACCTCGACTCTAATAGAACTGACACTTCAACGGGGATAAAGAATGTTTTGTGTGCGTGCACATGTGAAAGCATGACCTACTGTCAGTGGGTCTGTGCAGGCAATTTCGTTTCTTCTCGGCTCAATTTGTCCCCCTCTCTAGTTGCAGTGGTGTGTGTGTGTGTGTGTGTGTGTGTGTGTGTGTGCTTGCATGAGTGAGAGAAAAGCGTGTCTTTGCTAATTCCTTGTGAGTCACTAGCCCATGTTGCAGGGTCAAATCCAATCTGGTCCCGCAGAGAAATGTTCCACTGCAGTGACACCATACGGAAACAAGGCCTGTTCCTATTGGCCAGAGTCCAGCTCTGCCTGCTCTGTGTGTGTGTGTGTGTGTGTGTGTGTGTGTGTGATGTTGTTACATGTTGGTCTGTGTACGCACCGTCTCATCTGCTAGCTTCTCCAGTTGCTGAATGTAAGGGGTGATGAGAGAGTGAAGGTTTCTTAGGATTTCTTCCACGGGGAGAGCAGAGAGCAGGAAGCCGAGCGCCTGCATCAGCCACATGCACTGACTCGTCTGCAAAAAAGAAAAGAAATGGATGAAGGTTTAGCTTCCGTTTCAAGCAAGCAGTGAGCTTAAATCATCCCTGTGCACCTCTGTGTCCGTCCACGACTAATCTCACGTTCTACTTCAGCAAACAGCGTAACAGTTTGGGTGGTCAGTTACGGCCGCGTGCTCGAGGACCTCTCATGGTTCCAGTGACTCACACTTTTGCCGAAAAAATAAAATCTTTATTGCCTGTTTTATACTGCTATAAACTGCCTGCTGACTCCTCACTCACTAGCATGAAGGGGCCACGAGGGATGACACAGCTGAGTCCATCCTCGCTCAAGCCGCTGCTCTGCGCCCAGAGACACAGTTAGAGGAGACGGCTAACGGAACTACCAGCGCACACACTGCTGAGTGCATCGCCGCCACTTACCGCCGCTGAGCGGGCGGACAGCTTGGTGAGTTCTATTTGGTTTCTGGCAAGATTTTATGAAGTGTCTTCTACATAAACTTCACGCCGATTGCCTGCATACACGGCCGCTTATTTTTGAGTTTGAATGAAGTGTGTTTTACGACGCCTTACAGCCGTTTGGTGTCTACACGAGGGGTTAGTCAATAGCAGGTTGTATTCATTCAATCACACAACACAACAGTGGTCGTTGCAGACGCACCTGGCGGAGATTTGCACTCTACTGAATACACCTTTTTAGTTTTTCAAGATGTTTCACAGCACTGCAAGCTGAAATCATGTTATACATATTCTTTCTCAGCCGTTCTTATTTAAATGTCAACTGAGTGGCAAAAAAAATGAAGTGGATGTGAAAGAACACACACTGACCTTGTGGATCTGCTTTATAAGCACCTCCTGGAGAGAGAAAGTCAGAGTGAAGGTTATGCTATTTTTAAAGCACCACAGAACCGACCCAAATTAGCAATAAAAAGGAAAAACAAAATAATACAACTGATGGGATTTCAAAGAGAAATGTTATTTCTGGAGAGCAGGAACATCACAAAAGTCTGCAACGTACAAAGAAGTACGAGGGCCATCGGTAACAAAGATATCTAATATTATATTGGTACGGATGGCCTCTGAGCGAGGCGAAGGTCCAGAAAGAAACATAAATAAGTTTTCTTACATATTCTTTCTGTTATTTTATGAACATAAATAAATACTGATATAATTTATATATTTTGCACTCGGCAGCTAGCGAGAAAATTTGTCTTTCTTGCAAATTTATGACTTAAATCTCAAAGAATTTCTGAGACTTTTCTTGCAATTTCAGACTTCATAATCTCAGAGAATGTTCCCCGGCTTCGTACCTACAATACCCGAATAAGCTTTCGTATTCCTTTGCCTTTAAAGTCAAAACAAAACAAAACATTGATTGCTTTTGGCTCTCATACGTGATCAACTGAGTGAAAATGGCAAAAAAAGGAGATTTACATGTACACAGCACACGTACCTGAGAGACAGCTACTATGTTGGTTGCGTAGGGCGGCAGGTCATATTTGCATTCCCTACAAATTTTCTTGAGCGTAGAGACAGAAGAAACAGAGAGGTCTGGGTTCCCCAAAGCCTGCAGCACCAACGGCAGGACACTGCTGAGCATCACTGGGTGGTCTGCCAACCATTCAGCCAAAGCACCTAGCGGGAGATTACCAGTTCAGATACTGAATGAGATCCCCCCCCCGTGTTGTCTTTATGATCGCTATGATAACACTAAATGTGTTTGAACTTTTGTGACGTGTGCGGAGATCCTTTTAATCTCACCTATAGTGAACATCACTGTGTCTGCTAGTTGGACGTTGTTGATGTTGATTCTGGGGATGAGGCCTATCAGGCCCGGGATGACGTCGGAGTAATTCACATCTATCGTCTCTGCTATGGACTGGAAGCCGTACAGTAAGGCTTCTGTGTGCTGGAGGAGGAGGAGGAGGAGACCAGGTGATGAGTATGACATTTCAGCAATGAAACAGTTGGAGCTAAAGTACTTTCTGAATTTTTCATCTTCGTCATTGATGTAGAAAAGAAAAGTAGAAGAGATGCTGTGTTGTGTACCCATGCTGCAAATATGGGTACTGATTTTTAAATGTATTACTCAGTTGGTTTTAATTCTTAATCTCATTTTAATGAGTTTTCAATGTTCATTCTATGTGTATTGTCCCTTATTATAAAGCACTTTGTGCTGCTTTCTTGTATGAAAGGCGCTAAATTATTAAATTTATTTTTACTATTAGCAAAGTTTGTGATAAAAAATTGAGTTTGAGTTGAAAAGAAAATAACCCAAATCAACATAAAAAGGGTTTAAATCCTGTAAATATATACTCTTAGCTTTTCTTGAGGTTTATTTTAATATAAGAGAGTAGACTTACAAGCTAAAAATAAATACCGGTGCTGAAAAACTCAAATCTGGTATGACACATATTCAGTACTGGCTTTTGTGCAACACTCGGAGAAAACAAAAAATAGTTTTTGTGCTCGTCTGTGTACGTCTCACCCACCTGCCATGATGTGGGCGGCTCCGCATTAGTCAACAGTCTCCCGAGTTTATCATACAGGTTACTCAGCAGCTCTGCTCCCAGCATCTCGTACACGTACATGAGTGTGTCGGAGATATCCACCCTGAAGGACAGACGTGCACAAGCAGACATTTTAGGAGCATGCAACCTTGGAACATTATGTGCTAATCTTTTTGTCAGACAGGTTTTTGCCCTCTCAGCTGCCAGTCCAGTGAGAGTCTGTTAGAGGAAAGCACACTCACATGCTGACCAATCAGAGTCATTTTCTGAAGCACTCAGACTGTCACTGAAACACTCAACAGTGTGCAGCAGAAATAGGCATGTAGAGAAACACAGGGACACAAACCTGTAGATCCTGAATTGCTCTTTCTCGTCGGAGGACCAGGATGCGTACTCCTGGTCAGTGGGGAACTGGGCTTTGTGGAGCAGAACATCCACCAGCTGGAAATATACCGGCCTGTAGACCTGCAGGTACACGGCCTGCTTATCCGACTCAAATGACATTATCTCATCCTGAGGAAGGAGAGGAAAAAGAAATAGCTTTTAGTGTGGAACATAAAATTATTCTAAAGCCCGAGAATATCTCTTACGACTCACAGAGGCTATTAACAGACACACAAAGGTTGTAAAATAACAGCCGCCACCAGACAAATGCAGGTCAATTTGGTCGGTGGTGGGTTAATTTGATCAACCTACCAGTTACGATGGTGGGTAAACAAAGGGGGCATTTAACACACGATTGAATCGTTACTCGTAAAAGTCAATTCAATCATCAGGTGCCGTAGCAGAGCAGAGAGCATTCTGGTGGAATCACAAGCGTTGTCTAGATTGGCCGTAATCAGCTCCAGTGACCAGTGGCAGCATGGGAGCTGCAACCGATGGAATCGTGTTGCTACGAGGCTACCAGCTATGGCGGCTGCTGTCAGGTGACAGTTAGTTATGTCTCCTCCTGTATCTTCTATTTTGTGGACGGTTTTATGTGCCTAGTAACGACGAGGCTAGAGGAAGAAGTAGGTATATCATGCCAGTTGAAAAACCTGCAGTACCATCTATTTGTCAAAGTATCACAACTTCACTTCAACGCTACGATGGGATAATTAGTGGTGTTAACGGACCACTGTTGATCCGTACGGATCCCCCCTCGCGGTTCGGCTCGGATTAATTACACCGTTTAACGTTAACCACCGCAGTGTGAAATAAAGTTTTACTGACGATCGTTATCCGTCGATATTCAGTAAAATATGCAATCAAGACATCAGCATTTACGCTTTTCTAGTCGCCGATTTGATGTTACATTGTAAACAACCAATCCGTGTTCAAACCGACAGGAGAACAAAGGCTACCTTCAGTTACATAGTGATGCGTTCAGGCTCTGTTCAGTGAAAATGAGTAGTGGACGAAGGTAAATTATAACGTTATCATGATGTGTTCACATGTAATCTCGTAAAGTGTAGTTTTCCAAATAAATCCAGTTGTTTGAAGATGTTTTCACAACATAAATAGATATTAGAGATGAATTATGAGCTGTTTACACAAAGCTCTAAGCAGCTTATAATACATCATTAAAACTACTCATGACTAGATTAGTTTTAATCCTAAAAACTACAACAACATAAAAGGAAAACATTTTGAATTTGTTATGGTTCACACAGACTCACACAGAAAGGATTTTAGGGACAGTGGCAAAAAAAAAAATAGTCTGGAGCCTTGTAGACCAGCTGCTATAATCAAACAACAATATGGATCAGCAATGATCGGCGGAAAAAATGATCGGTTGCACCACTACTTACTTGTAGCGTATACCAGAAGGTGAGTGTGAGCGAGCTGGTGGTCTCATTGACCGGGTAGTGGCCGGGGATGCCTGTACAAAACATGATCATGTTGACTAAAGCCAGGAAGCTCTGCCAGTGATCCACCTGCTCCAACAGAGTCCTAAAGAGAGAAAGAGAGAGAGAGAGAGAGAGAGAGATGGATGGAGGATGGAGAAAGAGAAAAAGTTTTAATTGGCAGCTAACCATAAGCCCTTCACAGCAGAGGGTATTGTCTTTATTTGTCTCTCTGTGTCATTTAATCAGGAGACACAGCAACACATGAGACTGCACACAGAATATTGCTCGACTTGTTTCAGTGCAAAGTAATGTTAAGAAACCTGTTTCTCTCCTATGTTGTTGAGATTGTATTTTCTGGTTGTAATGGCTAAAACACGTTATGCGTTGCCTTCAATATCATTGAATTATTGATGTTTTAATACCATCCCAACACTGGACGAGTATTGAGTCATGTATCATTTTGGCCAAAACAAATGCACTATAAAATCTTGACATTGTAACAGGCCTACCGAAAGGAAAAAGAAGCACACACACACACACACACACACCTGGAGTGGTTTTCTCCCAGTGTAACGGCGATACGGCAGATGCCGTGGCAGGTCTCCATGTCTCCATTCTGAACAGCCTCTCTGAGCTGCTCCTGGAGGGCCAGCACTTGAGGAACCAGCTTCAGCAAAGTGTTCACATATCTACAACCCACGGAGACACAAAAAACAGACAGAAACAGCAGAATTGACAGTTAGGAGTCTGGTTCATTTAAAGAAAAACAAGTTAAAAACATTGAGCACAGTGAGAAGAACATGCTGCGCAGAGCCAGGGAGCCTCCACTGGTGCATATAAAACTGACTCACACATCGCTCACAGCTAGCTTGATGTATTTATTGCTCCTTCTCAAGACAAGTGTTTATTTCATATCAAATCTCAGTCCAAGTCAATCCAACCTCTGATACAGCACACCCACCCTAAAAAAACCCCACTCATCTACCAGAGGAACCAGAGACGCTGTTCAGCGCTTCAGCTCAGAGTTGCTGTCAGTTATTATTCCGTCTTCTTCCTGCTGTCTCAGCCGTCTATAATTCCCCTCACTCCGGCTAAAACACACGTATGTGTGCGGACACAGACAAACACACATTGGTACACACACACACACACACACACACACACACACACACACACACACACACACACACACACACACACACACACACACACACACACACACACACACACACACACACACACACACACACACACACACACACACGATCTTCAACACAGGCTCAGATCTGCTCATGTGACAACATCAGATCTCCTGTCATCCTTAATGACAGCATGTTAAGGGGTGACATTTGGAGATGAAGGGCGAGGCGTGTATGTGCGCCTGAATGTCACTGAGGAGATGATGTGCATGTGGGAACGCTATAAATGTAAACCATATTAGGTCTGTGTCGGTCCCGGGGTGGGGGTGGGGGGGTTGTGGTATGCAGGCGGTGCTTCATCTTTCATGAGAACGTCAATACGGACGTGGGTCCAGAACAATGAATATTCATCAACGACACAGCAAGGTTGTGGGAGTTTTGAAAAGGGACAAAATATAAACAAATCGGCCTCGAAAAAACTGTGTGTCTGATCTAGAACCTTCACATCTCTGCTTAATAAATAACTTTAACAGTTATTCAATTAAAAGGCACAATTAATAGGAATTATAGATATAGATATAAATATAGAGGTTGAGCTCTATAAAAACATAGCGGCCAGTTAAGGCTGGGCAATATTGTCGATATTATATCAATATCGTTCTAGAAGATTAGATATCGTCTTTCATTTTTGATTTCGTGAGATCGTAATAAGTGTCGTCTTTTCCTGGTTTTAGTCATTACATCCACATTACTGATTATTATTCATCAAAATTGTGTAAATATTTTGTAAAAGCACCAATAGTCAACCCTACAATATCGCCGCAGAGGACAAAGCTCGTTACAAAACGAGAGCGATCACCTGCTGGGCAAGCAGAATAACAAGAAGACAATTTGGAATATTGCGTTTTACAAACCACAAATGACAAATCCTCATTGTGCCTTCAACACTGTTTTCTGTCGAATCGACCAACTGTTTTAGCAGTAGTGTAATCCCTTATAGCACTAGCCACAGAATGACGCTGAAATGCATTCTCTGCTCTGCAGGTTAAATGCATTTTGCGCCGCGGTCCTGGGAAGCGTTTATCATTCTAATTTCCCTCAGGACCCGTTATAAGCCGAGGAGCCGGCTCCATCCTTCTGCTTTATGAGGCCGAGTCCCCGACACAGCGACACCGCGCTGACTCAGCCTTCTCTGGAGGGAAGCTCAACCCTGTTGAGATGTGAGGACTCTGGCCTCCATCCACTAAGCCCCTACCTGTGGTTGTATTAGTCTACAATGTAGAGTAGACTAGTCTACATCATCCTCTGTGATCAGGTGCTGGAGGAACTCTGTGAGAGCAGCGCAGGGTGTGTGAATGAGAGAATGAGTGAAAGAGTGAGGGGGAGTGTGTGTGAGTGTGTGTGTGAGAGAACGAGAGAACGAGAGAACGAGAGAGAGAGCGAGAGAGAGAGAGAGCGAGAGAGAACGAGAACGAACGAGAACGAGAATGAGAGAGAGAGAACGAGAGAGAGAACGAGAACGAGAAAGAGAACGAGAATGAGAACGAGAGAGAACGAGAGAGAGAACGAGAGAGAGAACGTGTGTGTGTGTGTGTGTGAATGAGTGTGTGTCAGTCTGCACTCATGCACTCAGAAGATCATTCATTTTTAACAAGGTGCTTTGCAGATGCAGGTCATGCACTCTTGGCTGTGGAGAAGAGGACTCAGTGTGTCTGTGAGACGATGAGAAGAGCAGAATGTTTCTCTCGTAAACAAAAAGACATTCTGGAGATTTCTCTGAGACGTCTGTTGCAGTGTCCTCTCTCCTCTCCTCTCTAACTCATAGTGTCCTCTCTCCTCTCCTCTAACTCATAGTGTCCTCTCTCTCCTCTCCTCTAACTCATAGTGTCCTCTCTCTCCTCTCCTCTAACTCATAGTGTCCTCTCTCTCCTCTCCTCTAACTCATAGTGTCCTCTCTCTCCTCTCCTCTAACTCATAGTGTCCTCTCTCTCCTCTCCTCTAACTCATAGTGTCCTCTCTCTCCTCTCCTCTAACTCATAGTGTCCTCTCTCCTCTCCTCTAACTCATAGTGTCCTCTCTCTCCTCTCCTCTAACTCATAGTGTCCTCTCTCTCCTCTCCTCTAACTCATAGTGTCCTCTCTCTCCTCTCCTCTAACTCATAGTGTCCTCTCTCCTCTCCTCTAACTCATAGTGTCCTCTCTCCTCTCCTCTAACTCATAGTGTCCTCTCCTCTCCTCTAACTCATAGTGTCCTCTCCTCTCCTCTAACTCATAGTGTCCTCTCTCTCCTCTCCTCTAACTCATAGTGTCCTCTCTCCTCTCCTCTAACTCATAGTGTCCTCTCTCTCCTCTCCTCTAACTCATAGTGTCCTCTCTCTCCTCTCCTCTAACTCATAGTGTCCTCTCTCTCCTCTCCTCTAACTCATAGTGTCCTCTCTCTCCTCTCCTCTAACTCATAGTGTCCTCTCTCTCCTCTCCTCTAACTCATAGTGTCCTCTCCTCTCCTCTAACTCATAGTGTCCTCTCTCCTCTCCTCTAACT
>NW_027466456.1:2332500-2352500 GCF_050575085.1 Anarhichas minor | reverse complement strand
TCTTTTCACCCCCCTCTCCCTCTCGTTCCCTCTCTCGTTCTCTCTCTCCCTCCCCCCCCCTCTCTCCCTCTTCTTCCTCCATTCTGTGTCATTTCTCCAGTAAAATCCCCCCCAACACAACAACCTCTCACACCACTCAGTAGTATAATAATATAGTTTTTTGTTGTGAGTTGTGAGCTCTCTCTCTCCCGTTTATACCCACCTTTGGGAGTCGGGCTGCGAGATGGCGTTGACTATCGCCTCCACCGCCGTGTCGAAGAGCTCCGGGTCGGGCAGGGCGCTGAAGCAGTCGTGCACCAGGTCCTCGCTCTCGTTGAGGGGAACGTCCAGCAGCACCCAGGACGACAGGCAGCGCAGCACGCGAGCCTTCACCGCCCCGGGGCTGTCCGTCCGCAGCAGTTGCTGCAGTAACGGACCCACCGACCCCCACTCCCGGCCCAGGGCGCCCCGAACCTAAAGAGGGAGGAGGAGGGTAGCGAGGGTCAGACTGCTACTGTATCGTGTTCCTCCGGTTAATAGGGAGGCTCAGTTTAAGGTTTTCTATACTGCCATTACGTCGCTGTTAACACAACAATATGACGCTTTCTTGATAAGTTACTTTTTGGAAAATAAACTTAAATATTACTGAGAAGGTGGTTCCTGCAGACGTACCTGTCCTTTTCTGTACTGCGGCAGGCGGCTGGTCTGGAACTCCTCGGGCAGGACGGTGAGCAGCTCCAGCAACGCCAGGCAGCGCGCTCGCCCGTCCACCCCTCCCCCCTCCTCCTGGAACACCCGCACCATCTCGGCCACGGCGCCGGGCCAGGCCTCGGGCATGGTGTTGAGTGCCAGGGAGGCCAGGGCCACGCAGAGCCGGGTGAGCACCATCTTGGAGCCGGCGGAGAAGCAGGCAATCTGGGAGAACAGCTGGGTCTTCAGAGACTCGTACTGGTCTGTGGGGATGTCGGACCAGTAGCGAGAGATCTTGGTGTGAAGCGCGCTAGCGCCAAAGTACTGGATCTCTGGCACCTGTGAGAGACCATGAGATCAATGTTGTGTTGACATTCACGTCAATATTATTGAGTACTTTTCTGTTTTTGATGCTTTGACGACAAGCATTTGAAGGCGTTCATGCCAATAAAAATTACGCAAAATGCTTTTTCAGTGTGTGTGTTTCCATGTGTGTGTGTGTGTGTGTGTGTGTGTGTGTGTACGCGATACCTTATCTGGGCTCAGGAGGTTCCAGCAGAACTGCCAGGCCTGAGGCGAGACCTGAGCCTGCATGAGCCACTTCTGGGCCAGATTCTTGTTTTCAATATTGGGATCATAGTACAGCTGGTGGAGGGCCTGGAAATGAAGAAGAGGAGAGTAAAGAAGTCAAAGAATCCATACAGTCTGTGAATGGTTTAACCATGAGGGGGTTCATTTGAGACATGTTTGCAAATACACTACACATGTTGACAACAGCGGGTATCAGAGAAACGCAGTCCTTTGAGCTCTTGTATGATGAAAAGAGCTGGTTACCTTGATCAACCAGGCAAGCACACCGTCTACATGAGTAGACAGTTTACCTCGAAAACCTGAGCAATGGAGAAAGCAATGACCTGAGAACAGCACTCTCTCTGAAGTACAGCTCGGAGTAATTTGAGCACTTGAGTGCAGGGAGAACAAGAGGACACAAGCCAAAGAGAAAGCAGATAAAGGATGAGAATGAGAGAGGGAAATAAAAGAAAGGGGGGAAAGGGAGCATTAATTAAAGAGACACCTCTAATCCTGGCAGTGCCAGAAGAGAGGATTTGGGACTACTTTCTCTTTCTTTCTGTCTCACACACAAACACACATGAACATGCTCACTGAACTCAAACTGCTAGCACCCAATGTCTGACAACCAACAAAAAAAAAAATCTATTCAGCGCACTTCTGATTCTTGTCTTTGCCCCTGAAGCCCGCTCACATAAATTCCTCCACCAGCAGTCATCCTCTCCTCTTTCCTCCTCCTCCCCCTCTCTTAATTTGCCTCCCTCCAGCCTAAACTGTCCAACCCGCTTCATTCCATTCCGCAGCTTTCTCTACATCTCTCCCCGTTCCCTCATCAGAGAAGTTCAAGCTGTCACACAAGGTGGGGATGAACGATACGGTGTAGAAACCAGGATGAAGGATGATGCTGCAGCTGTAGAGAGGAACATCAACACAGCGTCAATGCCTACCGAGAGCGGAGAGTCTCAGGTGATTCATTCTCTCTCTCTCTCTCTCTCTCCACCGTCTGCCATCCTGCAAAACGCAATTATCTGTCTCCACTTACTGTACGAGAGTCTGAACACGACTGGCTGGGTGTTAATGAGCTGGTAGAGAGTCAGGTGGCAGTTGTTCATATATGTGTGTGTGAGAGAGAGAGACAGCTATAGGTGCAGTATGGGCAGCAGGTACTGTATGTACTGTATGTATGTGTGTGGCTTTGACTTAGCTGGTAAGTCTCTGTAGTTCACAGCTACCACAGCTTTGTCCGAGAATCTTTGCACTTTTAAAGAAACCACTGCATGTATGATTTTTCTTTCAAATTTGACCAGATTACTATAGACAGGACAGATGAAATATGCATGTGCTGTTGGTTTTCAGATTTAGCGAGCTCTCTCTGAGGATCAATACCATGCCTTCGTTCTGAAAAGCATCAGGATGTTTTTGGTTCGTCAGCTCCACTCTGCCCTTTCTGTACACGCAGCTGTGATATCAGAGTTCAAAGCAGCAGCGGATCATTACCGCAGTCCAGTGTGTGATCGCAGGCCTGTCTGTTACTCCGCAGTTCATTATCAAAGACCAAGACACAAACACAGTCTGTTCTCTGCTTTAATCTCCTCACCAAGAACCACCGCCTGTCTCCTAGAAATCACGGCAGACATGCTGCAGTTAGCTCCGCTACCCAACTGTAATTGCCCATCACTCATTTGTTTTCATAAAACAACCAAAAAACCATGAAGCGCATCCCCTAGAAGCGTTTTATTTGACGCTGAAGCAACTAACTGTATCTACAGATGGTTGCAACCTGCCTGAACCGCCTGGCTTCACCTGAGGCCGGCGCGTTCTTGGCAGACACTGTCAAAGGTCTTTAGCCTCCTCTGCAGTGCCTCTCCAACAGCAGGAGGAGGAAGATGAGGGATGCATAAGAAAAAAAGCATGGCTCAGTTAGACCATCTGCTCACACGGAACCACAGATTTACTGCGACTGGTTTACACTTGTGTGCTCACAACCAAGCCCAAGAGAATAGCCGTAGTGAAGGTCTTGAGCTGCGTTAAAGATGCAATGTACAAGATTCAGAGCATTAATATAGCAGCAACTATCGATATGCTTTGGAAAGACATGGTGAAGTAATGTCTACCTGAATAGGGAATTAAGTCGCTCTCCCCTTTTGCCGTAGTTTGATCTGTTAGCGCCGTTAGCTGCAAGCCGCCGGCTCAGCCGTCGCCATGTTGAGAGGCAACAGAAATGCTCACAGTCTTGTGTAAAGAACGTTTAACAAAGACAACATCTATACAATACAAACTATCAAAGAAGAATATGAAGCAAATAAATGGAGGTATCATCTATAAAAGATAATTTACCTTATTAAAATTACTATCAAGTGCAAGGCGGGAGATGTAAATATAGAGACGCAGGTTGCAGCATTTTGTAAATATTATTGAAATCTTCTTTCCCGTATGAGGCCTAAGTGCACGAGCCTACACACACTGTGTTTACACACAGCAGGTAATGGAATCTCGCTGCCATAGGCCTGTTGTGTTTTCACGCCATCTGTCTACTCGAGTGTCACACCCGAAGTCATTGTAGCGATGGGAGATGGCACCACTGACCCATCGTCGTGACACCGCGCTATAACTGTGAGAACCAGAGACATGCAGAGGAACGATGATTAATGAGGGAACAAAGAACAATAATAGTTTGGGCGAGAGTGTGCGCGGGTGGTGGTTGACAGCACGCAGCCAAGGAAGAAATGAAGAATAACACGTTGCCAATAGTGATCAAATCTCAGTGCGTCAACAGCAAACAAACCCATGCACCAAGAGTCTCAACGCTTTACACCTCAGCTACACGCACAGATCTCACCACATAATTCAGAAGACTGATACGGTCTGCAAGCCTGCTAAAATAGAAAATGAAACAAAAGAGCGTGCACTAGGATGTGTGTGTATCATGTAACCTACAAGACCCGTGTTCCACCGTGAGCCCAGATATATTTCTGTCAAGGACTGGATGGTAATAGTCATCGCGATCCCGCTTGTCGCTCTGAAACAGCCACCACAAAGCTACTCAATAGCCCCATGCATCATTCCTCCGGGTCAAATTCCCCTGATATGTTCTGTATTGCGTTAGCTGGGAGGCTGAGTCATCTCTATAAAGCAATTTAATAAGAAGAAAGCACTTGCTGTCACTTATGTCTTATCCTACCCAAAACAAGAGGCAGAGCCTGGAAGCTACGCGCTAGTCAAGTCTAGGTTCAGAACGATTCCTCGGTTCAGAATCGATTCTCGATTGCTCCGAGTTAAGAAAAGCGGGCGTGGCAAATTATGGCATTAAAGCAGAGAGTCCAATGTGTAAAGGATTATGTAGTAAACTACTTCAGAAGCTGAAAGAGGCACCGCAAGTCAACACTGCCAGACAGAAGAAAAAAGAAACTATTCAAAAATACATTTTTGGAAGCTGTGAAACGATTCAGAATCGTAAAGGATAAGAATCAAGATTCTTACATTAAGCAATATTTTTGCCCTCACACCTACCCCTGGCAAAGTGCCCTTGAGCAAGGTGCTGACCCACACTGACCCAGAACTGTGCTGTGGTCCCTTCTGGTGGTACAGCAGTAGTTTGTCTCCACTAAATCCTAACAGAACGCTATTTCACAGCAAAGTGAAGAGCTCCACACTTCCTCTAAAATCCACTTGCTTGGAATATGTGGAATAGTGATTCTAGACAAGGGTAATTATAGCGGAGCGGAAATGTAAGGCAGAGTATACGTACCCATTCATTATGGACACAAAGATGCTGACAATGTGCTACTTTGTTTCACACAGCCGAGATCGAACAAAGAGCTTTCTATTGGACACATAGAACTCCTGGGCCAGGAACCATCATCTCCAGCACCAAGTACACAAAAATGCATTAAGTTTGTGGTCTGACGCAGATATGAAGCTAGGTGCGCGCGCGCACGCACGCACGCACGCACACGCACACACGCACGCACACACGCACACACACACACACACACACACACACACACGTACTTAAGAACCTTTCGTCTCCCTCTAATTCCAGTGAATGAACATCATGCCGCTTCCATAACTAATTAACTACAAATATATCAAGCTAAATTATTGACACCAATAATAACCACCGCTCACAAATAGTCTTAATATACTTTCTAAATATAGACTCTTAGAAAAACAGTATCTCATCAGTTTAAAAGAAAAATGCAAGTGCGTCATTATTACAAAAGTGCTCATTGCCTTCAAGTGAAATTACACTTCAGATGCTGTTTGTCATGTTTTATCAGTTAATGAGATTACTGCAGCACTCGGAGAGGACCGAATGCTTTAACATGGTCTGAAAATGGACCTTCAATAAACAAACCCACACGAATAAATGAGAGCAATCAGAATAGACTGGTTCAGTGGCTGCTTGGTACGGTTTGTGTCTTAAAAAGAGGAAAAGCAGATCAGCACCATGTGTGCACGCTTGGGGTATTTTGGCAAGAGAGGTTTCACTTCCACTGTAAATGAAACCGTTAATTCCAGAAAACCTAATAATTAATAGCTTGACCTGATGAAAATCTATATGATTGGGTATCAGGTACTTTCACTAAAGATTACCGTAATACATCATAACAAATTATGTATGATCCTCCCTGTTACATGAATTATACATTTACTTAGGTGTGCTTACAATATGTACTATGACTTTGCTAAGATGAGATGAAATATCATTTTCTCTTCATCATTTACACATAACGGAGCCCCACGTTCTTCATCTGTAGACATGAACAAATTAATAAGCGGCTGATCCACAGGGAGACAGGACCTTGCTCAATGTTTGTCATTCTTCTTCTTCCTGTATTTACAACAGAAAACCGATCAGGTCAAACCATTCCCCCCACAGGAATGTGCCTCCCTCTCTCCCTTCAAACCCTGCCTCTAATTCCTTTTCTGTCGCATCGCCAACCTCCTCTCAACTCCCCCCCCCCCCCCTCATTCTTCTCTTTCTTTACTGTCACAGACATCGACCGACCCCAGCCCCCCCCCCCAATCCATCTCATCACATCGCCTCTGCTCTTCCACAGGAGCACCTTTCTCGCTCTCTCCATCCTCCTCCCCCATCGTCTCCCCGCCCATCCCCGAACGCGTCCGAGTCAGTGGCCACCCAGCAGGGGGATTCATCACAGCAACCTTGCAGCCACAGTAAACACTGCCAAGAGAGAGTGCGCACACGCGCGCACACACACACACACACACACACACACACACACACACACACACACACACACACACACACTCCAACAGAGGAAAAACAAGACCCAGACGAGCATTTTACAATAACAAGAGATGGCAAAGAATTGGCGGGCTACAAACTTGTTATTATGATGCTCATCTGATCATTCTTTATAAACATTAGCCATTTAATTAAAGACTAATTTAAAAAATGTAAAGATAGATAGATAGATAATTAATCCCACAAAGGGGACATTTTTTCGCTACAGCAGCAATTATGGTACAGGTAAATAAAATATCAGAGTAAAAATATTAAATAGCAAATGCACAATATGTACAATAAGAATAACAGTAAAATTATTACATATAAAAATGCACAATATATACAATGAAATAGAATAATATTAAATTAAGTAACTAAACAGTAGTGCAAAGATTTAACCAAACAACAGAGTAACGTGTTATAGTTTTGAGCTAGATTTCTCCAGACAAATTAAGATCAATATTATTATGTATTGCTCCTCAGCTCTCCCTCATCCGGCTGGTTCTGTTTCTTTAGAAAGAAGACCACTTCTTTAGTCCACAAACGCCCCCATGGTGCTGTGTGTGAGATAACAATGACCCAGTGGACAAGGACTCACCTTTTCTACGTTTTCCACCGTGAAGTCCGCCGTGTCGTCCGGTGTCGACGCTATCCTCCCCGGCGTCTCCATCATATCTCCGCTGATCCGGAGCTGTCAAACGATCAAAAGAAGGAGCAACAACAACATTCAGGAGCCGACAGCCACTCTTAAACTTCCCCTGTATCCATTTCATTGGTTCAGTGCCATTTCTCCAAAAAAAAAAATACATCTCCACAGTAGCAGTTAAGCTAACTCGACGACATCATGAATTTTAAACCACAAGAGAAGCTAACCCCGGCAAAGCTAACGTTAGCTCGCTGATGCTACCAAACACTATAGCAACGGCTAGCTCCGCTATGCTAACGTCCAAAGCTAACACGTTAACGTAACGTGACGCTTCTCTAAGCGCCAAAAGAAGCCAAGCGAGACGGATATACTAACATGTTCAGAGTGTGACAGCATTTTCAAAACAACGCCGTGTCCGTGTTTTGCTGCTAGGCTGCTAGGCTTGTCTAGATGACCCGTATTTTCCACACCTTTCTGTCCTGCGACGGTTTATGAGACGATGCAGGGCACAGCTCCGCGACGCTGTCCTGCCGCTGCTACGTCACCAAGAGGCGTTTTTCTGCTACATTCAGGCGCTGTGGGAAATCTCGTAATCACAGGTCAAGGACCGCCCAATAACATGTCAACATAAATAATAACATTTAAATTATATAATAATAATAATATAATCCTATTCTTTATATAATTATATTGTAATATTATTATTATAATAATTGTATATAATAATATTTCTATATAATATATGTGTATTATGAAATATTATTATCATATTATTACAATATATTTTTTAATATTTAAATAAATAACATATAACACGAAAAATCCAATTGCGATTTTCTTTTTTCAGTTACGCATTATTGGTATTTGTAAATATTCGGTTATTTAAGATAAACAGCTCCTATCTTGTGTTTCAGTTTCGTTTCGTCTAATTTTCAGGCTAAAAACTCTTCAGCAGTTTCGTGTTTATTTACTACATTTGAATGCGGCATTTGCTCCTCGCACACATTTTTTTTTTGCAGAAAATAAATGTTGTTTATTACCTTAAAATATCTAGCATGCATGCAAAAAACAGAAATAATATAGTCTGTTCAAATGTGAATGGCTCACCCTTATGGAAGGATTCAATGGCGATCTTCAGGCAGACACTGTATTTTGAGTTTCTGTCGGATAATCAGATGTTCAGTAGCTAAATAACAGGTCACAGAAGACAAATCAGTGACAAAGTTAAAGACCAAGTTTACTAAAGACAAGTGACAGAGTGACACTCAAACGACCAGATGTGTTCAGCAGCAGCAGCAGCAACACACCGGTTTATATTTAACATGTGCGTCAGTCACCTCCTGTGTAATAGACCTGTTGTGTTCACTGTTGCTGGTTGACCTGTAAACCCACATGAAGCAGGAGGAGTTCAGTGAATTCCTATTCAACTATAGAGCAAATATATGGGGAATACATGAAGGCTATATGTTCACACTTTTTCCCATCTATTCAATCTATATAAAAATGACAATACAATTGTTTTCCTCAATGTGAAAATCAGCAATAGAGCATCAGCGCCCTCACGTGGTCAAATGAAGACATCACATTACAGTAAAACGCCAGTCATGCAAACAAAAAAAGTGAGGATGAGATGGTTTAAGCTTCCGGATCAAGTCAAATACTTGAGAGAATAATACTTTTATTTGGATTTATTTACTACTTTCTTCTCATTTTAATTCTAAATGATTTACTAACATAAACTAAAGACACAAAACACCAGCAAGGACAGCAAGGACAAATACAATAAAAGGTTCTTAAAGCAATACAAACGTCAAGAATAATAGTGATATACACATACAAATATATACATATTCATAAATATACATAGTTGTGACAGTTTGTGTTTGTGTTAATAGACCCTACAATAAGCCTACAGTGTGTTTTGATATGCATGACCTTATCCACCGTGCGGGTAGGTGTCAGTCTTTCTACTGAAAAAGCGTCATGGCACAGAGTCAGACCCGCTGACTATTTTGAAGAGGGAACACGTGGCAGAGAGAGAGAGAGAGAGAGAGAGAGAGAGAGAGAGAGAGACGCACACACTCCTCCTTCTGTCCCTCCAGCCACGCACACACTAGCAGAGCTGCAGTCTGCAGTGGATTGTACGGTAAAAACCTACAGCTGCCTGGGAATTCTAAACTAATCTCTCAAAGTCTGGGATAGGACGGTGAAGAAGAGAGAGAGAGAGAGAGAGAGAGAGAGAGAGAGAGAGAGAGAGAGAGAGAGAAAGACGACGAGAGATTTGTTCTAAATAATTTCCTCAGCGTGTAGCCGGAGGACAGAGATGATGGAGACCAAAGTGTGGATTGCTCTTTGTGCGCTGCTGCTCGTTCACTGTGGATCCAGTGGTAGGTAGTATTTTTATTTATTTGTATTTGCTTACTTCGTCTCTTGACTTTCGGTTTCTGGATTAATTTGTACTAGAAATAGTCATAACGGTTTACTGTACCACACACACACCAATCTCACCTGCCTCCAGTCACCTGTGGTGTTTTTGGGGTGATATTTAAACTGACTTGTTACACCTTAAAGAAAAGAGTGAACTTTTTCTTTCTTTCAACCCTCCTTGAGATCAAGAGGCAGACAAACCTCCAGTCACTGTGTTTCTGTTTCATGGCCTGATCACTTTGTTTAAAATCACAGCTTGATTTACATTTAGTATTCCTCTCTTATTTGTTTTAACAGCCTCACGCTTTATCTGTCACATCACCCCCCCCCCCCCCCCCCCCCCCCCTTCTCTCCTTCCTCTTTCTGCTTGCATTACATTTACACTCCTCTCACACATCCTGTATTTAACTCTTACCCACCTTCCGCTTTCTCCCTCATACCTGTTTTCCAAATCACTTTCTCTCTCGTATACCTCCTCTCCTTTTCCTCCCCTCAGTGCCTCTCACATAAAACAAACAAAATGACACTATTGGCATTTGAAAAAGAAGATTTGATCGAGCAGAACTGTCCCATCTCCAGCTGAAAGCCGGATGAATAGAAACACAGCTGGGCTCCACTGGAGGACATTTATTGGCTGTAAACGAGCGGGGAAGTACATTGTGATAAATGACACCTCTATGTAGCACTCTGTCATTGTACTGGCTCCATGCTAATTGGCTTGCCTCTGTAGTATTTTAGTACTTTGATTTTTAAAGCAGTGCCCCCAGACTTCATGGAGTATGTGTGGAGCCACATTTGCATAAACACACATGGAATCAACACCCAGGATGTTAGTCTGGAACCTCTAAAGTATCTTGTTCCTGTTGACAGCAACTTCAATCTTCAACTTCTGTCCAGAAAAATAAATCCTTCTGACCTTTTCCAGCTAAATAAACATGAAAAAGTAACAAATCTTTCTCTGTTCTTACATGTTGTACAGCCAAAAGCCTTTTTTAATTTAACTCATCCGGCCGTCTTTCTAACTAATCACTCACCTTTTTATACTCTTCTAAAAAAGTTATCTAACTAACTGAATATGTTCAGTATCGTAGATAAAAACAATTAATTTAACACAGTTGTTTTTTGGGATACTTGTTAATATTGTTCCATGATTGACTTGAAAAAGCAGTCTAGCTCTCTATCATGATAGAGAAGTAAAAAAATATAGAGCCTGATTTAAAACTATTACCATGAAAGAAAGACCAGACTCACATAATGTTGTTATTTATTTATTTATCCTTTACTCATGCAGGGCAACCTTATGATTTAGTAAAACCTTATTTAATATTGTTCCATTGTTTGTATTTCACTTTAAAGAAAGTGACGCAATAACAAATATTTGTTTTAATTTTTAAGCATATTTTGATGATTATCGGGATAATATCTCAATTATTTTAGTCAGGATAATCGTGACATGAAATCAGTCTTCATCACAATACACAAAATATGAAAAAAATAGTACACACCACTTATGACTTATGCAATAAAATACATAATACATTAGAATGTGGAAAGAGTTCAAACTTAAAATGATTAATTCTGAAGATGAAGTCCATTTCAAGTGTTATAAGGATTTAACGACTACGCTATTTAGTAATATGTCCTTTAATCATGAAAAGTTCTTCAGGTTGGATGATTCCAAAATGAACAAGTTATACGTAATTAATTATGTTCTTTTCTAACACATGCAAAGTGTTTTTGGGGTCATATCAGTCCATGTAGGATGCTTGTATGTGCATGACACAATCGATAATATAACTAACTTACTAACTAACTGCAGTGACTCACATGAGTCATAATAAGACCTATACTGTAAAAGAAGAGGAGGGCCTGACATGCAGCTTGAGAGGTCACACGACGGTCGGCAGTAAACATCTGAAATAAGTTCAGACGAAAAGGCCAATGAGAGCAAAGCACCGAGCTGTCTCACGGCTTTTAATCATGGAAAACAGGGATTTGAGGGATTGTTTTTACAATAATAATAATAATGTCATTATTTAGTTACAGGTCTGAGCATGATAATAACAATGACAGATTTACCTGTAAGTAAATAAAACACACAACCAAATTGAATAAACTAAAATAAGGGAGAAATCCTAAATAGATGATTAACTTAAGGGTGGGGGCGGGGTTGTAATGATGTCTTGAGAGTCAAACACACACTCTAGGCTGATGGGATTTCACAGTAGCAGTCGGACATGTTTCACACAGAAGGTATTGCTGATAGGCAGAAGTGAGCGGGAGCTACTTCCTCAGGTGCCTGCTGCATTGGTCTGGAACACAAGACCCTGTAATATCCAGTGAGAGGAGTGTGCAACAGTGCCAATCAGTGCTTCTCTTTATACATCTACTCTACACACACACACACACACACACACACACACACACACACATTCACACAAGAGAGATACACATTTATGTACAACATACTACTCCAGCGTTTGACCTGCGCAGCTCTAATGGAGCTCAAGTGAGGGAACAAGGCCAGTATTCTACAGCCTCCATCTATTTATGTCTGTTTTTGTATCATTTAGAGTTCAAACCGGCCTCTCTCTCTCTCTCTCTCTCTCTCTCTCTCTCTCTCTCTCTCTCTCTCTCTCTCTCTCTCTCTCGCTGTGTGTGTGCTGATGAGCTGAGTGAGTGATTATGGAGGTAATGAAAGGCATCATGGCAGTGTGTTAGTGAGCGGTAATGACATTACGTTACAGCAGTGCTCTGGTTTTCATCAACGAGGGGGGAAGCAGGTAGAGACAGAAAACGAGGACTTGGACAGGAAGGAGATAGGAGACCAAGAGAGCGAAGGTCTTCATTAGAATGACATCACGTCAAAGGCCAAAGCTTAGTTGCGCCTCACGAGGACTGCTGTAGATGTGATGGCGTTGTGAAAGTCATAATCAGTCCTTATTCATTTTGTTTTGTGCTCTGAAGTGATGATTTACAGTGTTGTGCCAGTTGGCTGTTGTCTCTGCGGTGTGTTCAAGTGCAACTGTCAGTCGGCCTTCGCACCGCTCTAGTTCTTTGATGAAGGTTTGCTGTGTCAAGATACATCTGAGGAGTCATGATATGATAGGAAACAAGAGTATTTTTGCTACACAAATTATGTAAAAGAAAAACAATTAATTTTTTTGTGACCGTGTTGTGCTTAAGTGCAATTCTCAGAATCCGTTCAGGGGTTCCCAACCTGGGGGTCAAGTCCCCCTAAGAGGTCTGAAGGGCCTGACACAACAGACCTGATGTCGGGCCGACCCTACTTTCCTGCACTAATGGAAATAGTTGGCAGCTTTTCAGGTCGATTGAACGTGTTGAATTTATGGCGATCGAGAGTTGTTTGAAAAATAGTTGGCAAAAGCTGCTTTGTTTCATATATTTATCATAACAATGGCTTTTATATCTGCAGTCCTCGGTCTTCTGGTTTCCCTGTTTGAATGACCAATACAGACTACTGCTACCTGCCGGTATGGAGAGTTATTTCCCTTCTTGCAGGCGCAGAACGTACCTGCTAGTTAGCCGTTGTCTCTAAGTCTTCGCGGTGTGTTCAAGTGCAACTCTTTTGGCCCAAAACACAAGGGACTTGAGGCGACGTGACAGTTTGTCTTCATCTGCGGCAGTTCTTTGACGGCGGTGTGGGTGCGTAAAGATAAATCTGTGGAGTCATGACATGATTAGAAACAGTTTTCAATCATTTTTTTAAATGGGAAAACATGCTCACAACTCAAGGAGGCCGGAGGAGCTTCCGTTTAAAAGGTCTCGAGATAGAAGACTATGGATGTACAGATGTAACTCAATAAAAGTGCTGCACTGCTTTGTTTGAGAAAAAAAAGTATGCATTGTCAGATAACTTTCCATGGATAAATGATACTCTATATGTGTATACATTTTTCTGTTTAATACTTGCTGTTTAGATGAAAAGTGGCCTGTGCTGACTGATATACTCTAATTGATTCAGATGGTTTTGTGTGTGTGTGCACACGGTCTGTTGGCGCATGTTTTTCTCGGAATAACGCGCCAATAAGCTGTTAATGACTCTGAGGACATGAGACCAGAGACTGATGATTATCTAAATGTGACTCTCCTCATCAGCTGAAGACCACACTGCTGCTACTGCCTCCTCCCAAAGTGTGGCCCCTGAGGCTCTAACTGCTGCTGAGTCATCAAACGGCTCCGACCCAAATGCGAATACAAGCGGCACCGGCAGTTTGAGTGGCAACGCAACGACAAAGGGGGAAACCGTCTCTGTGACCCCCGACATAAAGAAAGGTAACTATGCAACAGCCTGTTTCTAAATATAGTGTTAGAAAACACTATATTATACACATAGAAAACACAATGTGGTTTGGCAAACAAAGGTGATCTGGTGTTGCAGTAGGTTTGCCAGAAGAGAAGATCTGTCACACTTCAGATGTGAGGGCTCAGAGTTTAGGAGCTATATTTAAGTCCTTATCTCTGTTTTCCACGTCCAGAAGCACAGCCACAGAGCGAGTGACTGGGTTGATCTGCTGACCCAGTTTAACAATTAAAAAGAAAAAAAGATTTTAAAAATCTGGAGGACAGAGATCGAAAAGAACTTGAAAGAAGATGCCGTAAGATGCAACTAAAAAGAGTAGAATTAAGAATTCAGGATGAGTGCAGTCTGTTAGGAGAGCTGGTGAAATGTGCTGAGAGAAGAGTTGGTTTGGTGTTGAGGAGAGAAGTGATTAAATGCTGTGTGACTTTTCACAAGGGGGTGAGAAAGGTAGAAGTGTAATACACCTCCCCCCCTCCTCCCCGCATCTCCCTCACTGCTCTCCTCTCACAAACACACTCGGCTGCTGGTTCACACATTAAACTCCCGAACATATTCACAGGCAAGACACTTTCTTTAGGCACTTAAGTTTAATTTAACAACATAACAGTTCAGTACTCAACTTTAACGTTGAGATGTTCACCGTTTAGTTTCACCGTTCTATTTTGTGGAGCCCGCAGTGTTGAAAATGTGCACTTTAATAACGATAAGGAGGCTACAGCTACGCTAGCGGCTCTGTGGTGCTTTGAGCTAAACGCTAACGTTAGCATGCTACATAACATGGTCACGAACGGCGTCGCAATATACGGGTATAGACGATAACTATTTTAAAAAATGTGTTATTGATATCATGTTAATAATACACATATGATAATACTGTGTTAATAATCCAGCACCTCTTAAACGCTCTCTACCTCCAACTCATTAACCAAAACAAATACAAAATGCACAATAAACGTCATAAATAAAGTTATGATGTTTGATGTATGATGATGATGTTTACATGAGTTCTTCAATAATCATGCAGTGAAAAAGATATTGTGACAGCCCACATCCACAATGCTAATCATCTTAGTTTAGCATGTTAGCATGCTAACATTCGCTAATTAGCATGCAACACGGAGTACATCTGAGGTCAAGTTCACTGTGCCCTCACATCCGTCCCATTCTTGTGAACATAATATTCTCAGGAACTTCTTGAAGGTATTTCTTCAAATCTGGCACAGACGTCCATCAATCATTAAGGAATGGAAAAATATGGACGTAAACTGCAACCTGACTGGCTGGTGGAGGTATACAACGACGAGGCGGTTGTAAATAATATGTTTTTTCTTTCTCTTTGTACAGTTACCAACATTGTCTCTCCCAAGGCGACAACACAGCCTTCACTTCCTCCTTCCCCTACCTCTCACACCCCCACCACTACCACCACCACCACCCCCACCACCAGCATCACCTCCACCAGCATCACCTCCACCAGCATCACCACCGCCGGCCCCACACACACAACTCACACCACCACCACTGTAGACACACCGACCACCACGCCACAAACAGAAACAACACATCATGCTGCACTTCCTGACTCTGCTACACCATCAACCCAGCCCACTCACAACACAACACTATCACCCACTTCGGTCCCAACAACGGAGCCACCAAAACACGAAACCAGCGCCACCGCCATCATCACCGCCAGTTCAATATCCAGCACCAGCTCCTCTCAAGAGGGCCCCAGTTCTGAGGCGTCGACGCTCACACCTCCACAAAACACCTCACAGTTCGACGGACATCCCGAGGCCTCAAGCGAAGCCCACACGACGCACACCGTCAACCCGCCGAGCAGGCCCTCCACCCAGACCAAACCCCATGCTGAGTACCCCTCCCAGCTCAACGTCGGGGATGACCGTAAGTGCACGATCTGTGTTGGCGTGTCAATTTATTCTGACTTGATATCAACAGGGCCCGAGGTAAATTGGCTGAACGACAAAGGCGACGCTGTTTCTTTGTTTTCCAGCACAAGCCTCTGCACACACAGACCCCCCCCCCCCCCCCCCCCCCCCAGGCGTCTAAATGTTCTACAAGCACTGTCACCACCAAGCACTCCACAATTATGGCTCTGTTTGGGAAAGAGACAGAGGCAGTCATGGGACTCGAGGCCTCGAGAATGCTCTGTTTTCTTTCTTTTACTGTCTCTCTCCCCCTCTGTCTTTCTGCTAACAATATATACTCCAGCTTGAGAGGACTTTTAGCACGGTGTCGTCACAAAGGAAGGAAAACTCTCCTCATTTGAACCAGCCCACTTGGATACAGTTGAAATATAAAGTTCTCTCTGCTTCTCTCACTCCGCGTGGTTTTATTAGGCCACGCTTGGCACCTCGCCTCTTTCCGTTAGCCAGAGGAACAGGGAGCATTCGCTGCTCTGTGGTTGTTGTTACTTTCAACCAGAGGATAAAAAACTGTAAAAAAAAAAAACAGTTTACAAAACAGTCTTCCATGGAAACATCCACGCTGACACACACTGCACAGAAATATACACACACAGAAGGACATCAACATAGAAAGGTCAAGAGGGATGATGTGAGAGATTTAAAAGGCACCCAAATTAAGACATACTGTACGGTATGCACACACAATATAAACTGCTTGATTCTAAAATAAATCTAAACGTTTTTGCCCTATAAATAAATTCACTCGCTCGACAGAGAGCTCAAGTACGGGAAAGCTTAACATCACCATCCTGTGTTTGACAATTCTGTCCTGAGCTACGTACACGAGGAACACTCAACATGTCGAGTCTATATTTAGCTCCACACAGCTTTAAACAAGCGTGAAAGAAGCCGAAGTTCTACTGTTTTATTTACACCTCGTCGAGTCAAATCCACCTTCCTTCAAGGAGGAACGTGCCCTGCTCAAGTATCTCCGGTGTGTTTGGTTCCAGCAACGATGGTCCACGATTCTCCCACATTAGACCCGCTCCTGGCTGGCCTGGTGTCAGCCTTCATCATCACTGCGGTCATCATCACTCTGCTCCTCTTCCTCAAACTGCGGCGGAGAGACAACCGACCAGAGTTCCGCCGGCTGCAGGACCTCCCTATGGTGAGCATGTTGAGCTTAATATGATGATGTCGTCTTGAGACTTATTGCACTTCTGTCCATCCTGGGAGAGGGAACCATCTTCCGTTGCTCTCCAGGAGGTTTCTTTCTTTTTTTCCCCGGTAAAGGTCAGAAAGCTTTACCACAAAATTGTCTAAAAATGTAGCACTTTTGACCATATAAACTGTGTAAACATAAGCGCTGGCATATAATATATTTATGTGTATAATTATTCAATTTTTTTACTTGTGCAGGACGATATGATGGAGGACACACCCTTGTCCATGTACAGCTACTGATGGAGGAACGACTGAAAGATTTCGGCGCTCAAATACTCTCCTTGAATCCCGGCCTTAAATCTGCACCAAACAGAGAAAATTCTGGGTAGGTGTGAGCGAACTCATCTAGATTACCGACACGTCGGAAAAGACACGATTGAAAGCTGCAATGGACAATGAAGACATCACGCATGTTGGGGTCGTTTTGAGCAAAAGTCTATTTTGGTGCCTGTAATTACAAATAAGCCCCACTCCTCTGTTGAATACTGTGTGCTTCATATTTGTTCAGCCCATCTTTTGGGCAGTGGGAGTTTGTATAATATATTTAGATTTCCCTAGCAGCATCATCTGTTGCGTCCATCATTAGGATGGTTCACCCCTGGACACAGACTCTCACCTGAGGGCACCGGTCTAATTATTCAGTGTTACAAAGTCTGACGGAAAACCAAAAAGTCTGTCAGTCTGACTGAGAAGCCAGAGAAGATAGGTGAACATAACAAATGACCCGATTATAGTGTTAAAAAAATAAATAAAGAGTTGCACTTTACTTTTTCAGTAGTGTGTGTGAGGAAAGAATGCGTAGCAGTGAGTGTGTTTGCAGGTGTGTGAGTCTGTTAAAGGTGTGTGTGTGTGTGTGGATTTTTGAAGGTGTGACAGGGGATATTTAATTGTTTTCTATTTTTTAAGTTTGTGTTTTGAAGGTCCTGCTGGCTTTTGGCCTGATTTTGATATGTGCAGTGTGTGTTTTTTTTGTTTCTTTCCTGGAGTCTCGTGTCCAGGAAAGAGTGCCTTACACCGTATAGGAACAGCTCTTTATTGCAGACTGTATTTGTATTCAAACCAACTAACTTCATTCCCAGTGCTTAGTGCGACTGCCACTTTAACGCACACACACTCTCTCTCTCCGGGAGCATAGCTGCTCCGACATGCCTGTGTTTGAACACTCAGGCCTGAGCGTGTTCACCGTGAGGCACATAGTTGCAGACTGAACCCGGCCGGTGGCCTTTCCACACAATGTTGGCAAATACTACTGACGATTGCATCACACAAAGACAACTTGTCATCTTAGTTGCTGCTTCAGCGTTCACCAGTTTAAAAAGAAAACGTTACATGTGACCCGACGGTATCTCATTGATTATAATGCGCAGCAGCTTCAGGAATGAGACGCACACAGGACAACAGAACAAACACCCCGTCGTTAGAAATCAACCGGAGCTAATACTTGTGTTCACTATTTAATCTTTGTGCCATGAATGACTACAGACGGGTGACAAATTAAAGGAAAAGTCCACATTAAATGTCTTAGTAAGGACGTTTGGCCACAATGGGTCTTCAAAACAGCTCTTCTCCTAGATTATACAAGTCTCTACTGGAGGAAAGGAAAGATGTTTCCTCACTTTTGTCACTCGTCTGTACGTCCAGTTCTAAATTATACACTTGCGATTTCTAAAATTAAGTGTTGAAAATTGTCTGTAAGTGTCCTGAATGCACAACAAGGCTTTGCAGCCAGATGTGGATTATGGACAGTTGGTGTTTTATGATTAAAGGTATTTTGAAATCATCCTCTGCGTTTCAGGTTCCAATTATTATTATTTTTATTTTAATAATGGAAAAAAAATACACACAACAAATGCAACAATATGATGACATGACAGTATATCCTCACAAAGACAGAGAAAACAACAAATAAATGAAATGAGACAAAATTAAATTGTGTTACATGTTATGTTGTGCTACTTTGTAGCAATTATTTTTCCAAAGGAATTTGACTTTGCAACATATTTATTTTTAGGAAATATGATTCAGATTAGTTCTGATGAATTTTGACCCAACACAATAGTTATATTTATTATCTGGGGACTGCCAACACAATGTTTAAAGGTGCACATTTAAAACAAATGTTTAGCCAAATTTAGATATTGATCTACAGACACATTACATCTTCCCCATTACACAATCTACATAATGACTGTTTAATGTTAAACATGTTATTAGACTTGTAGATCTAAATTATGAATAACAGAGTTTGTTATAAACTGCTGACCGCAGCACCAACAAACAAGCAGCCACAGAAAGCCGAGCTCCTCTTTCACTTTTATTGCTGAAGACAAAACGCTTTCTTACAGACCGTCACTGAAAGAATCAGTGGCGCTGCGTTACAGCAGCACCACTGCACAATTAAAACGGCAGTAGAAGGGTCTGATTCATCGGCCGTTATGTGGCCACAACAACAAATGAATGAGCCTTTTCTTCATCAAATGTCTCCTCAACCGCATTAACAGCCAGACAAGGAGCGCGTGTCAGAGGAGGTTTGTTTAAATGCTGTGACGTACCGCTCCGTGCCATTTACTCTTCTCTTTCTTTATTGCTTACTATTGACTAGTGAGACAATTTGTCTCATTAGATGAACTGTGCAGTGTCTTTCACCCCCCTGAACACCTGACCAGCAGCTCCCTGCACTGTGGTCTGGGGTCCTCGATTGGGGGGGGGGGAGTCTGGATGCGGAAATATTTAACAGCTTGACACCAAGCCTGGCGCAGAGTGACTCATGTCAGACATGACCGACATAAAGGGACTCTTAACTGAGCTGTGTTTGTATATAGAGACATGGCAGTGGAGGCCGGGGGGGGGGCCTTGCCGTAATGGCGATGGATTTTTTTGGATTCCTCTTCGGCTGCATAATCAAAAACCCATTCCCTCATCAGGTTTCTCCCGGGTTGAAGAGTGCATTGAGTCAGG
>NW_027466456.1:2305000-2330000 GCF_050575085.1 Anarhichas minor | reverse complement strand
GGAAAAAAAAGCCGATTACGAAAAGTGCCACAGTGCAGCCACAACGTTTTCCACCGTCATGAAAGCAGATCCTGATCGAGGAGCTCCCACAAAGAGCTTTGCTTAAACAGCTGCCCGTCTCCTCACTTTGTTCCCAGCATCCAACCAGTCTGTGCATGCGGAGATGGTTACCGACGGTTATTTGAAAGAGGATTTGCGGCTATCACGGTCCTCAGCCTCGAGCAGACACCACTTACCAGACTGAGGGGCAAACAACGTCGACTCTTTTGGTGGTTTGTTTCAACACACTGTGGTGTCACATGGGAACAGACAGTTTAAAGAATAAATCGAGCAATTCAAAAAGAAACCTGTTGGTCTGACACCGTGTGCTCTGTCTTAAGTCCCTGACGCTTCTGGGTTTCTCATTAATAACTGTTTAAAAATAGCAGTCGAGAGTTCCCCTCAATAAAAGAAAGTTTCCCCAACGGCGTGTTTTGAATGAGTACCAGCATGTGAGTAATTTGCTGGTGTGAACGGGGGCAGCAGCACGTCTTTTAGACACCTAAATAAGATATCTATATTAGTTGAAGTGTACGCTATATTTAGTATATTTTCACAGCTTTACTTGTCTTAAGAAAGCCTTTTCCAACGGGGATCTGAAGCTCTTCAAAGCCACAAGACTCCTCAGACAAAAACAGTAATTTCTCCTCACAGAACACAGGAGTTGCCTCATTAGTTGTGTTATTGTCTGACTTTTGTGATTTAAAGGGATCGTTCGGATTCACCGCAGTCACACAATAACACGAACAAACTAACCGGTTGGTAGACGAGCAACTCCTGTGTTCTGTGAGGATAAACTGCCGTTTTTGTCAAAGGAGTCTTGTAGCTTTGAACAGATCGATCGTAGCTAACGGCTTCAGCTCCCCGTTGGAAAGTTGATATTTATATTTATTAGGTTTCTAAAACAGTTCATTGCTTTGCTCCTGTGTTAAACTTCATCTACTGTAGATAATACACTGACTCTGGATAAGAACTTCATACAACCCCACCACAAAATATCCAAACTATCCCTTTAAGAAACAGTAATAACACTAAGTAGGGTGACTTAAATACTTGTTATTTGTAATGGTCTTGGTTGCCAAGCAGAGTCGGCTGTTTTCCGTTCTTTGTTTCCTTTCTCTTGAGACCACAAAGGGAATAAGCCATGTGGCTGTTTGTGTTATCCCAACTATTTCTATTTTTAGAGTTTTGCTTTTCAGAATAAGGCTGAAACTAAAAGTAACAACACATCTCAGCTAGTGTTCTGGAGAAGCTAGAAGAAATATACTCATGCTGGTGAATCCCTCCCAAGTCCAATTCCATTACAGTCACCTTATACAAAAAAAAGGTCAGAGGTCTTCAAGACTTAGGTCAGATCCTAAATCTGCGTTCACATCTTCATCAAGGAGATCACCACCATCATCATCATCATCATCCTCCAGATCTGATCCCGGACCAGCGAAGTCACTCCGTCTGGACTGAATGCTCAGACGCACTCGAGGCTTCTGATGAGGAGCTGGCAGAGATGAAGAGCAGAGAAGGAGCAGTTACTGTGAGTGTGTGTGTGTGTGTGTGTGTGTGAGACTGAGTGCCTCTTGTGGGATTAAGCTGGAAAATATTCAAATGTCTTCCCATAACTGTGAAACAAGTATGTGTGTGTGTGTGTGTGTGTGTGTGTGTATGTGTGTGTGTGTGTGTGTGTGTGTGTGTGTGTGTAAACAATCGCCAAATTAGCCTGGCTTCATGGGTCCAAATCACTCTGGGAAACATTTAGAGCAGAGATTGTAATCTCTTCCGGGAACATCAACCTTCTGTTACGGTAAGTCTCAAGGGTGAGCAGTGCGCGCACACACACACACACACACACGCCACCAAATTTACTGGTTTCACAGAAAAAGTTGGAGAAGAAATAAGAGCTTTGGAAGAACACAGAGGGTTCACCAACATGCTCACAATGGTGCCGTACATTTATGACCCAGTTTCTTTTCATTCTAGTCTCTTTGTACTCTGTGTAAACTTGTGATGCATTTTAAAGAATGTTCTTGACATTTTGGGAAACTTGCTTATGCACTTTCTTGACGAGAAAATCAAAACCGCTCTCATGCTGGTGTGTCCACGTAAAACGCTGGAGACACACCCCCTCTCCATTTATTTCACCCTAGAGTTCATCAAATAAATAATTAACTGAATTATCAAATTGTAAATTAAACTTGGAAGCATTATGCAACATTGTGAAACTTTGGCGCTGCTGTTTACAGCAGCTGAACTCTGCCTCTAACCGACACCTCTGCTTCCTGCTGCTGCTCGGCTGGAAGCAGCAGGAAGCAGAGGTTCTGTGGCTCACGCATCTGACTGAACGCTGCACATGCGAGACTTTGTGGTTATTTTACACAAACAGTCACTCACTAACAAACACATTCATATATAGATATATATTATACATATATATATATATATATATATATATATATGTATATATATATATACACACACACACATATATATATATAAATATATATATACACACACATATATATATATATAAATATATATAGTGTCTTCCTGGATTCCTGAGGCTGCGGAGGCTCCAGAACAGATGTGGTTCAGAGAGGTATCGGACGAACGTGCATATTTGCCACCATGTAAAACTATTCCTTAAACCAACTGTGTGCTGAACAGGCGAACGCAGGCGAGCGCTGAGTCAGATCTACTGGGATGAATCAGAGAGAAGGCTGAGCCAGATGTGTGGGGGAGGGACGGGAGGGGGAACAACACGTCCCATCTTGCTGTAAACCGCCATCGTTCTGTGTCCATCTGGTGCCCTGCGTTACATTCTCGTGTGAACATGTTGGTGCACATGTAGGTGGACCGAAGGCTTATAAGAATGACATGACGAGAACGCGTGACGTTTGTGTTGTGATGACTCAGTGCGCTGTGCTTTAGTACCTGGGGGTGCACTGGGCAACCGTGCTTAGGTGCATTTTATAAAAAGAAGACATTCGTCCTCACCTTTATCATCCAGCCATGACAGATCATCCGAGCTGACCTCAGCCAGGCTCGGGGTCGGGCTGAAGTCTTCTGAGTCAGAGTCCGCCTCTTCAGCTCGGACCGCTCTACTGCGGCTGGTAGGGAGCGGGAGCGGTGACGCCCCTGAATCACATAGAAAGACACGGTTCATGGGAGACACTCAAATATCGGTATTCACAGACTGATCAGATTTGAGATTTTGAGAGTATTTAGCCTTCATAACATGTGTTCTTTCAGACTAGTGGGAACCAAACTACACATTTAGGTGTTTATTTTACTACTTTGTCTATTTACGTTAGTCGATTTCTCCTAAATTCACCAAAAAGTTACCCTAAGATAACGTCTCATTTGCATATTCAAACATGACATTTCAGGAAACTTGTATTAGAAAAAATAATTGTCTTAATGTTAGTAATGAACTGGGGAAGTTTCATTGTGATATCTATTAGTTATTTTTTTTACCAGATTCACCTTCAAAACGTCTGTAATCTTCCAAAACATCTCTTGAAGGCTGTTTTCTCGTAATACGTTGTTTCTCAGACTCTGAGCCAGAAATCTCCACTTCAATTGTTCTTACAGACACCAAACTCCACAGTTTCATTCCTCTCTATATTCCGAAGGTTTTTACTGAGGGGTTTGTTCATAGATCATTAATATTGTCATATATACAACATTGTATTCTTAAAAACATGGAGAAAATGAATTTTTTTATGGCTTTTGACAGCAATTTTTGACACAAAGAGATATTAAAAATGTCTCTTAAATGTGTAAAAACCTTTGACACCTGGCTTTTTATTCTGGAAATGTATGAACATATTTGATGAGATAATGTCTGATTTGCATATTTAAATATACAATTTCAAAAAACCTTTTACCCTATTCCCCTGTAGTGTCTCCCCTTAAATACTTAATATGCTGTGTCTGTGTGTGTGTGTGTGTGTGTGTGTGTGTGCGTGTGTGTGTGTGTATGTCCGTGTGCGTGAGGCCCAGAGAAGGAGAAAGACCTGCCTGATGTGTGCGCTGACAGCAAAGGTGATGGCTGACGCTCTTTGAGAATGAGTCTCCTCACCTCCTCTTTCAGATCTGACACAGTAGTTCTGTTGTAAACATTATTTAAAAAGAAGAATAATAAGTTAATTCACAGAAAGACAAACACACACACACACACAGCTGCATGCATGCACGCTCACACATGTACCTGATCTGGCGGACCTCCTGCTGTGTATGAGAATACTGAGAGAGGGTCTTTGACAGATCAGTGCTGTGAGTTCTGTAGCTGTCTGTCAGCTCCTCCAGTGTCTGAACAAAGCACACAAAGGGAAAGGTGAAGGAGCTCAAAGAATACAAACCACACGTGTGGAGGAATAAAACACAAGCTGCTAATATAATGTGTGTGTGTGTGTGTGTGTGTGTGTGTACCTTGCAGTTGTGTTCGTACCGTCTCCTGGTCTCTCTGGCCTCTGACTGCTGGAGGAAGGCGTCCTCCCCCTGTCTCCCTGTCAAGAGGGAAAAAGAAGAAAGAGTTGTGAACAAGACTGTGCTCGTCTTTCCTTTGGAGGCCAGCAGCTGAGATTAGGACACGTGCAGTCCTGCAGAATCGATGCAAGGGCACGGTTACTGTGTGTGTGTGTGTGTGTGTGTGTGTGTGTGTGTGTGTGTGTGTATGTGTGTGTGTGTGTGTACGTGACTCACTTAGTTGCGTCTTCAGTTGGTCCACCTCTCTGCGCAGGTGCTCCAGCTCCTCTCGGTGGAGCTTTGAAGTAAAACTGTGAAGAAAAGAAGACGAGGTGATAAAGCTGTCTGGTTGTTTCTTTTTAGACCTGACATTAAAATGTCACCTTACTTGCAGTGAATTGAAAACATTTTCATTTCAATCTTGAGCTGGACCTGTCATCAGAATCAGAATCAGAATCAGAACCGTTTATTGCCATGTATGTTGAACATACAAGGAATTTGGCGTGACGGGAGGTGCAAACATTTAACAATCAGCTACCCCCCCCACCACCACCACTAATGCACCTTTCCTCCGGGTTGCCTGGCGACGTGGCTCTGGTGATGTGTCCCCGCAGACTGCTCAGCTCACGTCCGACCTCTCTCCTCCACTGATCCATCTTCCTCTCGGCTCCTGGACTCGGCCCCCTCCTGGATTCTCTCTCCTTCTCCCTCAGCTCCTCACGCAGCCGGTGAACCTCCTCTGGAGGAGAAGAGAGGTTACTGCAAGGAAGGGAGTTTAGCTTCCTTGAGGACACATCCACATATTTTATAAATGTCGTTAATTATGAATGAATGCTCCGTTGATGAGTGTATTTTGCTTGTTTCCCCAGACAGTACCAGCGTGGGCCGTGAGGAGAGAAGGCAGAGGAGACGTGTACTTTAGCATCGTGGTGAGCCATCATTTGTACACATCAATATATAATTGGATATTTAATTATTAAAGTTACTACAAGGAACTTTCATTTTGTGTTGATTTTGGCGGTCTCTGTGGAGGCAAGTGCTCGTGTTTCAGACCACCAGACGTCCCTTTAGAAAACCTCTCATGTTACTGCAGCAGGGTCTGACGGTCTACCCCGCTCAGTCCTGGTTCTGGGTCTCTGGTTCCTCCCTTCTCTCCAGCACGTCCAGCAGTACAGCCTGAGGAGGAGACACGTCTGTCGGGCAGGCAGCTTTCCTCCTCCTGCCCGAGCGCCCGACTGCAGGTCGACGGCGCTCGACGGTTCATAAACAGTTTAAAGTTCCTCATAGTAACTTTAAGCTATTATATTATTATTAATAATAATATTATTGTAAATAATAATTTAAAAAAATATAATAAGAAGTGACACACAAAAGTCACTCAATGTTGACCGAAAAGGTGCTTATTACCATTTTTACACTATTTTGTACAATTCTCAATAGATTTAAACATTGAAAAGGAAAGAAATTAAATAAAATATGTTTGTTTTATACACAAAATCCCTAAACAAAGATTCATATTACATACTAGTCTTCATACTTCAGTTTTATATTTGTTATATTTGTTTTTTCCTTTTCAAAACAATTTCCACAAATTAACTCCTTTGACTTTTATACATGTTTGTTTCACATTTGTTCTAATTTTGTAATCTAAACATTTTAAATTCCTCTCAGTTCACACTGACTTCTTATATCAATGCATCTTATATCTTATTTAATACAATAAATGTGCCGTTATGAAGTCCATCCGATATCTAGACTTGAGAGCATGTGAGTTTAATAATATGTTGCTAAGTTCATGATAATCGTCTCTTCTGAAGCATCAAAATTAGTTTTGTGGTTGTTTTCTACGTATTCCCACAAACCTCACAGTAGATTATTGTATGGAACTATAAAATAAAACTAATAATATGCAGTTATTATGGAGATAATTGATTAAAGTGTATTTAACACAAACTAAAAACGGAGGCATTTCTCCTGTTGTGAGCCAAAATAAAATCCCCGTCTGCTCCATTTAAACAGATAAATTGTAAAACGTCCCTACCTCTAGCGAGAGATCTGGATGTAAAGAGAATTTCAACTAAAATATCCAAAATGTTTTTGAAGATTACCGACCGTGTCTTTAACGTCATCGAGGGACTGAAGTAATCAAACAGACATTTCCTTTTGTTCCATTGGGGACACACGCTGCTTTAGCTGGTGATATGTTCAACACTAGAGACTAACAGAGAGCTATCATGGTCTCACTTTTCTGAAGTGTGTTGAGTTCGGTGGACGTGAGGAGACACACTTGGATGATCCAAAAATAAAGAGGCGCAGGTTTCAAGACGAGTTTTTAAAATCAAATCATAAACTCATTCTGTGTTGGATGAAATTGAATTTAACTACAAACTCGTTCATCTGACTCAACTGTTGGATTGAATAGCACAATATATTTTGGAAGCTACAGACTTGTGTGTCAACAATAACGTGACAATGATGAATTTGTGCTGAAATGCTGCATTATTTTTAATATGTGACCTGATAAGTTGGATTGCTGTGTTTGTGACCCGGTATGATCTCAGGTAGGCAGTCCTGGTGCAGCAGGTTACCTTGTAGCGTCCGGATGTGACACTGTTGAGACTGTCTCTCTCTCTCCACGTCATGGAGCTTCTGGCTGAGCGACTCAATCGCCTTGAAAACACATCAGGAACAACAAAATAAATGGAATCACACATTACACGCTATTTGACTTCTTTTGCGGTCGCTATTTGATCTCTCGCCGCCCCCGGCTCGGTTGAACAAACATTCACACACCTGGCTCTGTATCTGGAGCTGTGACTGGATGGCAGCCAGGTCGGCCCACTGAACGGGAGGGCTGAGAGGTGAGGAGGGCTGTCGGAGGAGGAGGAGCGGGGCTCGCGGCGGGAGAGCAGGAGGACCCAGATCTGAATCAGGAATCCTCTCCCTCGCTGGAAACAAATCTGGGGGGGGGGGGGGGGGGAGGCCCGTTCAACCACAATTAAATGAGTTCAAACGACTTCCCCTCCCGTTGTTATCTGCACTTTACTGTGAGGGTGGAAGTTACACACTCACATGCGAAAAAAGGTAATTTCCACTTTTTAATGATGACTCACAAACCGACACGAAAGGTCACCCACCTTCTCCTTTGGAGAATTTCCCCGGTGAGGTCAGTCTCTCCTGTGGACACATTAAAAACACTTTCACACTGTAAGGAGTTTCCCAAACTCTCACTCTCACTACGCATATTTAATCTACAAATAAATGACCCTGTTAAAGGTTTAGTGGGGCGTTACTGCCATCTACAGATAGCTCCAATCATGACAGTTCACAACTGACCACAAGAGCACAGTGAAGGCTCTCCTATGTTGTTTACTCCTTTATGTACCGTAAGACCACACACACACACACACACACACACACACACACTCTTTATTTCTGTTACTTCCAGCATGACTAATAAACAAGAGGAAGGTCATTTGAATCTACTCACCCTCATCTTTGCAACGCTGCCATCTGCTACTGACAGGATAGAGCTCAGCTGGTTGTCCCAGTTCATGTCGGAGTTGAACTAGAAAAGCAACATTCACTGCCATTAGTCTGTTGATTTTTTAATCCTTTGGTGCAAAAACCGTCACGCAAGACAGTGTTGTGTGGCGTTACACCATCAAACACCAGCGTCGGCTGGCGATGCAGTAACTCTAGACGTGTTTTAGGGGCTGGTCGGTGAGGTAACAACCTACTAGAGATCTCTGACACTTTGTGGAGGTTTTAAATTACAGCACGTCTGGATATTTGCATGTTTGTAGCGCAGCAGCTACTCGGGTAAATGTAGCCGAGGTGCCAGGATGTGCAGGCTTTATGATAATGTGATGAGCCGGGACGATGCTGAAGTAGGTGCAGTGGTTTTTGATCTGGACCTGGTCAGTGGCAGTGAAATCTCCCTTTTAAGCATTTTTACAAATACAATAAAAGGTTTCACAAATCTGAAAGTGTGTTTTAAAGAGTTACTGGCTCCTCTGGGATGATCACATCCAGGTTTCACAAGAGTAGTTGTAGTGGTTTTTGATCTGGATCTGGTCCAATGTGGTCTAGATGTGAAAAAACTGGGTTAGTTCTCCTTTTCTTTTTCATTTTCACAAATAGCATGAAGAAGAAAGCGAGAACTTCGGGTCGTTTCTGCAGACCAGTGGGGATCAGTCTCTCTTCAGCTTCAGGTAGTTTATAATAATAATAATAATACGTTAGTTAGTTCATTTAATATTATTATATTTCATTGTATATATTGTGCATTTGATATTTAATATTTTTACTCTGTTATTTTATTTACCTGTACAATAATTGCTGCTGCAGCGGGATTAATAAAGTAACTGTCTGTCTGTCTGTCTGTCTATCTGTCTAACTGTGTCTGTGTGTGTGTGTGTCTCTATCTGTCTGTCTGTCAGACTTAAACTGCTCAAGGACACTTCGGTAGAGTAGATGCTGGTTACATCGCAAAACACACACACGAAACACATCAAGATAACGTAAAGCGGGAGTAGCAACCGTTAAATAGCTAACGTTGTCGTAAGCTAATTTCAGTTAGCAGCAGCAGCTTTACGGTTACTTTCCTTACAGCGTTCATAACGTTACGTCGCTGTCTCGGTTGTCAAAGTAACGCTAATTATGGTATGGAATGGTACCTTCTATTGAATATATAACATACAACCTGTCGCTGAAAACATAGTAAATATTTCTTTAAAATGTTTTATGTTAGCTGGCTAATCAAGCTACTCACAGAAAATCTTGCGACTCCACTTTTAAATCCAGAGCCCATAACAGCAGCAACGTGATTGCGTGTGACGTAGCCGCGAGGGGTCTTCTGGGTATTGTAGTAGATAGTGACTACAGTCTTTACTCATCACCAAATAAATGAAGTGCGTCAGCAGAATTTCTCCAAGACACATTGTATTGTATATTTTATTGCAGTCATTCGTTTTGTTGGAAGAAATTATTGCAAAAAAGTCAAGAGTCTAGATTATTTATTAGCTAAAGAACACCATATCCCACAATCCAAAGCTTTGCGTTGACATGGAAAAGATGGCGGCTTCCACTGCCAATGTGGAAGGTATTACAGGACTGTTAAAAGACTCTTTATCAAAAGTTGGATTTGAAATCTATCCTCTGAAGGTATTGTGGCACTAATTTATTCCCAATTTGTAGCCTCGAAAGCAGGAAGGGCTTAAAAGTGTGAAAAATATAATTCAATACATGCACCGACCTTATAGTACATCACAAGCCTACACACAGCGTGTACACTTTACTAGGAACACCTGTATAATCTGATGCAATTCAATGTAACAGCTTCACCATAAATTCAACCTTGATGAAGTCTATAATGTTCAGTTTTTGTTGGTATTGTCGGGACTGTGTACATTTAATAACTTGTTTATTCTTGAGGTTGTAGATTGAGGGGGGCATAATAATAGAAACACCTCACAATATAATACAGTCCAGTACAACACCACCACAATTACGCCTCTATTCCTCTGTAAACTCAAAATGAAAGGCATTATCAAAGCATACTTGTTGAACTAGATTGTTCAGGTGTACCTAATAAAGTGGCTCTACTGTTTGTTACTGCCCGTGTGCCTCTCTGTCCCACAGGTTGGCTGGTATAACTCTATGCTGCCTCCCTCCCTGCGCCTGGCTCACCGTGATGACAGCCTGGCCGTGGTGGTGCTCAGCACTCCCTCCATGTTTGAACAAGCCTTCCTGCCCTTCGTGGAGGAGAGGGGCTGCCAGGGGCTGTCCGACCCCATAGACCAGTGCGTCAAACACTGCGTCTCCTCTGCTGTCTCCCAGGTAAGTGGTGCAGTAGCAGGCTTGTATTTTGTTTCCATATTTATTCACAAAATTCACAACAATAAGACATTAAGTATTTATTATCATGATCAGGTTAGATGTGGCCTTTCCTCTCCCTGCCCTGTAGTGTTTCCCGGGACAGGAGGTGGATGTGAGGTACGACTACGAGATGCTGCCCAGCAGGAAGCCAAAGTTTTTGGCGCAGACTGCGGCTCACGTGGCCGGAGCAGCTTTCTACTACCAGCAGTCTGACGTCAGAGACCAATCCTGGGCTAAAAAAGTAACGCTGTTTGGTTTCTGTTTAATAAACTTAAGTTTTGTAGTACAGTGTGTTTTTCCATTCTCGTCTCCTCACCTCTGTTTTGTGCATCTGCCACCTGCAGAAGATGTTTGGAGTGTGTGTGCACCCGAGGTTCGGGGGCTGGTTTGCCATCAGAGCCCTGTTGGTGTTCGGGGGTGTGACGGTGGGCTCTGAGATGCAGCAGCCTGTTCCTCCGGACTGCGTGCCCTCCAGAGAGGGCAGGATACAGCTGCTGGAGGCTTTCAACTTTCACTGGCAGGTACAGAACCTCAGCACCGTCAGCCACAATAACCGGGACACACACGTTAAATGGACACACACACACACACATGTTAAATGGACACACACACACACGCTAAATGGACACCAGGGGACAGCAAATGTGCCAAAGACCTCCAGATTAATGGCCTTTAAGTAAGATACCCCCCCATCTTAACCTTAATCCTGTTTTTAAATCCTTACATGCTCATAAAACAAAAAGGACTTTGAGCTCACATCAAGAAAGCGGTACAAATTTGAAAAATAACTCACAAAAGACGGTGCTGGTGGAGGAATGACATGTTTTGATGGGTTTTTAATCCTATAATCAAATACTTATGATAAATCAAAGCTGATCAGAGACATTTTGTGCGTCGTCAGGACTGGAGCTACAGGGACGTCGTGCGTCCGGTCCAGATCTACTCTCAGAAACAGAAGGACTACTTTTCCACTCCTCCTGCTCAGCGCTTCGCTCTGCTCAAGACTTGGGGCTTCCTGCCGAGAGACAGCGATCAACCCGACACGACGTCGGACACTCGGAGCCAGGCGGCCGGACACGGCTGAAGCAGCTGCACAAACCTCCACTGCTGAGCTTCGGTGGAAGCTTTTTTTTAAGGTACAAGGGAAACTTTTCAGGGACTTGCATATGATGAGTTTCATCATATTGATAGACTACGTGTGGTCACACTGCTGAGTAAAGGCAGCTCCTCTCATGGAAACTGGAACGTACTCAAATGTTTGTACGTATGCTTTAAACATTACCGCTGCTGTTGTGAGTGTGTTAAAACCAATTACTTAGAAGAACGCAGCTTGTGTCACACTGTAACACTCCAACTTCTGACGTTTAAGCAGCAGCAGTGACTTTTACTTTGGACATTGTGTCATTTGACACAATATCAACACAAGAGGTTGTATCAAATGAAAATGTATCACCACCAGACTGCCTTTAATTTCTATCTGTATGTGCTGATACTTGATCATGAAGAGAACAGACACTTTTTTTTTTTTAACTCATTTCTAGAATATCTCTATTTGATTTTAGAGTGAAGCCATGAAAATAAACAATAACTACAAATAATAAAGACATGTATCCATGGATTTGATTCCCCCCAGGCAAAACATTGTTTTTCATGCACTGATCAACATCAAAAATACACGTAGGTGTTTATTTTACTACTTTGTCTATTTACGTCTGTAGATTTCTCCTAAATTCACCAGAAGCATTAGATAACGGCAGATTTTTTTTTTTACTACACTTTAAAATTGGCCAACACTAGCTAAGTTAGTTAACAAGAAGGCTAATTGTTTCTTCACAGGTTAAAAATCACGAAGACTGTCCAATTAACCTAAAATTTCCATTTTCTTATTAACAGCTGTTAATCTAGTTTACGTTGACATTACCCCAAATCTCTCTGTGCTAACGTTACGTTTCTTTCCCCTGGTATTTGACCTCTGCCACTGAGCCTTTGACGGTTGAGAATTCTAAACTCAGGTCCGCCATATTCTCTAATGTTACAGCGAGCGTCTCCGAAAAGAGGACAAAACTGTAACTGAACAATAGTCATGCCAGAGCTTCTGTTTTATTATTCACATTTACATAATTCAATGTGTGAGTACAGCATTGATACATGGTTAGAACCACCAGTGGACATCTGCACTGAGCAGTGAGGGGTTTCCTGTGTGCTCTTCTTCTTCTTCTGTGGTTTCATAGATACAGTAGGTATCTGTGTCTATCAGCAGTTCTGCAGTAGAGATGTAGTGCAGCAGGTCACGTCTACTGTTGCACCTCTAGATGTCGCCGTTCTCCAGATAACAGTGAGGTTTAGTCCTGCTGCTGTCTCTGAAGCATCTGCAGATGTTCAGCGATCAATAAAGTCAACCCCCGACTGTAGAAAACCGGCCTCAAATTATAAAGTACATCCACCATCTACGCTCCGCAACTGTTAAGTGCATCTTACATAACGGTTCTTTTGTGTTTTTCTTAAATTTAAGCAGCCTGTGCTCTCACTCCTGCCCTCACCGTTTACTCTTTGCTTTTATCATTTCAGACTTTTTGTCCCACTAAGCGACCTCTTTATTGATGCACCTCCTCTCTCTCTCTCTCGCTCTCTCTCTCTCTCTTACTGCATCCCTCTCCTCACCCCCTTCTCCCTCCCTGTGCTACTCTGTCTATCTGTGTACTGAATCAGCATTTTAGAGCAGTATGCCGCAGGCCTGCAGAGGCAGACCATGGAGTTAATTATACTCCCTCAGATACTTGATCTCTCCCCTATCCCCCTCCTCTGTTGCTCCACCTCTCTTTCCTCCTCTCTGTCTCTGTCTCTCTCTTTCTCTCTCTCTCTCTCTCTCTCTCTCTCTCTCTTTCAATGTGCATGTCTTGAAGTCAGTTAGCTCTGCAGATAACTGCCACCACAAGTCACGATGATTAAAATCATTGTTAGTTCTTAATTTCCATTTAAGTTATGACGCATTTTTCGCAGAGTTAAGTCTAAGAAGCAGAATTATATAATTTAAGGATGATTGTGTTGTATTGAGGCGCCATTTTTCCAGGTTGTTTACCACAGGAAATAGATTCGGCTCAAAACTAGACAACAAGAACTAAACAGGCCGGCAAACAGGCCGTTTCTTTCTTCCTTGCTGTCTCTCTTTGCGTCCTTTCCTCGCTCCTTTGATGCCTCTGGGAACGTGGAGGCATAATTTTCTGTCAGAGGAAGAAGCTAAACCTCTTGCCGTTCTCAGGGTTTCCAGGTCTCTGTTGTTTGTCCTCTGATGCCTCACCAGCTGTAACCTGGGATACACTGATATCTAAAGTGGAACATTTACGCTGCATGTCGGTGAAAGAAGCAATGAGACACGAGCGAGGGAGGGGGTGAAGGAGGGGGATGCTCCTGACGATCCGGCTCCCTGTTTTCCCCCTTTGGTTTAACATCCTCAACTGTCTCCACAGTGCAACACGAGTTCTGGCAGGCAGAGCTGCACTGCCGAGCTCTCCTTGCTTTGGTTTTTGCAGGACTGCAGAGGCACTTTTGCACCTCGAATGTTGTGGGACACAGAGGGTAACCGGCATTAGACGGCTACAAACTCCAAAACCCCAAGACAATTACAGTCAGATGCTAATATTTAGTAGTTTTGGAAAATGTTGCATTGAGCAGTTAACTAACTAGTCCTTTATGAGCCTTTGCTGGTGGACTAGTTAAGTCCCACCAGAATGCAGGACTCTGGTGGGACGAGGTTGATGGACAATGTTTTCCTCATGTTGCATTTTTAATGTGAAGATGTCGGCCATATTATCTAGCCAGAGAATTGCAAATTCAAAGAATGCACTACAGGAATGTACTGCTGTTTTGGGTTTTTTTTTTGTCATGTGTTTGTTGTGTTAACAAATGGGCTACAAATGCATTTTGTTGTGCATCCCTGTGTTGCATAATGACAATAAATGATCCTTGAATCCCTTAAATCCAATGAAAGCTGGTGTATGTTGATCATGAAGAAAAAGGAGTTTAGAATCAGCATGTTGGGAGAAATGATGTTAAAAGTCTTCTGGGTGCTGCTCACTAGAATCCCAAATAATAATACAAAACCCAGTAATGACATGTTTGTGCACGGCAAAAATGATCGGCTGTTTTTGGGCAGCGATGAAAAAGAAGAGAAAGAAACGGAGAAAGAAAGAGATGAGTTGTGGATCAGTGAAGCGGTGTTATCCGCCCACAGACATCAGCTAACAAGAAGAGAGGGGAAAGGCCAGCAGCACACCAGCAACAGAGGAGGAACTGAGCGCTGAGTGGGGGGAGGAAGAGTCCAGCATCCAGAGAATTTAGTCCAATTTAAACCAGAATAATAACGTTGCTGTTCTAGTGTTGAGGGACAAATGAAGACATGGAAAGAGTTCTCAAATATTATGCAGAGATGGAGATCTGCGAGAGAAAGGAAAGAGCTTAATTACGAGTCTATTTCCTGAACTTCCTCTGCTTACTCTGACAAAACACTCGTGTGTTTTCTCACAGAGCCTCTCTCTCTCTCTCTCTCTCTCTCTCTAAGCCACGCTGCCTCGGCGTGTGCACATTTCCAGAGGTTTTAATTCATTTTTCTTATAAAACCGCCTCCTTATCAGTTTTGTGGATTAGCATAATTAACCAGCCCTCTGCCTCAGAATTCCCCCCGCAGCCAATCGGTGGTTGGCTCATGGTTGCCAATGGGGAGGCCGATGGACGGGAGTGCGAGTGGTCAGCCGAGGACAGAGGGGTAGAGGACTATTAGTCTCAACCAGGCGATGGAACTACATATCCCTCCTTTCCACACACGCACAAAACACCTGTATTCATTTGTTAGAGAGAAAACATCAAATCTATTGCTTCACTACCTCACTCATCCATCTATCTGGCACATGCATTGAACATGCACGGCTTCTTCAGTGGGACAGACATAAAGTCCGTGTGCAAACAGAAGACCCTCGTACCCGGGATGAGCTCTTCACTAATGTGCAGCATGCGATGACGTGTTGGCGTGTTGTTCATGTGGTGGAAACCGCTGGGAGCCACCTCCCAGCTGAAGGGATGTCCACGTGTTCATGTAATCTGACTCGCTGGCATACTTCAAATGCTGCAATCATTTCTTCATGTCGATAAAGTAGAAAGTTTGTATCTGGCCTCAGATGTTCAACAATGTTGATGGTGAATGAAAACATGGGCGGATTATGAGACAATGGGCCCCTGGGCACGGAGATAACAATGGCCCCACAGCCTCTTCATAGTTGTTCAGCCTCTTTGTGTTGTGTGTCTCTGTGGTTTTGTGTCTCTTTGGGTCCTTTTATGTATCTTGGTGGTTTCTTTTCAGCTGTTTTGTATCTCTTTGTAGTTGTTTTGGTCTCTTTGAAGTCTTTCTTTGTCTCTTTGTAGTTTTCTCAGTGTCTTTGCACCTTTTCATAGTCGCTGTGAGTCTCTTTGTGGTCACTATGCAGCTGTTTTGCATCTCTTTGTGGTTGTTTTGGTGTCTTTGCAGTATTTTGGTCTCTTTGTGGTTGTTTTGTGTCTCTTTGTGGTTGTTCTGCTCCTTTTCATCGTCATTGTGAGTCTCTTTGTGTCTCTTTACAGTCATTTAGATCAACTCGTTTTGGTATCTTTGCAGTTTTTTCGTGTCTCTTGTAGTAATTCTTTATCTTTTTCTAGTTGCTTTGTGTCTCTTTGTGGTTGTTTTGCTCCTTGTTTTAGTCTCTTTACGTCTCTCTGAATCTGCTCTCTTTGTAGTTGTTTTGTGTCTCTCTGTTCTCGCTCTCTTGTCTTTTGTAATATATTTCTTTGTGGTGATATTGAGTCAATTCCTGGTTGGTACTTATCTCTTTGAGTTTCATTTTGTAGCTGAAGGCCAGTCGGGCCCCTGACATTTTCATCCCCAGGGCCTTCAGTAATCCATCCACGATTTAAAAGCATTACTCCTGTTGCTCTCAGGGGAACATCTGCATTCACCTGACTCCCCATCGTCTCCACTTTGAACCAACCATCAAAGAACAGTGTAACAGTCCGACAGGCGAGAAGGATTAGCCCGAGCTATGGTTCCCCGTTACATAATCCACCGTTTTGGATTAGCTTCATTCCCCTGAGAACGTTTAACCCTTTGAAATAAAATAGACCAGTGTCAGCCTCTGTGTTCAGCTTGAGTTATGCTGTGAGGAAGTGAGTTAAAGCGAGCCTACTGTACAAGTACTGTAGCTGTCATGGGAAAATGTAATCGGACAATAAGAAATGTAGGATTTGTTCAAAAAGTTTATCTCTGAAAGGAGATGCTACTTGAGCTCCACTGGCTGTAGATAAGTGGATGGGAAAACAGCACCAACACCACACACAGGTGAACGAAAAGACGCCCAGTGAATTAAACAAGAGTGTTGATTGATTGTTTAAAGTGAAGAAAATGCTTAAAGTCCCTTCAGACAGAGGGGGGGGGGGGGGGGGATTTCTCGCTCCTTCCTCTGCTTCTTACTGAAAGATTGCAATTAGCTCCATCCCTCGCATGCCCCGTGGGCTGCTTGTGGTAAAAGCTCACATGGTGCTGTGAGCTGATTTATTAGCGGCTGTATGCATTAAGTATTACGTCACAGCTGCCGAGGAACTCTAAATCTGCCACTTATACGAGATTAGCTCCTTACTACTTTGGCTCTGCCCACGGCAAACGTCATCCATCTTACTGATGTTTTTCTTCTTCTGCTGGATGTCCTCCTGTGGCCTCTTACCTCCCTCACCTGTTGTCGGCCTTCGTCCCTCTCACTTCTCCTCTTCACGCGTCTCTCCAGAGAGGCCGGGTCTGGTGTGTCACGTTGCCGGGCTGTGGAGGAAAATAATGTTCACTCTCAGTTCTCATTGATTAATCTCTGAGGAGTCTGTGGCACTCTGTGTGTGTGTGTGTGTGTGTGTGTGTGTGTGTGGGGGGGGGGGGGGGGGGGGGTATTCATGCACTGGTTCATTTTGGGCTGTTTTCGTTTTCATACCATGTCTTCTTTCAGACTAGTGGAAAGAAAACATCCAAAATACACATTTATGTGTTTATTTCTCTAAATTTCTTCTAAATACGTTTTCCCTCAGACTCAGCCAGACATCTTCCCTTCAGCAGCTCTTGCAGACACCAAACTTTACAGTTTCAGTCCTCTCTATATTCTGAATGTTTTTACAGAGCGGTTTGTTCATAAATCATTCAGAGACGGATTTATACAATTGTACTCCTAAACACGTGGAGAAAATGTATTTTTTTATGGCAAAATAGCACATAAGACAATGCCTCATTTGAATATTTAAATATAACATCTCAGAAAACACATAATTGTCTTAATGTAAGTCATCAACGGTGGAAGTTTCATGCAGTGGAATGAAACATCTCAGACATGATAAACCAAGAATGACTTGTTGGCCTAAAGCTTCCAGTGATGTGTGTGTGTGTGTGTGTGTGTGTGTGTGTGTGTGTGTGTGTGTGTGTGTGTGTGTGTGTGTGTGTGTGTGTGTGTGTGTGTGTGTGTGTGTGTGTGTGTGTGTGTGTGTGTGTGTGTGTGTGTGTGTGTGTGTGTGTGTGTGTTTATGTGCCTACCATCCACCCACACCATCATGCATCCCATTGTTTACACCATAACATTATTGCACAATGCCGCAGGCTTAGAAAACACTTAATACACTCCATAGTAGATGTGTCTCTATGCATGTTGATATATTTCTGTGTACATCATCTCCATCCTGAGAGCTACACTTCCTCCACAGTGTGTGCCTCCAGTTTTATTAAGTCCTTATTTTATGCTCAGAGTAAAGTATGTTATAAATCCCCTCTAAGTGAAGTTCTGCTCCGGCTCATTGCTTAACCTTAAAGGGGGCATCTAATGAAAAACATTTGGGTATCTGGAGTGCCCATACTAACCAAACAAACAATACATTTAAAAAACAGTACTATTGTTTTGTGGGCTACCAAGATCAGAAAACATACAATTCAACAAGCCAATGGGATTTGGCTCCCCTTCATATGTCACATGCAGACTCATTTAAATATGCCGCCCCTCGTCAGAGTATTTCCACCCACTGCTTTAAAAATACTTTCGCAAAGATCTGCCTTGTTTTCCCTCACAAGCCATTCAGAGCAGACTGGGCTTTTTTCGGGAAGGGACTCTTAAAGAGACAGGCGCAAAAATACGGAGCGTTTCAGACAGACGTTGGATACAGGTGTATTCACGCAGACAGTATATAGAAAAATATTGTGTTTTTTGAACATTAAAGCGTGTAGACATATTCTGGTTGAAACCCAAAATACAAGTATGAACCTGAACATGAGCAGATGATGTCCTCTTTAAAGTCAGACGTTGGCTGCTATGGAGTGACTGGGGACAGGTGATTTAGTCTGATTGGTAGTTTAGTGTCAGCGAGCACCACTGAGTAAAATATCCCTTGTAATGGAGATGTCACAGGTCAAAGGCTCATTCAAGGCAAATGCTAAAATATTCACGGGCTGATGTGGAAATCCACCTGAGAACGCAAGAAGAGGCCGCGGGTGTCGTCCACCGTCCAGCATCGATAAGTGTAACGGGAGAACAGAAGAATCCACGAGGCTCAGACTGACCTGCTATGACGAGCAATTTAGTTTCATTCATAGTGAGGCACCTGCGGGAGGGAGGAAATTAGCATTTTAAATAGGTACGATTATAGGCCAGGCCACTGTGTGTGTGTGTGTGTCTTTGTGTGTAACTACGCACACAGACATTTCCTCTCTATTCACTTACTTGAGTTACACATCGCCATGTTTTTTTTGCTATCTGAAATATTGACACAACATAATGCTCTCCTCCCACGCCTCGATGCACTTTTTTATAAATAGAGTGCCGGTGCTGAACACAGCTGGAGCGCACTTCTGAGAGCACTTGAATCTGACACAACACAAAGAAACCACTCTGCCCTACTCCTACATTTAGCTGGCAGGCCTCACAAAATAGTTACCAGTGCGAGCATTTGAATTACAGATGGATTTGATATGATAGTTACAGCACATCGGCTTTGAGGAGACATGGACTTGTGCTGGAAAAACACAGATTTAGTCAGTTTAGTCAGCATCCCTATGTTAACAGGGACATTGTGACGGATGGTACGGGCCATCTTTGCAGTTCATGACAACTGAAGGGAGATGGATGTTTCAAATGCAGTTTGAATGATAAGAATCCTTTCAGCCTTTGTGGAGATATCAATGGCAAAAAAAAAAAATAAGAAGAAAACCTTCTTGGAAAATTGAAGGTTTAGCCTTCAAGGAGTGTAACATCAGTGGGCTGAAAGATGTTGGTGGGTGAGTTCCAACATTTTGACCCAGATAAATATGCATTGAAGTGAACATCAAACCATTTGAAAGGTCTCTTAAATGAGTCATATTTACAGGATGTTAAGGGGTAGACCCTCAGGTTCCCCTTAGAATGAAGTGTATTAACTTTGGTGATCCTCTGACTTTTCATCTGCCGCCACCATCAGGTCAAAATTAGAATTTCTTCAATTTTTTTGTTTTATCATTAAACATCTGCAGAATTAGCTGTACTTTGTGTTTAGTGCTGATTAGCAAATGTTAGCATGCTAACACGCTAAACTGAGATGGTGAACATTATATCTTTTATGGTACGCGTGGAAATGACCGCTCACGTGGACGCGTACCATTAATTATCTAAGCAGCCATGCAAGGCATTCTGTTAGTACAGAGTTGTGTTTCAAGAGACGGACCGTCACGTTGGCCACTTCTCTTTTGCATAAAGTTGAGGTCTGGGCTACTTTATGTAATTCAGGGGCGTCCGACTCGCTGCCTTTGGAAACTCGCGAAAACCTGTGTCCGGCATCCAATGCTAGGAAGCGGCGCGATCCATTGTGTATTAAAACGCCCGATCTCTACCAATGAGTCAAATACTTGGTCAGTGCTCCCTGAAATCAAACTTCTTGCAACTAACTCCAGAGTAAACACACCCGCGTCCTCATGACTCGCTCAGAGAAACTGACGTAGTCACATCAGCATTTTAGCAGTCATTCAGAAAACTACAAAATGACATAAGAAGATACACTACAAAGGACATGACATCATTCATCAAAGATCTGAGTAATTTCCTTTGAAGAAAGACGTTTATTTTCAAAAGACTGTCTGCATGTAACGAGCTGAAATCATACGAACCGTTTGATGAGGATACGTTGAACTACGAGGTGGCGTGAGACATAGTTGTGTAAAAAGTTTATAAGCTGGTGGGCAAGAGTTTTAGAGTGTATGAAGATATAGAAGCCCCTCCCCTTCCGGTGTCCCCCATGGGACCTTATTCGAGAAGACACGTGGACAGTAATCAGCGGAGAGAAGCAAATATTTCTTTTTTTTAATCCCGTTTGGTTTGTGCCATCACTCGGATAGACAGAGCTAAGGTTGAGAATCATTGAATTTTCCTTTCAAGAGGGCAGCAAGGCTCTCTTCATTTCCACAAGAAGTTGTGAAAGCTGTCTGACTTTCCAAAGAGTTCTTTCCTGCAAACACACACACACACACACACACACACACACACACACACACACACACACACACACACACACACACAGTTCTCGTGTCAGATCGATAGGGAAGCATCTCAGTGAAAATGAGGGAGGCCCGTAGGAGAGGAAACAAAGAATCGCATCACTTCTTCTCCTCTCCCTTTCTTCCCATCTTTTCTTCCACTCTCCCTCGTATTGATCCAAAACAGAAAAAAGGGAAAGGGCAGTTTTTAGCTGCAGCCTCCAGCATGATATCGGATCTTTCTCTTTTTCAAGTTCATCACAGCCTGCTCATGTCACAAATTGATGTCAGGTGTAGTTGTTACTTTACCTGACTTTGATCCAAAACATGAGCCAAACAGTGCAACATTAGCTTCTCCGTTCATTTGAAGTCATAGAATAGGGTTTACGTCATCGTGCCGGGGTTGGGAGAGTGTGTTTTTCTCTTCAGGGAGGTTGTTAAATATAGGAAAGTACAAGATGGATAATAGTGAGAGACAGAGTAATCTGCTCTTTGTGGTCTCTTGAGAAGCAATAACAATCACAGCCGAACTCATCAGCCCACCGCAGACGTGGACAGAGGAGGAAAACGGGCTGGAGTTGCAGAGTGCTGGTGTCCTCCTGAGACGGGGAAGCCGATAGTGAAAGAGGAAACTGCACATCGGGACTGTTGCTTGTTTGTCTTGTTTATTTCTGCAGCCGACGGACGTGCACACACCACCGCGTTGTCCAATTTCGAAGGCGTCGGCTGAACCTGCTCGATTCCTTTGAGTGGGTTTTCCACTCGGCTGTAAATATTCAGTGTCTCCGGAGAGGAGGCAGACTACACCTCTACCTGGGATGGGATCAAGAGGCCATCCATCACACAAACACAGCTACTATAACCAGCCTCGCAAAGTGCTGAGCCTGCAGTTTAAAAAAAAAGGGCATGTGAGAATCTTTTATTGCGGGGGTAAGATTAAATGTTATTTTTTTAAAACACGGACAACTCCCAGACCGGACAACGCCGTCCTAGCGACCTGTCAATCACTGTGTAGCCCCGCCCTAACACATTCCCTGCTTTATGGTCTCTTTGACTCTAAATGGACCATAATTTACTAAATGAACATCATGCTGTATTGAAGAAGACTTGAAACTAGAGATTGAGACCATAAACTCATGTTTACAATGTTTACTGAGGTAATAAATCAAGAGAGAAGTAGAGTCATTTTCTCATAGACTTCTATACAATCAGAGGAGTCGCCCCCTGGTGGACACTAGAGAGAATGCAAGTTAAGGGCACTTCCGCATTGGCTTCACTTTTCAGACACGGAGGTTGTCACCTGGTACAGACCAACTCAAGTCTTCAAGGAAAAGTTTGATATTTTGGAAGATAAGCTTATTCGCTTTCTTAGCGTACTCAAAAGCACATCTGGGCTAAGCAGCTGGTTAGCTTAGCTTAGCACAAAGACTGAAAGCAGAAGGAAACAGTTAGCCTGCACCTGTCTAAAGGTCTAACGTGTAAAAACTTACCATGTAGGGTTATGTGCCGGACAATTTCTTTGCTGGAAGCAATAACCAGGCAACCAGCAGAGCTTTCAGGAAGCTGCCCCTCACATGGACAGAGCCAGGCTAGTTATTTTTGTATCCCCCATTTTCTGCCTTTATGCTAAGCTAAGCTAACCAGCTGGCTGCCGCTTCATATTACCGCACAGCTATGAGAGTGGTGTGAATCTTCATATCTAACTCAGACTAAGACTTTAAGCATTTGTGTTTGTGATTCATTATTTAACTATTAATTATACAACGCAATAGATTGCATTTCGTGTTCATGGACACAAATTGTGTCACAAGTGTGCCAGATGACCCTTGTTGGATGTACTGAACCCTTTCATGCAGAAGCACTCATTTCAAGCATGAAAACCTCTCCTTCACTATGAGACCCACTGTTGTAGCTGTATCCGTAAAAAGGACTTTTCCTCCACATCGGGACTCTTTCTCCTCACTTTCTCATACACTCGTGCAAATGAGACAGAAAATCCCACACTTTGTATTCATGGAGAGACCGACATATCGATGACTTTCCAGAGTGTGTGTGTGTGTACTTCTAAAGCAAACTCACAGACTGTCAAAGCAGTACTTAGAAAATAGTTTATTATGTTGATCAATATTCCAGCTAATGTTTTAATTTGACACCTCAGTGCAGCGCCAGAATGAAAAGGATGACACTTGACTAAGAGAATAAAAAAAAAAAGAGAGGAGGAGAGGAAGTAAAAGCCGTGATGAGACCTCATTAAGGCTACAACGAAGCGTGCACGCTCGTGTGTCGATGTGTGCATCACAGCCACCGTGATCCAGTCATCTTTTGTGTGTGTGTGTGTGTGTGTGTGTGTGTGTCAGTCAGAGCAGATCTGGGAAGCCCCTGGGAGGGTTAAGTATAGAAACAGCAGAGATTGAGGTGGGGAATTCTCATCAAAAACCGTCCAAATCAGGAAAGGTGTCGACGAGAGCCAACCTGCAAGGGGACAGAGGGGAGCAGAGGCATTGGAGGTGTGTGTGTGTGTGTGTGTGTGTGTGTGTGTGATTCAGTTAGAAGAAAGATGGTCAAGTGTCTGACATAAGAGGGGCAACTGCAGTGATGGTGGAGAGGAAAGTAAAAACACAAAAACAGAAGAAAGTTATTTTGGAGATTACAAAGGTTAGCGGTTTACGGGGAGGGGGCTGTGTCACGATGTGGTGGCTCCATCTCAGGGGTGAGGTCGTGTTGAGAAGGGTGCTGGCGATGTGGGGGGGGGGGGGGGGTCCTTTGGGGGCGGTCCTGTGGTAATGAGCTGTTACTCTCAGAGGAAGACGAGCTCTATTACAGGAGCTCTGCGCTGCTATTCTGAGGTTTCATCTGAGGCTGGTTCACCTTCGGGTTTGCCGCTCAGCACAGATACACGCTCATCCTTTGACAACCAGCCGAATGCAAAAAAATAGTGAGACGTCTTCGTGTAAGACGATCGGATCTAGAAAACAAAATCGTTCCTGTTGTGTGTCAGATCCCACACTTGAATGGAGGATGACAGTCACTGTGACACAGTTTTGTCTGCATGATGCGATTTCTCTGTTTTCTTTCACATCATTCCTCCGCTTCCTCTCGCTGCTGCTCTCTCCCTGGTCGCCGCTCTCCTGTGTTTGTGAAGCGTGGGAATCTTGTTTTGTAGGACATCTTAATAACCTCTCAGGCATGAACGCCAGTCCTTCCGACCTTGCCGCCCGTTTCTCTGCAAGTTCAAAGGTTCAGACTCGGAGGGAGACTCGCCGTCAGACGGCCGGTCAGCAGATCAGAAGGTCAGAAGGTCAGAAGTTCGAGGTCGGGAAGTCCGTCTGCTGGAGAAATTTCTCCGTCATTTTCTGTCGAGCTCGAACACAAGCGTTGTGTCTTTTTCCATCATGATTCACTTATCAGTACATTCTGTGTTGGGACTGGGCAGGTGAAATTATTTGTATTTGGGTGTAATCTTGTAAATATACTCTGGGATTTCTTTTCATCGCTGGATATAAACGTTCTTCAACCTCAGGCATCAAAATTCAAGGTAAAAATCTATCTTTTAAAGGGGCACATCAAGATCAGTTCTCCCATTACAGGGAGCACTGCTCCCTACGCTGCTCTGGTGGGAGCTATGGGATGTCAAAAATAGCCCTGATTGTGTCATCAGGGTTAAGTTGGTTTTTTTGACAGAAGCTCTGAGTCAAACTGGGACACCCGAACGCTGTTTAAAACAAAATGTTGCAATTAACTGTCATGAACTGAAAACACACTGTAAACCGGTTAAAGCAAAAAGTAGCAACCTGTCAATCACAAGGTAGCCCCGCCCTAAAGCATACCCTGCTTTATGGTCTGTGTGACTCTAAATGGACCATAATGTACTAAATGAACATCATGCTGTATTGAAGAAGACTTGAAACTAGAGATTGAGACCATAAACTCATGTTTACAATGTTTACTGAAGTAATAAATCAAGAGAGAAGTAGAGTCATTTTCTCATAGACTTCTATACAAACAGAGGAGTCGCCCCCTGCTGGCCACTAGACAGAATGCAGGTTTAAGGTACTTCCACATTGGCCTCTATTTTCA
>NW_027466456.1:2177500-2300000 GCF_050575085.1 Anarhichas minor | reverse complement strand
CATATTGGACGAACACACACACACACACACACACACACATACAAATACAAATACAGTGAGGACAGTTCTGTCGCCTTTGAGGACATCTGCAAGCTAACAGTGGGATGACGATGTTCCCTCCTCTGAATAATAATGCACGGATGTACCATACACACACACACACACACACACACACATGTCAAGAGATGGCGAGAGGAGTTGGGGAGTTACAAAACCTCTGTTGCTTGAGCCTGCCACATCCAGATCACCGCCCCGGGCAATGATTTTCTGAGTAACACGTTGATTTCTTTGAACTCCTCAGCCGCAAAATACACCTCACTTTCCTCCAGCAGCAGAGACAAAAATCCACACAAAGTCACACCAACGTCTTCATGGGCGGATGATGAGGCAATGGGCCCCTGGGCACAGACATACAGGAGACCCCTCTACCTATCCTGGTTAGGAGCGAGACACATAGGCGTTATAGTCATTTGGCCTCTTTTTGTTGTCACTTTGTGGTTGTTGTAGTCTTTTTGAGGTCAGTTTATGTTTCTTTGTTGTGATTTTGAGAGTCTTTGTCATCATTTTTAGTCTCTTTGTAGTTGCTTTGTGTCTGTTTTTGTAGTTGTGTTTCCCCTTTTTCATAGTTGTGAGTCGCTGTGTCTCTTTGCAGCTGTTTGGTCTATTTGTAGTAATTTTGTGTTTTTGCAGTCATTTCACATTTCTTTGTAGTTGTTTTGTGTAATTTTGAGTCTCTATTGTTATTTTGATTCTCTTTGTAGTCATTTTGAGTCTTTCTGTACTCACTTTGAGTCTCTTTGTGGTAATTTCGAGTCTCTTTGTCATCATTTCGAGTCTCGTTGTCATCATTTTGAGTCTATTGAGTGACCTTTTGTGGGTAAAGGGCCCCTGGGCCTGTGTCCAGTTGGCCAGTTCAGAAATCCATCCATGCACATCTTGTGCAAATCTCCCTTTCCACTGGCAGACATATGCAGCTCATTGTATACACTCCAGGCACTGTAAATATCTCTGCACACACCTTTTAACAATTTCACCCTTGGACACCTCCTACATGTGCTATTTTTAAAGTGTCCTGTGACAAGTTAACACAAGGATTCCCCTGACCTCTGACCTGCTGCTGGCCAAAAGCACTGACATTTTCTGTCTGCTAACCGCTCGATTGTTTGTCGGCAGCGTGAAACTGACATTCAGCCAAGCAAAATAGCTGCTCTTTCCAAACAGGAAGCGCTGTGTTTAAGGACATGTTGAGGTATGTATCTAGCTGTGAGGTCACACTCTTGAAGGTCAAATGTCTTTTTATGAATGTGACGTAACGCAAGAAGGATCGACACCAGCAGTGAGCGGGTCATTCGGTCTAAGCTTCCCCTTGAACAAATGATCTGATAATGACAGCCTAAAGATTTGACAGATGCATCAAAGGTCCAGGTGTGTGTGTGTGTTTGAGTGCGTGTGCCTGCATTGTGTGAAAGCTGATGACAGTGCGAGATTGAGGATGGAGATGTGGTGATGCATGGTAAGAGAGACCAAAACAGGAGTGTTCATGTTCTCTGGCCCGCGGCTCCGACTTTAGCTGTGCCCTTGAGATTTATCATGCATGTAGGCGAGAGAGAGAGAGAGAGAGAGAGAGAGAGAGAGAGAGAGAGAGAGAGAGAGAGAGAGAGAGAGAGAGAGAGAGAGAGAGAGAGAGAGAGAGAGAGAGAGAGAGAGAGAGAGAGAGAGAGAGAGAGAGAGAGAGAGAGAGAGAGAGAGAGAGAGAGAGAGACTTGGTTGAGGGCAGCCCACTCTCACCAATTGGTGTATGAATGACATTTTGTAAGTCATCTTGCGTGCAGTGAGAAAGCCGTTCTTGCTTTTTGCTTTTAAGTTGTGCTCCGTGTGGTCTGAACTGACTGCAATGTAAACGCATCCGTGTGAATGTGCTACGCTCTGAACAAGTGACGGAGTATAACATGTAAGAGGGAACGCTTGTAGAACGCTTGTAGACGTGCTGTTGAATGACACACAAAGTGCTGTTAAAGGTGCAATATATGAGATTCAAAGCATTACTATAGCAGCAACAATCTACTTCTTACTCTCCCTCTGTGTGTGTTGTTATCAGAGCTTCTCCTTGCTTTGTCGACGTGGCCGGGCCGGCATGTTGGTGCCTGAGAGCGTGCCCCACTGGCTAGCTAACGTCCGCCACGCTGCTCTACGCTCATACTGCGGTTACAGCCGGGAAGCGTAGCACCCACCCTCCGATTCTCCCTCGGGACAACACTGTTGCTGTTGTTTGCACCGTTAGCACTGTAAGCTGTCACCATGATGAGAGCCATTGAGAGGCAAAACCTCGTATTCAGCACCTTTAACCCTGTGGCGTAAAAGGCCACTAAAATGCGAGATTATGACACACGGAAACGTCCTGACATTTAAACGCCTTCCCATGAGATCAGGTTGGTGAGAGGGAAAGTGTGCGTCATTGAAGATGTGCTTCTGCCGACTCTCCATCCTCATATATCCTCTTATAGACATACTGTCATCATAAACCAAGCTGGAAATAAAAATAAACATGCACGCATGTATCACACACACACACACTGACAAACACACACACACACACACACACACACACACACTCTGCCAAGCCCTCTGGAGAGTTATCATTCAACCATGCCCATTCATCCGGGGCATTTGGAGCCACTCAGCCCAGGAAACGAATAAAAGCCTGACTGTCAATCAGCCTTTCAATACAGCTGCTCAGTATATCAATCAGGATGAATTTCCCGCTTCTGATGGTGACCCCCGCTCTTTCTCCACCCGACCTCTATCCGTAGTGGGGGGGGCGACGTAAGCGGAGCAGGATGGAGGAGGAAAGGGGGTTTGGATCAGTCTGGGCTCATGAATCACTCGCTCATTCTGCTCACGGAGATGCTCGGCGATGGCTCTGCCCAGCTCAAACACACAGTCACGCATACGCGAACACACACAGACCACCACCACTACTACTACTACTCCAGAGGCTTCCACTTCCACTCTGACAGCCGGGCCATAGACTGCGGCCTGTATGTGCTCAACTGTAACATGAGGGCAATCAAGCGAGGCTCCCAGTCACATAGTGTAGAGTCATCGTTAGCCGTACGACCGACTCAATCACCATGATGCCGTCTTCATGTGCAGCCACAGTGAACCTGCCTCACTTCTACAACCACGGTGGTTCAGAAGACCGTGTGGAACGACGGCAGAGAGGCTCGCAGCCCAGGAAAGCAAATAACACAGAGACACGGAGATAAACACACGCACAGTTCACACATGATATAGTCACATAGTGTCGCTATAGGTTGACTTCTTCTGCCCGTCTTCACGGTGGAATGAGCTTAAACATTAGCTTAGCACCAGGCTGAAAAGCAGTGTTTCATTGACCTCTCTGGTTGAACGAATCAGGTCTGTTTCACCTCTGACCACCTCAATAAGTCTGTTTCCATCCTCCTGTTTTGATGCACATTTTCAATTAAAAGAAGAAAAAAAAACCTGAGTGGAACTTCCGAAAAAAAAGTTGAAATATCACAAAAAAAAAAACGCATTGAAAACAGACTTATCAATTTAAGTATGATGTACATGAAGGATGTGATTTTCCATCGTTTGAGATTTGACTGCCGCTCTTTTAAGACTCAGATATACTTTTTTTGCGTGTTCCGCATCCGCGAACAGCTGCAGACTTGCGTGAATGAACACGTTGCTCCATCGATATTTGAGGGCGAGCGTCGGTCCGGCGTTCCACGTCCTGTTAATCCCACCAGCAGTGAGTCGTAGAAGTAGTTCATTCTTAGTTTTTACATTCGATCATATCCCATAACTTTTTCTGGACAGATTCTGTCTATAGGAGACAACAGTGACTGTTCACCATTTCAAGTCAGTCGCCTTAAGGCATCCAGGAAATTCACATCTTAATGCCGAAATGTACTATTTTTCTTTATTGTAGCAGAGATAAGGCATCACTCTCTTTGTGACCCCCAATACCTTTTAATGTATATTAATATACTGTGTGTGTGTGTGTGCGTCTCTCACGTAACACACCTTGTTAGAATTATTATTTACAGAATGTTACTCAAGAGCACTTCACATAGTATGCAGGTACATCCGCCCACTCGGAGAAACCAGCAGCTCCGAAGAGTATCTGTGCTGAGATGGGAAGTGTGTGTGTGTGTGTGTGTGTGTGTGTGTGTGTGTGTGTGTGTGTGTGTGTGTGTATGGGGGTTATTGCTCTCAATAATCTCAGAGGTCATTCTGTACTCCTGAAGTGAAGGCATAGTCATCCTTATTGCTGTCTCTGTCTGTCTGTCTTTCTCTCACACACACACACACACACACACACACACACACACACACACACACACACACGCACACTTTCTGTCCAATATGGTGAAGAGCATTTCGCAATATCTAAATCTGTAACACAGAGACACAGTCAGATCTTGGTTCATTTGCAGGGCCTTTGGTCTCAGAGTCCTCTCATCACTTCTGGTTCTTCCCCTCCTCCTCTCACGTCAGTCTGTCACACCTGCATGCCAGGCTTGATCAGGTCCCCGTTCCCCTGGTTTCCTCCTCCTCCTCCGCCCATCCCTCCCCTGTCGTCCTCGTCGTCGCTGTCCAGCTCCTCGCTCTTCCTCTTGCTGTAGCGCTCGTACAGCACCATGAGCACGCCCATCACCCAGGCCGACACCGTGCCGGCCGAGAAGATGACGAAGCCGATGGCGATGAAGAAGAGGTAGTCCCAGTAGCCCAGGCCCTGGTGGCAGTCCGCCCGCAGCTGCATGCCGACCTCCGCCATCCGCTGGCCCGCCAGCTCTGGGGGACTGTGGCAAACAGTCTGGCCCTCGTCTGGAGGTGAAGGAGAGGAAGAGGAGGGAGGGAATGAGGAGACAGAGAGGGTCGAGGAGTGAGGAGATTAATGAGGAAAGATAGAGCATAAAAGAATAATCAGTACATATGGTGGAAGATGAAGGGCAGAGCATCAGGAGAGGCAAGGGAGAAAAAGGATGTAATTACTCTAGAGAAAAAGGTGTACAACACACACACACACACACACACACAGCCGTTATCCATGCAGCGATAACCTTTGTGATAAATGATCTCGTGAGACGCTATAGATTTCCTCTGGGTAATGTAGGTCTTTGGTGTCTAGGACATGGCAACATTATTATGCTGCACACACACACACACGCACACGCACACACACAAATGCACAGAAAGGTGAGCAGACATGAATGCAAATCTCTGACACACCAACCCTCCCACCCTCTCATACACATCATTATACACCAACAAATCCCTGTGCAGCAGCAGAGAGATAAAGAGATGAGTGTTTTCCCCGACAAAACATCTGTCGTTCATAATGAGCAATATGATAACGAGCCGGTGTGACTTCAGACCGCACAGGGAGGCAGAAACACCACACACTGTAAAGTGTTTATTCAGGGCGGTCAAAAAAAGAGAGAGAGGTCAAAGGCTGCAGGGGCCGGGTGAGGATTCAGCGTCGCGCTCCAGAGCTCCTCAAGCAGCGCTTGTTGTGCCGCGCCGCATGCTTTCACTCCGCTACAGTGGCTTTGCAGCATGAGAATGTACAGCAGCCTCACATATATGAACTAGCGTGAATGCAGAGTGTTCAAAAAAGAGAAGAGAGGCTCTACGTATCTCAGAGATAAGAAGAGCGCAGGATAAGGTACGCGCTGTTCATCTGACTTCATCTCTCGTTTCAGGATAATTCCCATGCTCCTTCGCTCCTAAATTGTACTTGCACTCCCCTCCCACCCCCCCCAAAAAAATAAGTTTTTTCAAGCAGGGAACAATTACAGACATTAGGGAGCTGGGCAGGCGGACTGAAAAATGGGAATAAGAGAGACGACAACACGCAAAAAGAAAAGGCAAAGAAAGAACAATTTAGAAATATTTGTATGCAAACGCACTCAAAGGAAAGGACAGATGCAGTCTGACCTCGAATGATAAGAGAGGAGGAAAAGGAGAGGACTGTATCTGGCTGCAGGCCTGCCCGCTGATGGATTAATGCTGTTAACAATGTTAATTAAACCGCACTCATCTAGCAATTAAGCCAAAGGTCTGAACATGGAAATGAGTGATGTGGGAAGGATGACGAGAATAGTCCGATATGATCTATACTTCTGACTAATACTTGCCAAGGCTTCGTGAGCGGTTAAAGGGAAAAAGCTGCAGCTAGAGGTTGTGAAGCGATTATGAAACCAAGGACTCAGAGCCCAGTTTGGTCTCTGTACCTACAGTACACATAACACAAATTGACTTAAAGCCTTTAATTAAATTCTTATGGGTTTTATTCCCCTAATAAACTGTAACCGAGGCTGATTAGTCTGGTGATTGGATTACTCCGACTGTATGTCTGCAAGGGTTAAAAATACTCGTTCGATCAACCTGGTGTTTTGACAAAGCTTTACGAAGGCTGTGGAGGAAAACGTCCACAGAACATGTGCAGGCGTTTGATAAGGTTCTTGATCAATACCGACTTAACGATCGCCTCTGCAGGGGGACTTTGTCTCACATTCCAAGGAGACAAGCGTCACAGTTGGAGAGCGGCAAACAGTGGATTGACCCAAACACAAAACAAACAGATGAGGAGGAAGCAGAAGTATACAATGATTGATTTGAAATGGTTTACAGGTTAGAATCCAATAAAACAGGAGGCAAGGACTCGAGGAAACTGGAAGAGAACTGCAAACAGATATGAAGACAAGCTAACAAAGTGCAACGGAACTAGGCTGGTTTATGTTGTGACTGAATTATACGTCTGATAATTTAAATAAATTACAATTTTCTTTTTAACATTTTAGGTATTTATCACACTACTGTACTGTAAGTGTTCATTTTTCCCATTACCTTGGTTTTAATTATGTTTTTGGGGCGCTACAAAAAAAGTGTGTTTGATGTCACGATCGACAGCTGTGGTTCTCTCTCGCTAACGAGCTCGGCTCGCGATTGGTTGTGGCGGTGTATGGGCGGGACCTGGATACGCTCGTTCACTACTGCGCGGACTCTTGGCTCCAAATTGTGCCACGAAATTTTGAGTCGTGTCTAGAAGGTAAAACCCCCATACACACACACACACACACACACACACACACACACACACACACACACACACACACACACACACACACACACACACTTCCCATAGACACCACCATTTTCACTTTCACCTTCCATGATGTGGGAGGACATATACAGTTTGTGACATGATGTGGTGTGAGCGAACAGCCTGAGAAGGATTATGCACACAGTAGATCAGGTATCTGAGAAATAGCAGGCGGGTTATTGAGTCAGCAGGGAACATCATGTAAGTGGTTTTGGTGATTAGTGATTATTGATGCGCTAAGATTAGTGTGCAGTTCTTCAGTAGCAACAGACAAACCGAGGATGATCCAGGAGACGCGTGTAACACACTCAGCAGACACGCTATCTTAACCCAGTTTCCCTCGGTAGGAGGAAGGACATGCAGAGACTTCCCCAAACTGTCACTTTCTATTCTCCCTCTCCTCGTCTCACTTTCAGCGCACTTCCTCAAGTGAACAAATAATCATCAGACGAGAGAGAGAGGCTTTCAGTCTTTGGTTTGTTTCGTCTTTCTTGTTTCGTCATTATTCCTGTTTCTGTCTCTTCCTATTTTTTGTGTCCATAATATGCCCCTTTTTTTGTGTACTGCCATCTGCACTAATAATAAAATAATAATAATATATACATTTTTTGTTTTTACCTTACTCCCATGATGCTTTGCCTCGCTGTAACCCGTCCACTTCCGGCTGGCTACCTGAGGCCGACACTGCGTGCACACTGACGGTAAAAAGAAAGTCATTCTCTCCTTAAATGGAAAACGTATACCTCCTTTAAACTTATGACAAACTGCCGAAAACGATTCAACGAGACGCAGCAGCGAAACGTGTTCCTCGTGCTGCCTTGTGTAGTTCTGAAGCCGCCCTCGTCAAGAAGATTGTCAGGTGTGTTGATAATGTCCAGTCACAGACGGCAGCAGCGTAACGTCCTTGTGCCTTTTTGATTTCTCTCTCTACTTATGTTTCTCTCTGTGAGGCCCGTCACTTCTATCGCTCCGTCACCATCTGTGACAGTTGGGCTGCTCCATCTCATTACTCTGCCAAGCTTGCCTCAGGACAGGTGTGAGGTTTTTGTGTGTGTGTGTGTGTGTGTGTGTGTGCAGGGAGGTTACTGCCTGTTACCTCTTACAAACATGCATAGCTGAATGCTGGAGCAGTGAGTTACAGACACAAACAACAGCAAACAGGTCCCTCAGGGTGTTTGGCTCTCACTCACTGTTTTCCTGCACCTTGCACCAACCCAGACTTTGTCCACAGTTCTTGGCTGCGTGCATCTACCGCCTGGTCTCCTCTCAAAGAGAAGCGCGATGAATGCCGGGACAAATCTCTAAAACAACTTTCAACCACAACTTGGTAGGTGTAGCTGAAGTTATAAAAAAAAATGTTCCTTTGCAAAAGGAAGATTGAATGCCAGATTACAACTATTTATTGACCTTTTGATTATTGGCCGATAATTCATACGGAAAATCGATCAGGTACAAGAATTCTGAATTTCACACTGCAAACACCTTTTTTTGTCTTTTGCCAAAGAGCATTTCCGGCTGCATTTGAGAGAGAGTTCACAAATGCCTTGTATAAGCAGAGATAAGAGAAAATAATTTGAGCATTACCGAAGAACACAGAAAGAGGGTGGCAGTCGGGATGATTCACTCTGCGTTCAGTCTCGCCTCACCGTCTGTTTCTCTGTCACTCAGTGTTTTCTCACTCGTCCCATCACTCAGGCTGGGAAACCACTCAGACGTCGTTCTGGCAGGAAGCCCTTGACATTCTCCCTGTTTGTGCCTGTTTCTTTCCCACCGGCCCGTCATTCTGTGCTTTTCTGTGGCTGCTTTGTGAGGCACTTGTTCAAAGATGTCGTTTTGTAAATCTGTCTTTAAAATGTTTTTAAAAGAGCCCAGACTTCATGATTGAGAGTTTGGACAGAGTCTATGCAAGTGTTTGCCAACTTCAGCTAAAATGTACCCTGATTTCAACTTGCCTTAGCACCAATTGCCGTCTACATACAGAGAATTACAACACTCATAAACTATCTTTAAGTCTCTGCATGCGCAGCACTATAATAATACCACCAAATTTAAAGGAGACGAGAACCTCAGGAGCTAAACTAAATGCATAAATTAGATTAAGAAAGTCAAAATAAAGAGATAAAGATGAGTGCGTCCTCTCTGCTCCTGCAGCCTGAATGTGTAGTCTGATTCCAGCAGTCTCAGGAAGGTAGTTGCAGCCTTGAAGAATTCACACTTGCACGCTTGCATGCTGCACTGCAGTTTCCATATTCCTGCACCTTAAACACGCACTGCCAACAAAATGCTGCAGCATAAGATGGATACGGGTTGCCCCCCCCCCACTTTGCCCTGTTGCGACGAGAGTCTGCTCTGAACATTAATCTTTGGCAGCACATTGCTCTCTCAGTTAGTTAGTTACTGTCTGACTGTCGTCTCTGCCCTGTTTTCTCCTCCAGGACAGGACGAACAACATGGTCGAGGATGGATTACTGTACAGGCCTACTGGGCACAAACCCAGGGACCAAATGACAGAACGAAAAAAAGAGACGCGAACCAGCCTGGAAGAGGCTCCTAATGACCACAAAGAAAAACAACTACGACAGATGCAAAAGACTACAGACAGACCAAAAGAACTAGAACTAAAAGAGAAGAAAACAGCTGCAAAGTGACCACAGAACGACTATGTTCAGGGACAAAACAACCACTCCAAAGACTCCAAAGACTCCAAATGACTAAAAAGAGATCAAAACAACCGCAAAGACTAAATGATGACCACAAAGACACAAAAGAACTGCCAAGAGACTCAAAATGACTACAAAGAGACACAAAATAACATCAAGGAGACTTAAAATTACACACAAAGTGACCACAAAGAGTCACACAGAGTGAAAATACAGAGATACAAAATGCCTACAAAAAGGGGCTTAACAATCATAGACAAAATAACAATTTAAAGCCCAAAACAATTATAAAGAGACACAAAACCACTACAAAGACATGCAAAACGAGTACCAAAAGGGGCAAAACAACCAAATAAACTATAAACTATGAAAAACAACTACAAAGAGAGTCAAAATGACTAAAGACACACAAAACAACTATACAGAGACTCAAAGGAACTAGAAAGAGACTTAAACGACTTCAAAGTGACTCAAAACAACCACACAGACTTGCTATATGACTACAGAAAGGGGCAAAGCAACCAAAAAAACTACTACAAAGAGACTCAAAATGACCAAAGAGATACAAAACCACTGTCCGATAAGGAACGACTACAAAGGGACAGAGGCTAAACAACTGTAGTGGAGGTGGTGGGGCCCCATGTCTGTGCCCAGGGGCCCACTGCCTCATAATCAGCCCACAAACACGGTGGTCAACTGTCTGTCCTCACAGTGCTTAGACGCATTGTGTGTCTGCTGTGCGAGACGTCACTGTGTTATGGTAATATCACCAGGGCTGGGACACTATGCGGGGCGCGTCCTGAAGCTCGCCACTGACCGGACACAAAGCCCCGCGGCTCTGTGACACACCGCAGGCCGGAGGCCGTGAGGACAGAAATATTACCGAAAGAAATAAACAGCAGCAATCAGAGTGTGTGTGTGTGTGTGTGTGTGTGTGTGTGTGTGTGTGTGTGTGTGTGTGTGTGTGTGTATGTGTATGTGTATGTGTATGTGTGTGTGTGTGTGTGTGTGTGTGTGTGTGTGTGTGTATGTGTGTGTGTGTGTGTGTGTGAGTCGCTGCCACTGCTCTCGGTGCGACACGGCCTCCGTGTCAAATCATCTGCTGGATGCTTTCCAAGCTCAGCGCTGACAAGAGAGCGGGACTCATCGCCTCCCTGGAGGCGGGGCTATCGTGTACATCGAAGACGCCACCGAAAGAAACATCACTGACTCTTTGATGAACTCCGCTCTGTTTCCCCCCCGACTCCGCCGCTCGACACACAAAAAGAGCAACGAGCTGCGGAATAACAATCGTTTCTCAGGCTGGGGAGTGCAAAGCACATCAGCAGACGCCGGCGGTCTACCCAGCAGTTAAACTGGTTCAATTTATCCATTTCACGCACATGCACGCATGTACACAGTATGTTCACATCACACACGTGCTGACGATCAGAGCTGCGAGGCAGAGAGCCCGGTCCTGTGAACTGCGAACAGAGCTATTTATAAGCGGATTAATTATGTCAATGCGTATGGTAATCAGTGTGGTGGTGGTCTCATGTAGAGGGGATGATGGAGGGTATACACGCAGGAGCTCAAGCAATCGCTCCTGTGCAGGCGCTCTGCACCTAACCTTGACCTCTGACCTCCCTGTGGATGCTGGCTTCCCGAAAATAGGATCTGATGAGGTTTTTTATTTGTGGCCACATACGATCATAACGGGCAGATTTGGTGTTTTGCAGGTCAGAAGGCGTCCGGACGTTGAGGTTACCAGCGATCCACGAGCACAAAGCCGTTTATGCCCAACGCGTTGTTTGTTGCAAGAGGTCAACGAGTCTTCCCGGCAAAACGCCATAAACCAAACTCTAGAACGCCAAGAGGTGAACTTACTGTCAACTCATATTCATGCACATACTTTATTTTCTTTATATAGTCCCTGTAAATAAAATGAGTCAAGGGGGTGACTCAAATAGCCGAGTGGTAATAGGACGCATACCATGTGGGCGCAAATGCTCGGAGCAGCGAGTCGGTTTGATTCCGGGCTGGCCAGATCTTTTTTTGCATTCCACTATTTTCTATCCTCACATTTCCTGTCTCTCTACACGATCACTATCACATAAAGGCCTAACAAGTCATTTAAAACAAAGAAATAAAAGAGCTAAGTGCTAAATGTCTTATAATGAAACAAAGTTTGAAAGTTTTGATATCCTGAAACAATTTTATTCAGCTGGCAAATGATCTATTAAAATGTAGATTCTTATTTTTAATCGCCTGCTTTTAAAGCATTTAAAAACAAATTGTCCGTCTTTCTAATTCATTATTTTAATTCTTAATTTAAGTCACTTGCTTTTAATCCTCACTAACAGGCGCCTAGTGACAGTAAATCAGAGGTGCGCGACCAAACGCTCGGACAGCTATCCTTCGCTCTTTACGCACAATATGTGATAAAGTCATTTTTGAGTCGCGCCACCAGGGACACAACATCTTAATGAAGCCATTCCAGCGACGCAGCAGGGAGCCCAACACGACAACGCTGCGTGAGAACAACTCATTATGGAAAATGAAACTAGCCTAATTACGTGATCCGGCAAGGTACTAAATGAGCCAATCAAATACATGAGAGTGCACGCTCTTGGAAGGTTAACTTCTACAGTTTAACTCGCGATCGTTGCAGCAAAATCCCGTCTCGTCTATAATAAACACCCACCAACGCAGTCCCTCTTGTTGTGGCTGATTTTGGTCCATATTTCAGGTCCTAAAACATGTGGAAACATGTTTGTCTTATGAAGCTATGTCTTTCTTTGGATATGAGACTTTATGAGGTCATACTATGATCTGTCTCCCCAATTTGAACTTCTCTTATGTCATATCATACAATAATATTTGTCACATTGCCCATCTTACCTTTTCAAAACAAAACATTTATATTTTTGTTTCTGATTTGGGGGTTTTTGACACATATTGCTTGTGTCATTTTAAGGACATTTGTGCCAATGACGAATGTGATTATTGTCTCGGTTGTTTAGGATTTGGCTCCACATTTGATTAGTTGTTGTAGCGTTTGCTTTTAGTTCGTCGTCGTTGCTGTTTCACATTGTGAACTTGACACCTGACGAAGGTCCGTGACCGAAACATAATGAACTCTGTGGTGTCAGTGTGCAGGAACTCAACCCTCCCTTTCACAGGATCTGCTTCAACAACCAGATGTGCATTAATCAACATTTAGTTTGAAACATAGACATTCAAATAAATGCTTACAGTGTGGACATGTTACAAACTCAACTATATTTTACAGGCGACTGCTTACTGGACGTCTACGATATAAGATGTCCGACTTTTTAGGCCCCTCCCCTCTTGGCGAAGCTCCAGCACCTCGCTGTTTAAACGCACCATACGGGGGTTTGGCTAGGACTAAGAACAGCTGACCTTTTCTCCATCACATCCACCACAGGGCTGAACGACACACGTCTTCTGATTCCTCTCCTCTCAAATACGGCATTAGTCAGATTACAGCCACCCTCCTTTCCATCATTTCTCCATTAGATCCCTTCTTCCTCTGGCGGAGGATCAGTGGAGGGAGAGAGAGAGAGAGAGAGAGTGAAGGTCAGATAGCAACAGCTCTCTCTCTCTCTCTCTCCTCTTCCCTCTATCGCTCTTCTTATCAGTCGTCCTCTCTTTATCACCTCACACTTTTCATTCCCACTCTGGCACGCTTAACATTTATTCTCCCTTCAGCCTTTATCACCCTATTTCCCTTCTTCTTCTTCTTCTTCTTCTACGTCCTTCCATTTCTCTCAGTTTTGCTCTGTCATCTTTGCACTCTCCCCTTCCCTTTTCCAATTGTATTCTCTTGGCCCGCATATTAGTTGGACACACACACACACACACACACACACACACACACACACACACACACACACACACACACTGTCTCACACACCTGAGCGACCTCGCCTCCGTGCCTCAGGTGATCACATCACAAACACACCCACACGAGCATCTCATTAATCTTGGTTTCGGAAATAAAATGCACAGAGTCCTAAAACACATACGCAGGCCACACCACACAAGTAGGCCAGCTGAATTTGATCCGCTTCTCCGCACCAGATGGGTCCGAGGAATCGTTCCAGCTGATAAATAATGTATCATCTACCTGTATTAAATTGAATCGATGCCTCCTTGTCATAATAAATGTTTTAACGGATTGGAGTGACAGATCCGGGGCGCAGACGATCCTTTTGTCTTCTCTCTCACTCTCTGCATCTCTCTGTTGCAAAAGTCCGTCTTAATCTGTTTGCCCAGTTTTTTTTTTTTTCGTCTTATCTCGTCTTTTCCGTCCTCTATTCTTTCGTCCTCTGATCTCATCTCTTAAGTCATCAAAGATTCGCTTTCATTTAGGATGAATCAAGTTCAATTGGTGTAAAAACCTCTAATTCCTCCCGGTCGCTGAACCCGTGGCCCTCTTCTCTTTCTCTTTTTATGAATATTTAACTCTTGCCCCGTGCGTGGCCCTCCGCTTTGGCTCTTTGCCTCTGGGTTGGTGAGCTGTCCAGGCCACCGACGAGCAGCCAGAAATACTCCCCCCCGCCCCCAAAAACACAGTCATAACACCACCAACTCTGCCAGCCACTTACATTCTGTACATTTAGCTGAAGCGCTGGTCAAAAACGACCTACAGTGAGTACGGCAGGTCGTTCGACAAGCGGAAATTCTATTACGACAAGGGAGGAAACGTAGGTGCGCTCCCCGCGCACGGAGAATTGATGTTGGAGAATATTGTGGTTTGGTGTATAACTGTAACTCTCAATCACAAACATCACCATCCAGGCAAGGTCAAAGAAGGCTGAATGCCAACCAGCAGCATATAAATGAACTACAAGGAGCTCCGACAGTTAATACTCTGTCACATGTGAGTGTTCAGAGACAGAGTTACATTAACAAAACTCCAAAGGAGCCAAATGGACTGCATCCAAACAAACTGCAAAGTGCTAAACACCTAAATTCTTTAGTATCACGGTACTGTGATGTGAAACTATTGCTTGAATGCAAAGTGTCGAGGAGACACAGAGCAAACATTATCACTCATTTGAAGTCGTGTTTTTGGCCACCTGGCAAATACAAGTAAAATATTTTCTCTCTTTTAGCTCTGTTTTTGGTCTCCACCAACTCCTGAGTGAAATATCTGGCTCTCCAGCTGCTAAATGCTGCGCTATGTGCACCAGCGAGTCCCTCACTGTGTTTCTGTCTGCTGTTTGGAGCTGAGCAGATAGTGTACGGGAGCTTTTAAGAGCTTTTTTCTCTGAAAACAGCTCTATGAAAGTGGTGAGAGAACCAGTCAGATTGCAGCCAGACAGCTAAATAATAGGCTTTGAGGAGAGCTGCATTTTCAGAGGATGATTCTCACCTCTTTGACTTTGTCACATTGTTTTTACATTGTCATTTGATAGATTGTTATTATAAAAAATATTTGTTATGGCAAGCAGGCAATTCCCTTTTTAACAGGGAGGACAGACCTGGTTCATTTCGTTCCCCAGGATTGGTGAACTTCCCCCATGAACGACACGTTGGCCTCTATATTTGTTATTATATATAGAATATATAGAATATTATAGATCCAAGACGATGCTGACAGAAAGGCGAGACTCAGAGAAAATGTCTAAATTACTTCAGCACCAGGGACAGTACCATGAATTTGTCATCACAGGTAGTTAGTCTAATATTTACATTGACGTTGAGTCGCTGTTGAAGTGTTGCTCAAGCACTCGTTGACGTAGTTTATGTCATTAAATAGCACTGGGAACTGGCTAACTGCATTTTTTTAGCCGGAACTGAACAGGGTGAAACAAAAACATTGGTTAAAGCTCAGTGTGTAGCTTCCATTGACTTGTAGCCTGTTGCTGTTTTACTCGTAGTGTGAACGCAGCATAAGTCTGACATAGACCTGTCTCCACAGCGCCGTGTCAGCGCTAAAGAACGGTCTGTCTGCACACATTATCATTCTGGTAAAGGGGGAATAAACCGGCTCGTTTGTATTTCTTTAAACTAAAACGCAGTCGTCTCAGAAGGTGAACCTTAACTTTCATTTCAACATCATTTGTCTCACTAAAGAAATCTGTCAACATTTATTGACCTCCTGCAGTTCAGGCAGATGTGACATTGCAGCAACAGTCCAGGGGGGAAAACACATACAACCAGCATACCAAGAGGCACCGACCTCCACCAGCTCAGAGAGAACCCACTGAATGTCATATTCAGATCAATGTGTCTTTGACTTTTCTGCGCTTTCTCTGTCCTCTCCTGAAGAAACGAGTCCACTCTGTCTATCTCGTGCTTTCTCACTTCCTCCCTCACACGACTTAAACGCACCTGCTAAGCTCGCCGCTTCCCTGAAGAGCCACACGATGACTTTGAAGGCACAGAGAGTCAAGCAACGACGTCAACCTTTCTCAGTGACACGTGCCAGACAAAGAGAAACTTACTTAAACACGACAGCAAACACAAGACAATGCTGTAATAAGACATTACAACTGGAACTACAACTGAAAGCCAATAAACTCAAACAATCAGAAGATCGTTCCAGCAATAATCAAAGTGCTTTATTAAAACCTAGGCAATCAGCAGTGATATTAAAGAGTCCTAAATGAGCTACAGTGTAAAGACTGGTAGCACACACACACACACACACACACACACACACACACACTTGCATGCACCTGATTCACATTCAAACTGAGAGGCAGCGACAGCTGGAATCTCTGTACATCAGACTCACAACCCTGCAGTCAGATCAGAGGGCATTCATGCCCTCACACACTCTCACACACACACACACACTCACTCACTTGACCCCATTCACTCCGTTAAACTGGTTCCCGGAGTTGTTTATGAGTGCCACATCGCACATCGATACGTGATTTATCGTGAGTCTGAGAGACGGAGCGTGTGTAACAGTGAAGTGTGTTCCTGAGGGGTTTACAGTCCCAACTCCTCTGGTCACATTTAGAACTTTTAAAGTGTATAGTGATGGTAAAAAAACAGCTGCGATTTTATAGTTATTAGCTGGCGGGCAACCTCCAATTCTGTCAAGTGAAGTGCCTTAAACTTGCATTCTCTCTAATGTCCATCAGGGGGCGACTCCTGCTACCGCAGCGTTGTCTGGTGTGGGAGTTGTCCGTGCTTTCGTCTTAGAACTTTAACCCTTTCACAGTTTGTTTACAGGTCATGAAAGTTCATTGTAGCATCTTTTGTCGCCTAAAAATTTCATTCAGCGTTCCGTTGGACTTAGCTCCACCATCTCGTGTCACTTCTGGTTGCAGAAAAAAACCAAGATGGCGGCGGCCATAATGACAAAAACTCGAGGCTTCCAAACCGTAGTCCACAAACCAGTGGGTGACGTCACGGTGACTACGTCCACTTCTTATATACACAGTCTATGATTATCAGCTGTGACTCAAACAGGACAAAGCGAAACAATAAGCTGCCGGTGTGTTGTGTCACTTACGATTCAAAAGCCCTTCTCTTAGAACATTTTCCTTTTATACAGAAATGTGTTTGTGTAAGTACTGGACTTCTAGTGGTATGAACAGCAGAGCAGAGTGCGTGCAGTGTGTGTGTGTGTGTGTGCCAGTTGTTGAGCGTACTTCAGTGCGATGTGAAAGTGAAGGTGGATAACTACTTTGGGGAGCTGCTGTCTTCAAGTGGCCTTCCATCTCAAGCCCCTCGTCTCCTGACAGTAATCTCATTCCTGTTTCCCACAAGCCCCGGCCTTAGGGTCTCCTCTCCTCCAGATCACACACTGACTCACACACACTTGACTGCAGTGAGTCACTAGCACACACACACACACACACACACACACACACACACACACACACACACACACACACACACCACACGAACACGCTGTCCTTAACGGGAGCAGTCCAGCTTTTTTGAGCATCATCATTAACCATCTGGACTGAAGGGCCAAAGCATACGACGATGGGAGCGCCAGCGCACACACAGGTACTCGCCGTGTGTGTGTGTGTGTGTGTGTTTGTACAAGTGTGCAGATGGGAGAGGCTAGCATAAAGAGAAGGGAAAAAAACAGGTACAAAAGGACAAAATCTTCCTCTCAGCGTTATCTCGCGCCTTTAGGGCCCAGAGAGGCAATGCAGTAAGATCAATGTGATGTTCTCAAACATTGTTTCAAGACCAGTTCACCTTCTGAGGACTGAGCTCAATTAACTTCTACCAGCAAAGCATCATCCTCCTGTTTAGGAAATAGACGGCTACGGTGGCTGTTTCCAAGTAAGCGTAACACAAGTGTGCTGATTCGTTGGGTTAAACTCGAAACATTATTGAGACGTGAAGGGCGGAGGGACAGAAATCTTCGGATTGCTCTGACTCTGAGGTCAAACCATTAGCTCTGGAGTCCGAGTGTGTGTGTGTGTGTGTGTAGCGGAGAGAGAGAGAGAGAGTCTGCATCTGACTCTGCAACTCAACGTGTGGCCATGCATACATATGCACAAACTAAAAGGGGAGGGGAGCCATAAGTGGCCCACCGTCGCTGGGGACGAGTTGACCAAGCGCCCACAATCACATTATCTAAAATGAGCCGTTGTGACAATAACAAACGATGAGACCTTGGAGCGTCTCTGGCTCGTACAGAGGAGCAGAGGATCCCCGCTTCCAGGGATCACCTGCAGGAGGTCAGACGGCTGACACCTGAACATGAACAGGCCTCGTTTTACACGCCACTTTTTGGAATGTGGTCTTTTAAGAAAATAACTCATCTTATTTTTGATAGTTTATAGTGTGTGTGTGTGTGTGTGTGTGTGTGTGTGTGTGTGTGTGTGTGTGTGTGTGTGTGACACTGACATATATGTGTTGACTTCATCCATCCTCACCTTGGAACTTGAAGCCCTCGATCTGCACCCAGAGGCAGAGGTCCTCCGTGTCACAGTCGCAGCTCCACGGGTTCCCGCTGAGCCCCAGGGACCGCAGAGTGGGCAGGGCGATCAGGCTGCTGATGTTGAGGGCCGTCAGGTTGTTCCGGCTCACGTCCAGCACCTGCAGAGCCATGTTCTCCGAGAAGGCGTCCGGGTGGATCTCCCCGAGACTCGGGTTGTCCGTCAGCCGCAGCATCACCAGGGACGCCAGGGGCCCGAAAGTCCGGTCCTCGATCTGCAGCAGCGTGTTGAACGACATGTCCAGGTAGGCGAGTTTCCGCAAATTCCCGAATGTGGACTCGGAGATCTCGGTCAGGGAGTTGTTGCTGCAGTCCAGATAGACCAGATCGGACAGGTAGTTGAGCTGCAGCGCCGGAAGGTCCCCGATGCGGTTGTTGGAGATGATGAGCTGCCGGGTCGCCAGGGGCAGGTCGTTGGGGAACAGGGTGAGCTCCTGCCCGGCGCACTGGACCACCAGCTGGTCGTCGCACACGCATCTGTCGGGGCAGCCGGCCGTGAGAGCCGGAGACGGGGTCACCCCCATCACGAAGACAAAGAGGAAGAGGAGCCGGAGGGACTGGGCGCTGGGCTCGGGCAAGAGACGCATGACGAGGCCACCCAGAGCGTCATGAACTCGGGCTGAGCTGGACCAGGACTCCCCGGCGCTCTCCGGGCATCCTGCATGGGTGTGCGGAGCTGAGAGAGAGGCGAGGGGGCTGCTCGGAGTGTCTGGCTGTCGCTGCCTGGAAGCCCGGCTGCTGTTTATATCCAGCCTCTCTTTCTCTCTCTCTCAGAAAGACTATCGGTCAGTCACTCACACGCGCTCTGGCGCGCGACGCTCGTCGCCACGAGACATTTTTCTTTTTTTCTTTCTTTCAGAAGGTGACCGAGAGACGCTTCTCGCTCTGTGGGTGAGGATCGCGCAGCTTACCGGACTTTGTCCCGCGTGTGAAGACCACAGAGAGCTCTGGATGTTGTCGGTGACTCATCTTTGTGAATGAGTTGTCTCCTGCAGAGTGCGTTGTTTATTTACTTTCCAAACAAATGCCATGACAAAAGAATCCAAAAATCCTGGATGTAGACTCCCCGCTGTATGTCCTTGACTGTGTTAGTCTGAGTGTGTGTGTGTGTGTGTGTGTGTGTGTCGTTCACTGCTGGCCGGCACACGAGTCGCGCGATGGAGAGAGTTGCGCGTGCTTCTACTCCTGAGCTCAGACCGCTTCTGTGCTCTGACTCTCCGCTGCGCTGTGGTGATCCCACTCTCCCCCCTACCGCCCCCTGCGCTCCGCCTCCCTGTGCGCACCGCACACACTCTGCAGCTCTGCACACACACGCGCACACACGTGCGTGCTTTGTGTTTGTGTTGCGCGTGAGTTGGCGCTGGTTTGATTGCAATGGTGACGTCAGCAGGCGGCGCTCTTCTTACTGAGAAAACCAGGCGTCCAGAGGAACTCTAAGTAATGAGAAGACAGGTCTCTCTCTCTCTCTCTCTCTCTCTCTCTCTCTCTCTCTCTCTCTCTCTCTCCCTCTCTCTCTCTCACTCTGTGTGCACGCGCGCAGCATCCTCTATTTAACAGGCCTATCTTATCCCATGTGGCCCAGTGTCTCCTCATTCTGTCCCCCCAATGTCTTGTTGACATCAAATTGGATTATTGTGTGTGCTCGTTTTTCTTTTTTTTTGGCATACTTAAATATTTTATTTGGGAAGTCACACATTCAGGCGTCCACATTTTGCTGCCAACGTCTCATTACTGTGTCATTCAATGGAACAAAAGCAGGTAGACTTTGGAATAATATGACGGATTAATTTAAGATGTATTACATTTGAATGCTAAATGGCGTGATAGTTGCATCACAACCATAGATTTGTCGTGCTGGTATGTTCCTTTGACTGCCATGGATATGAATAAATAATGAATGATTAGCTGTAATTAAAGTCATTAGTAAAGAGACTTCAATATTCTAATAATTAGTATAATTACTGATCATTTACGAGCAGCTACTCCTTTTTAGATGCAATATGAATGCATTTTTTAAGAGTGCTTTCTTCAAGGGCCAAACAGATGTCACTGTAGCATCATTACAGCCAATGAATGAAAGGTTTTATCCTGTTTCCCAGATGTTGTGTAATTCAGACTTAAAGGGAAAGCTCGACATATTTCTTTCTTATCTTAGCACAAACACCAGCACCTCTAACGTTCACTAATCAACACGTTATATCTCGTTTATTTAATTGGTAAAATGACAAAATGATGCTTTACAGAGGGTTGTGACTGTTTCTGCAGCTACATTTTCACTGTACAGATATCAAAGTGGTATCTATTATTTCATCAAGTGAATTTCCCAAAATGTCAAACTATTCCTTTAAAGCTTCCAGCCAGCATGGGCTCAGTACTCCCCTAAGTGGAGGTTGTTAAATGATTATCGGGGTAGGAAATAATTAAATTAAATTAAGTTTATTTTTTGTATATTCAAATGAAACAATGTGAGAAAATAAGTCTTTAATTGAAGTTGTTAAAAGTCATTGACAAGCAAACTGAAATTCAGGGTTCACAAGAAGAAAACATTTATGACTAAGTAAACAAAACAATGTGAGCTTATAATATAAAACAGACGAAGAGCGAATGGATAACATGTTAGTGCTTTGGCACTGACGGCCCTTTGTGCCGCTCTTCATGTAACATATATATCTGCACCACCACTGAAGGAAAGCTCCGCCGCGTGCAGAGCAGCCTGGAGGGCGAGAACGAACACCTTTCTGATCCCTCTGTCGTGGACTTTGCTGTCTAAATGGCCTCTCCGGATCGTGTTCTCAGAATCATTAACGTGACTTTCCTCCCTGACTGACTGCTCCAAACGGTGTCAGCTTCCAGAGGTGCTTGTGTATTCCCATGTTAGTGTGTGTGTGTGTGTGTGTCGCAGTTACATGCTATTTGGAGGCCTTGTGTTTGTAAGGTTGTGTGTGTGCACTTTGTGTTGTTTTTGTCTGCTCGGATGTTTCCTTGTGTTGTGGAATATTTCTTATGACTAGTCGGGAGAAGAAAGTTGAGGTTTTCTATCTATATAAAGTAAAACAGAGTTTTGATGAACGATCAAGGTTTGTAAAGTCAATTTATTTGCTTGCAAGCAAAGAGAACAGTCTCACAGACACATCGCAGTCATCTAGGAGAGTGCTCTACCTACACTCAGAATGCATGGACTTTTATGCTCAGACAGCTTCCTGTTATCTACTTAGCTAACAAGAATACACAAAGAACACAACAAAAGGCAGGTCATCCTTCGAGCCTTAGTATACTTCATTTAAGACAGTCAGGAAGATGCTTTTATCTCCTGTTTACAAATCCCTTTTGTTCACAGTTTGCCTTACACTAATCAGTTTAAACTCACAACAGATGCTTCTTTTGAAGTCACTGTGACAACATAAAAATGACCATTTGCAGAGACAGAACAGACATTCTTTACCCTCACCCATCTTATCTGCATGCAAAGGTTTACGCCTTTACAACTTCAGATAACACGTCACAACAGAAGTGAAAAAGTATTTCAAACAGAGGATCTCTGTTAATCAAAGCCTCTCTGTGTCTCTGTCTTACGAAGAGTAAACAAAAACAGTGCACAATGATGACAGAAAACAAGACACCTGGATACTAAACTAATTAAAGTCATCTACTGAAACTACAGTTTGGTGTCTGCTCTTTTAGGACTTACTTTCCTTAAACCTTCACATTAGACTATGACATATTTTCCCATTACATTTGTGAGTGTGAGTGTGTGTGTGTGTGTGTGTGTGTGTGTGTGTGTGTGTGTATGCACGTGTGTGCCTCATCTTTACTTTTTAATAAGGGTGCACGCAGTGTCGGCTGTCAACTGCCAGACAGCCGGTCTGATCCTCGACCTCCCCATCAGAGGTGTCACTCACCGTCACTTCACAACCATCACCTCACATATTTTAGCTTCTGTTTTGGAGGCGTCCCTGGACTAAACAATGACAGGTTCAACTTTTTCCTCTGCCCCTTTCTCTCCTGCTCCACGATCTATCCACTGGGTCCTCGGCTCTTTTATTTCTCCAGCACAATAACCAACTCCATCATTCTAATGTAACTAAACCAAGAGTACGATCCTCCATCAGTCACCCTGACTGCCTTTATACTGGATGGTGTGTGTGTGTGTGTGTGTGTGTGTGTGTGTGTGTGTGTGTGTGTGTGTGTGTGTGTGTGTGTGTGTGTGTGCGTGCTCTGAGAAGATGAAACATAAAAACACAGTGTGTGAATTGTACATTTTATTTTATTTGTGGCCTATAATTCCTCAGTAAAGAATAGAATTGGTTGAATATAGAATATAGTTTAGTTTAAGTGCTGTGCATGGATAATTTACTTAAAACATGCTCCACATTACATGAACACATCTTAAAGGATAATTATTTATATTGTTATTATACAATGTTATAAAATGTGTTAGCACATCTCTTCACTTCGTCTACCTTCCGACGTTCCTTCCCCACTGTCGCTCTTAGCTTTAAGCCAAATTATTCCCGCTGAACTGAAGACATTCCTCTTTAAAGTTACTACATGAACTTTTATTTTGTGTTGATTCTGGCGGCCCCTGTGGACAAAAGCTGTCGTGCTTCCATGGGCACCACCACTTTGTGTCGTAAAGAGCTGCAGCTGCCAGAGTCCTTTTACAAAACCTCTCATTTACTGCAGCGGTGGTCTGACAGTCTGCCACACTCAGTCCTGGTTCTTGATCTCCACGTGCCTCCCTTCCCTCCCAGCATCGTGGTTTAGGCAACAAAACCACTTAGTCAGGTTTAGGAGGAGAGCGTGGTTGACGTTAACCTGACTGACTAACGACTCATGTGATAAAATGTCAACGTTCATGTTTAGTTTCACACGGGACTCGAACAGCGGCCTACTGGATGATTGTTTTGTGTGTGTCTGACCCATCCAGGTCCACTCCCACCCGCCCTGTGTGGACTATCTCGCTCTTTAGACTACGTCAGCTGCTCTGACCGCCTAATAATGACCCGCTAGAAATAGGCGATAGACTCCTTTGTATGTCTTTCTGTTTTTTTTTCCTTTTTCTTGGCTTGTCGCATTCAAGAATCAGAGTTCGTGAACAGTGAAAATGTTACAGTGGCTACTTCTTTTTTTCAAATCAGACTATTGCTTATTCAGTCTCTCTTTCGAACTCGTTGACGACTAATTTGTTGCGATGTTCGGGTGCTGCTTGGACAGAATTTGTGGCTGAGATGACAAAGAAAGCGCAGGAAAAGGGAAAATTAGTGCGTCACATTTCCATCACTGCCGCTCATCGAGTCATTTGTCTCGGGAATAAATGCCGATGGTAACCTTTCCCCACGACAGACAAAAGCCAGGTTTAAGTGGGGTTCTTTTTTGTCCAGTGGGAAATGTGCTATAGCGACATTTTCTTTGTTGGATCAAATTATGGTTGGTTTTGTTTTTTTAATGAGATTTGTTGGCAGAAAGTAAAAAAATATGGAATAGCACCAGGCGCTGATGGGTTTTGGTTCTGCTGTAACAGCAGAACTGATGTGCACTTCAGTGGAGTTGGTGTGCTCACGCAATGACAGCCCCACTAGTCTGACACTCACAAACAAATTCACCCCGAATAAATATTTCTTTATCTCCGTCACTAATCCTCCCACTACGAACACACACACACACACACACAAACAAGAAGAAACACGGCAGGGTTGTTTTCTTCCACGGTTTCATAAGTAAATTAGCTCCGAACACGAGTTAAAAACAGCCTCGCCTCAGGGATGTTTTTCTGTTTTTATCATATTTGACTGTGCGATAAAGTCCATAATTGTAGACTGAGCTTAAAAATGGAGAACTATGTGTGTTTATCTGTGTGAGAAAACGTCAGACGCAATAGTCAGACACACTGTACATGCCCTGGGCCCGGCGCTGTCTCGCTCATGACAGACAGCTCCAATAACAGGACGCCACTCACTCCCTCTGACTCATGCCCGGCCTCGTGCCCCCGTCACCAGGCCCGAGCTCGGCCCCGGGCTTTGATGAGGCTGCGGATGAGTGGCTGTCACACGGGCAGTCACTCAAGCCGTTTGTTGGAAAAGGAGTATTAGGGTGCGTTGGTGTCTTTTGGACTACGGCAGTCCACCGCTGACACTGTGAGATGATGATGATGAAGGAATCTGCTGGCAAAGGCCCCATTGTGATGTGACATGAGTGGTGGCGGCAAAGGGAGCAGAAGAGTGACAGAAGAAAACAAACCTCCAATCCACCCTCTGATACGAGGCTGACCCCTGCAGGATCGGAGGGGAAATGCTGTGTGGATGGCATCAGCTTCAGGCCCGAGTAAAGCCTAAAGCATTAAATCAACCTGGTAAATGGCTGCAAAGGTTTGAAATGGTATAAATACAAGTGGGCTAGTTTTTGTCAAAAACAGCTTCAATAAGCTAAAAGAAAGGGTTGATGATGGTGTTTTTATGGACCATTTCAAATCTTTAATGTTAATGTATTCTGTGCAAATTTTGGATGCAGGGCTGAGGACATGTGCTCTCCTCTTTGTTTACCTTTTTTTTTTTAGCCTTTGGCTTCCCCCTGGTAGCCCCGTGTTTTACCGTCACAAGGCTATGAATTATGGGTAATTCCCTGAGGCAAAGTCTGCAGAAATGCGGAGTTATGGAAAGCCTGTGCATAAAAAGGGCTCAAAACGTCTAAACCTGATGGACTTTCCCTGGAATGTGCCATAAAGTCTGTGAGTGTGGACGTTGGGCCTGAATGTGCCATAAGATGTTTGTTGGCAGAGACGGAGGGCGTAAATCTGTCCAGTCGAAGCCAGGAGAAGATAGTGCAAACTCACTAAAAAACACTGCACAGAACAACCCTTCTCCTTTGCTGTGATGATTAATGGTGTGTGTTCAGAGTCCGTGTTCCTGCTGCTGTGATGTGTGCCAAATCCGCGTCTCTTCTCCGGGGACGGACTGATCGTCACGGACCATCAGGCTCGGTGTCCATCACTCAAACGTCATCCACCATCAGATCTCCATCTCAAGCCACGTACACGTGAGAGGAGGAATACGCAGCACGCACGCCAGACATCAAATCGAAGCAGCCTGTCGGCCTCCAGAGCCGAACCTTAGAAATCCGTCACCAGGTGACATTTCACTTCACTGCAACAGAATCTGCAGACTTCAACCTGAGTGATCTCTGTTTACCTCTCGGATGACCTCTTCGGATCTCTTGCTGTCTCTTTATTTCCGTTTTACCCGATCTGTATCTGAGCGGCGGTCGAATGTACGTCAGTAAAACATACGTGTGATAGATGTGTTTCTACTCGGTTATGGTTTTAGTTTCAGCTCCACTTAACCCCGCTCACCCTCCTGACCCGACACCCTGCAGCACGAGGCCACCTACGCTCTACACTTGGGATGAATTTACATCTCAGTTACAAATTAATATGATTCACTGCCCAGAGTCACTGGCATCCATGTCAATTGGGAAGAATAAACAAAACCGGAAGGCAATAAAATGAGCTCGCTGTGGCAGAAGGGAAGTCATCAGATTGATATGAATTAAATCAGACGTGACTGCTAAAATAACTTTATTTCACAGTTGATCTGTTACAATAACAATATTTCTATTACAACGTCTGGACCACACACACACACACACACACACACACACACACACACACTCACACACACACACACACACACACACACACACTCACACACACAGACCGGGCTCTCTCTGCTCAGACTGTGTAATTGCATAACCTGGAAAGTCCTGCTCAATAATGCATGGTCAGACTAGACACGGGCAGCGTGACGGAAAACCTTACCCCAACTTTGTCTGCCCGAAGACCGGACACTCCAGAGACAGGACAGATGCTGGGGGACAGTGTGTGTGTGTGTGTGTGTGTGTGTGTGTGTGTGTCTGTGTGTGTGTGTGTGTGTGTGTGTGTGTGTGTGTGTGTGTGTGTGTGAAGACAGAGAGGAAGTAAAAACAAACTCTCACAATTACAAACATTTTAAGTGCTGAGCGAGATAGTGACTGGTATTAGGTATTGCACAAAAATAAATAAATCCTGATACCAAAATCAGTTCATCATTTCAGGCATGAATGATGCATTTTTAGAATATCATATGTTTTAGCTCTCTGCATGGATGGATTATTGAACAGGCCTACCAGGAGCAGGCCCAGGGGCCTCCCTGGACTTCACCTACAAAATGTAATTGAACCAGGAAGAGACTCAAAATGACCACTACAAAATATAAAATGACTACATGGAGACAATAAAGAGACAGAAAAAACTACAAAGAGATACAAAACAGCTGCAAATTGACACAAAGACCACAATGAGACTCACAACAACTATGAAAAGGGGCAAAACGACAATGATGTGACACAAAATGACAACAAAGAGACACAATACCACTACAAAGAGACTCAAAATGACTATAGGAGACACAAAAAGACTACAAATAGACCAAAAAACTACAGTGACACAAAAAAGACTACAAATAGAGCAAGACAACTTAGAGATGCAAAACAGCTGCAATAAGGCACAAAGAGACCGCAATGAGACTCACAACGCAACTACAAAGGGACTCAAAGGGACGACAAATAGACCAAAACTACTACAAAAATATGCAAAAGAGCTGCAGTGACTCACAAGAGGGACCACAAAGATACAAACAATGGATATGAAAAGAGACAAAACAACCACAAAGAGACACAAACAAGTAAAAGATGCAAAACAGCTGCTATGGGATGCACAAAGGACTACAAAAACACTCACAACAGCTATGAAAAGGGACAAAACTACCACAAAGAGACACAAAACAACCACTAAAAGACACAAACAACTACAAAGAGACATACAACAAAAAGAGGCTGAACAACTCATTTCTATAATGTCTTCTATATACAGCAGACTTGGAGGGGCCTTTTGCATGTCCGTGCACGGGGGCCCACTGCGTCCTCCGCCCGTGTCTCTCTGGTGTGTACAGCTTTATGAACCTGTCTCAAACGGTCCGTCACTGCTGATTTGAAAGTCCCTCCTCTCACAGGGAGAAACGCCCACTTCCTGCTGCTCTGCTGGATCTTCCTGCTTCTGAGAACTGAACAGCAACAAACATGGCAACTCTCCTCCGCAGACTCGCAGGTCGCAGGTGCTCGTCGGGGCCGTGGAATGGAGTGATTCTGCGGGAAACGCACAGCCGAACGTCCGCTCTGGTCCCCCGGGGCGGATCGCCGCTGCTGCTGGCCGGTGACGGCCGCCCTCTGACGGCGTGCTGTCGCGCACACAGCCGCGGGCAGCACACGCAGGCGGCCGGTCCGGTGGAGGTGGATGTGAAGCGGTTAGAGGGGGAAGACAAGGGTAGGAGAGACACACTTGTGGGATTCAACGTTGTTCAAATGCACACTGACGAACCCGCCATTCAGTTAACATGCACAGTCACTGTTTGACAGTAAACTCTCAGGGATCCATGTGATACCACAGCATGATGTTCTTATACTTTATGCTGTTTCTGCACAAATACATGTACTTGCTTACTCACTGAAGAAGAACAGGTTATATTCCCTCAAGTGCTTTTTATTTCTGGAAAATTATTCAAATGGGAAGTTGTATCGAGGGAGCTTGTTTAATTATTTCAGTTATTATATAAACGATTCTCTGTAGAGGAATATATGGACCATGGGTCTGTTTTCCTCACATTAAGCGGAAACCTAAATGTTTATTTGTTCACATAAAATATTCTCAAAACATTTCTCTAAAATGCTGTTACTTTAAGGAAGGACACTCATGGCAAGTTAATTATTAAACACAAAACCCAAAAAATATTCAATCAGTTACAATATAAGACGAGGATGCTCTAACTATTATTCATTATTGAAATAGATCCTGTCCATTCATCCAGAATCCATGAACGCTTATTTAATCCCTTTGATCATAAAATGTGCTATTTTTCTTCTTCTTTTCTTTAAATTATTGCTGCTCTACCTCTTTCTCAGACAGGAATAGACTTCCACACTGACTTGACTGTAAGTCATGACATAGTACATGTACGGAAGCCCTGAGAGGCCAGTGAGAGAAAGAACAATTCTGGGCTGCGGAGGAATATTTCTTTTTGCTTAGAAAGGTTCCTAACTGAGTGAAACGACCCAGAAGTACCTAAGTGGTCGCCATGATAATACTCTAAATGCTAAGGAAAGGTGCTTCAATGCTTCCTTTATTAGCTCCTTTAGCATAGCAAACACTGGACCTTCCTTTATGAAAGGACCGTAGATAAAGCAGCCCCACAATTCCTTGTGGCGGCACCATTTTAAAGTGACGCAACATTCGACCTTCCATGAAAACAAAAGATATGCTTAGCTTACAGGTTTAATAATTACTCATACAGGATTTATGTTAATGGGTGAATAGACAGTGACAAGCCTTTTGTATCATTTTATATGTATTTATTTATTTACCTTGAACATGTAAATAAACAGTAAAGATAGCAAACAATCAACAAATTCTCAAAAGCAAGAACCACCAGTAAAAATAACAAAAAGCAAGCTTGGCCTATGATAAATTATTAAACAGTTAAAAAGCAAAATATAACCGAGCCGTTGAATCTACGTTATTGCATAAAGGAAACATTGATATTGAACAGTTTTATTGATGTTGCTCGAGTGAATTATCGGTTTGAAGCATGTTGATTAAGAGGAAGGAAGGAAGGAAGGAAGGAAGGAAGGAAGGAAGGAAGGAAGGAAGGAAGGAAGGAAGGAAGGAAGGAAGGAAGGAAGGAAGGAAGGAAGGAAGGAAGGAAGGAAGGAAGGAAGGAAGGAAGGAAGGAAGGAAGGAAGGAGCTCCGGTTTCTCTTCTTCACACCACGAGTGAAGCAGCCTCTCACAAAAGCAGCTCTTTATATAACCTGCATGCATGCTGAGAAACAGATTTAATGGGGTCATGCTTTATTTGCGCTTTTTGTAGTCCTTTGTTGTAGTTTCTCCATGAAAGACCTACGTCAGTGACATCCGCCGTCGCATCATAATTAGGTAGCTCAGTGAAAGTGGAGTCGGATTCTCTAATCCGTCTTTTCTTAACTCCTCATGAACTCTCCTTCACATCTTTCCTTGACCCCGTGACGTTTTCCATAGAGGTCGAGGAAAAGTGGTTCGGAATAGACGTCAGGAGGTCATTTTTGGATTTTTCAGCCGCAGCCGAGGTCTCCTTCTCCGTAGACTCTTCTCAGTCCGATCCAAATAGTTTTCTCTCCTGGGTTTATGATTTAAGGATAAGATTACATTTTTTTTTTTCCCAAACACAAGGTACTTATGTTTTTGTGTTAGCTAGCTATGTCAATTTAAACTCACCTGTAAGGAAACATTAATGCTTTTAGTCTTATTGAGAACATGTGGTAGTGGTGCAGTTCTGCCTCCTGTGGCCGAAATGAGTATTACAACAACTTAAAAAATGATTCTTGACAAAAAAAATATTCACCTGACAAAATGTCTTTTATCTGCCTGTTTCACAGATGGAAATAAACAAGATACTTATTTTGAAAACAATTCACTTACTCTTAAATCATAAACGAAGAAGAGAAACAAAATTGTAATCAGACTTCATAAAAATGGATCACCAGATTCATTCCTTTCTCTCACTTGCCGCTCAGGGCTTCCGTAGTTCTGACATCAAGAACTGATCAACATGTAAAAGCATCGATAGACTTACCGTAAGTTGCTGCTCTCTCTTCCTCAGGCATAGTGGAGGTGTTGTTGTGCCGACACAAGAAAAAAAACGCTCTGGGCTACGTGTTTGTGTCACAGGTGAGCAGCCCCCTTCATCATCATCACCTGTCTCTCTCTTTCACACACACACACACACACACACACACTGACTGAGACACCGTGTCCTGTGTGTGCAGATGAAAAATCTGGTGTCCACTCTGTCCTGTGACTCAGCCGCTCTCGTGGTCGTCTTCAGGAGTTTGGTGCCGGGTGTTTTCTGTGCAGGTAAGTTTTTGTCTAGAGCGTCCGAAAACAACCTGCCGTGCCTCTGGATCTGTGCTCAAAGGCTGTTTTTAAATGACGTGCGACGGTGTACGTTATCATAGGTGCAGACCTGAAGGAGAGGGCCGGGATGAACCACGCTGAGTCCGATCTGTTTGTTCACGGCCTGCGATCGCTCATGACTCAGATAGGTAAGACAGAGAGCGTGTGAGGTGAAGAGTGAGTCCCAGCGCTGATGTCTGTGTGTGTCATCTATGAACCCTCCTCTGTTCATTGTAACGCCCCGGCAGCTTTATTGCCCATGCCGACCATCGCGGCGATGGACGGCGTCGCCCTGGGAGGCGGGCTGGAGCTGGCCATGGCCTGTGACCTCCGCACTGCCGGTGAGTGAACCTCTGAACTGGATGAGTCCGCATTTTCCTCTTTTGAGCACATTTAATGTTCTTCTTTGGTCCCTCAGGTGACGTTAACTGTGTGTGAAAGGGGACGCCATGTTCTCTTCACAAGCTGTCACCGGTCCGCTCGTATCGGATAAGTGGCTCAGCGGGACGGTGGACGACAGTAGCGACCACTTATGGGGCCATTGTTCTAGATTGACAGGCCTCCCTTAACCCATCGGTGTCGATCAGAGCAGTGGTTCTCAATCAATTAAACTGTTAGAAAGGGTCAGGACAGAAGCTGCTGTCTCGTCACTTCTAGAACCATTTATCAATGTTTTCATTCATTATAGGTAATTACAGAATCTAAAAACTAAAGGTTGAAACCAGATGTTAAGGGGTTAAGCTTTTGAGCTATTTAAGCAAAAACATCTAGAAATCGCGGAGCTAAAACACAAGTCTGTTGTTGTTCCCGTTGCACGCGGTCTTAATGATCTGCTGCTGAGCTCAGGGGACTAATGATGGCTGCCGAGGCCAGACACATCTGCCCAGCTGTTCATGTCATCGAGCTCGTGGCAGCTCCGTGATTGGCTGAGCGCTGACGAGCTTGGTTAGCAGGTGTTTGCGTCAGAGGCATCAGTCATACTTTACGCCCCCCAACACACACACACACACACACCCCCACACCTTAATGGCCCTCAGCAGCACAGAGACCTTCAACTGTCCTCTATGTGTGTGTGTGTGTGTGTGTGTGTGTGTGTTTCAGCGTACACTGCACAGATGGGTCTGATTGAGACGACGCGGGGGCTGCTCCCGGGGGCGGGTAAGACAATGAGAGGTCACAAAAAAAAAGACCTTGCAAAGTACCGAGTGTGCACGTATAGAGAGAGACAAAGCAGCTGTGAGAAGTTAACCTTGAGGTGGTTCTGTCCTGCAGGGGGCACTCAGCGGCTGCCGCGGACGGTCGGCATCGCTCTGGCCAAAGAGCTCATCTTCACAGGTGGTGTAACAGAAACGCTGACACGTCGCTGTAGACACAGGATGGTTATTGTTCAGCGAGGGGCTTTGCGTGTCAGACTTTGACCCGTCTGTCTGTCTGTCTGTCAGGTAAGCGTGTGGGAGGACAGACGGCTCTGGAGATCGGGCTCGTGAACAGAGCTGTTGAACAGAACCAGAGCGGAGACGCTGCGTACGCAGAGGCGCTCAGCCTGGCCAGAGAGATACTGCCCCAGGTTAGAGAGCAAAACACACATTTCTTCTTCTTCTTCTTCACTCCCTTTCCTTGTGTTTTCTCTCTCTCTCCCATCTCCTCCCCCTCTCTACTCCCTCTCTCCAGGCCCTCTGTCGCTCCATATTTCTTTCACTCCAGCTCAGATGCCCTCAGTTTGCAGGGCCAGAGTGGCAGTCAAGTGGAGAAATGGACCGCAAATAGCACTGCACACACACACACACACACTAACTGAGGCATGCCTGTGTTGATGTGGATTTAGTGATTGACAGGAGTTTGCATTGAATGAAAGTGAGGTAGCACGGAGGAGATAATGAGCTGCTTGAGCCCGAGGATTTTTCTCTTAGTGTTGTTGTGGCCTCGGGAGAAAAAGGCTTCAGTGTGTAAATGTTTCGGAGTCCCAACCGTTGCATTTGAGTGCTATTTAAAGTTATTGCGAGGAACTTTTAACTGGTAATGAAACAGTCTTGATTCAGTACCGATGCCTTTATAGGACCTACATAAGCAGACGAGACCCTCGGCGAGAATACTGGTGATTTCTATACAGTTGTTTTCATGCCTGTGATCGTGTCGGATGATGTGAAGATTCACCAGAAACTTCTTCAGCTCAGACTCCGGCAGCGGGCTCGGGAGAACCAGAACCAGAACCAGGACTGAGTCAGACCCTGCTGCAGTAACATGAGAGGTTTTCTAAAGGGGACTGTGGTGCTCGGAGACACTCTCGCTGTTATTCACAGTGACCGCCAAAATCAACTCAAAATTAAAGTTCCTTGAAGCAAAATACAGTTAAAAACAACAAACAGTGGTCAGAATCCGTGCTCCAAAGACACACACTACATTTCCCATAATGCAACTCATCTTTGTCTTTCGTCCCTCCCCTCCAAACACGTCTTTCAAACGCTTTCTGTTCTAAACGTGTCGCCGAGCCCAGGCCGAGAGATGTGACATCACTATGACATCATCGGGGTTATAACCCTGGATTTGACTCCTGCAGAGTCACAGAATATATCACAATATACAATAAGTGTTAATTTGTTTTATTTTGTGTTTGTTTTGGTTATTCTTCTACTTTTTGTGCCGGACATACCGTATTTTCCGCACTATAAAGCGCACCGGATTATAAGGCGCACCTTCAATGAATGGCCTATTTTAGAACTGTTTTTATATATAGGGCGCACCGGATTATAAGGCGCATAGAATAGAATAGCGTCGTAAGCGTGTCTCTTGAAAGGTGCCATTTTGGGGTCTTTATACACACAAGTGGTGTTGGACTAGGAGTAAGCACAGTACCGGTGTTTACCGCGGTGCGGCTTTGTAGTTTACCAGTCGTACTGAAACATTTTGACAGAGCGCCGTGTACAACCAGTATGGATCAACCAATTAACCAATTGATCCATATATAAGGCGCTCCGGATTACAAGGCGCACTGTCGTTTTTTGAGAAAATTAAAGGCTTTTAAGTGCGCCTCATAGTGCGGAAAATACGGTATTTCCCTTTCATGGCGATGGCTTTAACGGTCTTTCCTTTCTGTTGGCCAGGCTCCCATCGCTGTGCGGCTGGCAAAAGAGGCGGTGAACAGAGGCATTGAGGTACAGCGTGATTCATAGATTTAATATGTTTTACGTCAGTGATGGTGGTGACTGAAATCTGTCTCTTCCAGGTCGATATCAGTGCAGCGATGGCGATAGAGAGGATGTGTTACGCTCGGGTAAGACCGACTCCCGTTGCTTCTCTAATGCTTTGAAAACATCATTTTGCGTGATGGTTGTTGGACGCTAATGATCCCCGTGATGCGTTACACATTCATGTAACCCGTCCCCTCTGTTTTCAGGTCATCTCCACGCGGGACAGACAGGAGGGAATGGCTGCCTTCCTAGAGAAGAGACCCCCGCGCTACACTGGGGAATAAACTCTTTTGCACTATTGAATTCTCTCTCACAGACTCCGATATAAAACCTCATGTCTGGTAGACAATTAACACCCGTTGATTTGGTGTGTGCATCCCAGCCACTGTGTCGATACACTAGCGGAGGTCAGCACCAGTGCTTTGTGACGTTCAGGATCAGACTGACGGAGGGACTTTTATGGAAGCCACCGTGATGAGAAATGATTCTCAAGACAATGAGTTAACATCTGAAAATGAGAATCTTTCTCAAAATAATGACTCGGTATTTCAAAGTAATGAGATACTGAGTCAAAATATTGAGAATGTGTCAAATTTTTTTGAGAGCCGACAAAATCATTATTTTAGGAAACGGATACAAAATCAAAATATTGAGAATATGTGGTTATTTGGAGATGCTAACTCATTATTTTAAAATGCTGACTCATTATTTGGAGATAGTTCCTCCTTATGTCTCATTGCTACTTCCATCGATTTTAACGTTCAATTCACACATTCCGTACTTCTTCATGTCATCTTTGGAATAAAAAGACAAATCACACAAAGTGTCATCTCCAGTTTATGGGAATGAACATTCTTTATTTCCAAACATGATAACGTGACTCAGCAGCAACATGGCACAGTCCTAACAGACGCACAGGATCTTCTACTTTTTATATCTTCCATCTTGAATTAAACTGACACTGGCTGATGTTCGGAGGCTCGACTAAACAATCCGACGCATCAGGAGCAACGGAAACAGAACTACACACAGATTCTGGTGCTCTCTGTCTTTGTTGAAGCCGATGAGATCAGCTCATGCACGACTAGCAAGCTCGTACGACAATCGATGCACAGAAAACAATAATTCACTGAGCAGATGAGGTGATGTGTGTTTTGCTGACAGCTGTTTTTTTAGTACCATTAAGTAGCCCAATATCGTATCTCTCTGTCCAACGAGTCGTATCGGGACTGAATCAGGGTTTGACAGCAGTTTTATAAGCAACATTAGTTTAGTTTGGATTGCATAGAGGAGGATGTTGGGGCCTGAATGAGAGAGAATGTGGGCTCAACGGTCAGCTGCTCCAGCAACAGGTGGCTGCTCTGGACAGTGGAAGTGTACCTGGTGGGATACTAATGTTTCCACTCATGAATATGTCCCATATATCTCCGTTTACTTTGTTCTTAATCATAATTCTCAGATGAACAATGGAACACGCAGTATAATAATTTCCATGCAACCAATACTGAACAACCCGACGTCCTGTTTCTCTCTCATTTTCTATTATGTACAAATCACATCCACGTTTATTGATTTTAAAGATGCAGCTACTTGTACAGACGTACATACACACGCATGCTCACACCGAAGCGCTGTCTCAGAATGTGACACGCATATGAAAGCACAGCGAACATACGCATATATACAAAGAGAAAACACGGCTGTGACTCCATAATACACGTGTAAATATGTCACCACTATACTGACCAAAAATCATTATTGCCATTCGTGTCCAGAGGGGACGCTTGAACTCTACTCTGGATCTTCTGATTTAGCGGCTGCCAAACGTTGAGGAAAGTAAATAAACTGGAGCTTCTCAAAGAGATGCGTTTAGTTAAGGTTTTCATCTTTAACGTTTGGAACATTTGAACCCAGTGAACACCGCCCTCAGGCGAGTGTCCCGTCGCATCAAATCAAAGGCATTAGCTGGTAAAAAGGACTAAATAAAGAGGAGCGCAGCAGCAGTACTGAGGACCCAGAGGCGTGAGTTTCAGCCATAAACTAACAAGCTGGCGCGGTGCGAGCATTCAGACAAACTCCAGCATGCACGAGCTCAAAGCGGCGTCATGCGTATATCTAATGAGCTAAACCGACCGGATTCAGACAAACCAGAGCCCTCGGTGACACATGGGAGCAGGGGGGGGGGGGGGGTCAGGGACCCTCAAACTGAGATTTGCACGTGAGCACTGAAAGGTTTTTTTCATTATTTTGGTATTAAAATCTTAACTGACCACCAGTTCTCATAATTAAATTATTTTTTTCAATCACAAGAAACAAACAAAAGAAAATAAATAAAGTTAGTGTGTGTGTGTGCAAAGAATTGCGGAGTGTTTGTTTCCTTGATGAAGTCCCCTCTATGGTGGGAGTCGGCTCACTCTTGGTCCGGGAGCCTCATTTTCTGAAAGAGAAAAAATGTAAAAAAGACTGAAAGACCTCCGTCCAGCGCGAGGCCGCTGTAGCACATGATCAGTACTCGGCGCGTGAGCCTTTACCTCAGCGAGGCGATGGTGGCGGCGGGCTGCCCGGTGCGGGCTCTGTGGCGCTGCAGGCTCTCCAGGATGCTCTTAGCCAACAGCTTGACGTCTTTGTGGGTCTGTGGGTTCGTATGAACGAGCTCCAGCTGCTGCAGGCCGCCCTCCTCCAGCAGCATGCTGCAGTAGCGAGTGGCTGCAGAAACACACAACATCCAAGTCTGTCAGCCGCTTGGTCGAGCGAGCGAGCGACTGCCTCGACAGATGGCGGTGGATTGCGATTGAATGGCCTAATTTATAAAACTAGCATTACGATGATGAGTTGTGTATTTGCACGTGTCCGTCTCACCGTTCTTGCTGCAGACGTGTTGCATGGCCCAGGCCGCCCACAGCTGGACACCGGGGGTGTGAAAGCACTCCAGCAGGGGAAAGAAGGGGTTAAATGACCTAAAGAATGAGAAACAGAAATAATATATTTAGTATTTAGTCGATGTCACATGTCCTTCACTGTGTATCTATGGCTTAAGAAAAGCATGTTCTGACTCAAAGGTACAAAGCTCAATATAAAGAACATTTTAAATAGATTGAGTATTGTATGAAAATGACCTTGATATCTGTCCTTCCTTAACTTGTGTCACAGGTAATGAATGCTGAATCAGGTTCTGGTCATAACATCTGTGTAAAACGCGGACCTTCTTGTTTAGATTTAATTGTTTTTCTGCTTTATTATGAGCCTCTTTCCTCAGAAACCGGGAACCTTTAGAGGAACTCACTGCGTTTTGCCTGCAGGGTCTAAATTAAGTTCTGGGGACATTTTACCCCTCGAAAAGCCCTGGTCAGGGGGGGGGGGGGAATAGTACTCTCTGAGGTTTGCAAGGACGACTGTCGCAAACACACAGCGCCGCAGCTTCAACTCGTGTACCGCTTCATTCATAAAACAAGGACTTTCTCTAGTGTCGATAGGAGCATTTTAGGATCTCTCTTTGTTTGATGACATTAAAAGTGAAGTTTGTTGTCGCTTTCTGGCTTATTTAAAAAAAAAGAGAGGGATCGTGCGAGTGTTAGAAGAGAGAGAGAGCGTTCTGAATGAGAGAGAAAAAGCTATTTTCTGATTGCATCACGGCAGTTACGTTCTGGAGCACAAATAAAGAACCATCAACAGATGATTTACTGTGGACACAGACGCTCTGAGCTGCAGGCTGCAGTGTGTCATGTCGCGTTTTCATACACCAGTGGACTCATTTGTCAACGATGGGCTGAAGGAACCTGTGAGTTCCTTTAAAAGTAGTCCTGTGACTAAAATTAAGAAACTTTTAGGTGAGAAATGTGGCTATTTTACTGTAGAGAAGCTGCATCTCACCTGTAGGCCACCATTTCACACTCGGGCGCGGGCCACTTCATGATGACGTCATGCTAGAGAGACACAAAAATGCAGACGACTCAAACTAACTTTTTAAAATAACAGTAATGGCGGTATCCATGTTGCAGGAAGTGGTTTCGCGGTTTCCTACCAGCTGCGCCAGCAGCGAGGCCCGAAGCTCTCGGCTGAGCGTCCAGGCTTCCTCTCCTCGTGACGTCAGGTGTGCCAGGATGCCCGCGGCGAAGTAGCTGACCTCCACCTCTGGGCTGTGCAGCAGGGTGCTGATGTGGTCCAGGAAGCCCTGCACCATCAGCTCCACGTGCAGCTCCCCGACCTCCGCTATGTTGTTCTACACGGCGAAAAGGTGAAAGGGGAACAATGGTGTCTTAATAAAGTAAAGTTATTCCGTTTCTATAAAGGGTAATGAGCGAGCGGTGAACTCACCAGCAGGCCGAGAACCTTCTGCTGAATGGAGGACTCGATGGGGAAGGACTGCGGAGGGGGAAGAAAACAGTGAGTCAGCCGGCCCCCGAAGTCACGCATACTTCTACATGTGATGATTAACGAGCATGCTAATCTGCCCCCGAGTTGTTTTGTAGGCAGCGCCTGCTGTTTATTTACATGTGGACATTTCTCTGGACATTACCTCTAGAACTTTGATGAACAGGTCCAGGCCCTGGTTCTCGATAAAATGGCGGCAGGTCGTCGGCGACTCATCGGTGAGGTTCCAGAGTGCACTCAGCGTAAACTTGAGGGTGGCGTCCACTACGCCCTGAGTGGCCTTCTGACGCACAATGTGGAGCAGTTGCTGCAGGAAGGGAGAGAGAGAGCATATTAGCAATGAAAACGATCATTATTTATTATTAAATGATCAGAGCCGAAAAGAGAACCGTACCTTCACTATGAACAGCTCTGCTCCCAGCTGAGCCGTCTGCTCTGTGGACAGCTGGGAAAAGCAAAAGTCTTAGCGTTTAGGAAGAACACAACAAGAATGCATTCATAAAAGCACATGTGATACAAATACAGTGTAACTTTTACCTTCGCAGCCAGTATGGAAATGATAGCCACGGCCATCCTCTGCATGTTCTGGTCTTCGTGGTTGCAGAGCCACTGCATCACCAGTTTGGCAGCTTCAAACCTGCCACACAGAGAGAGGAGGAAAACGTTTCTACTGTAGACATAGAGAACCTTTGTTTAATGAGATGACCGTGTCAATCTTTTATACATTTAGTCCTTCTCAAAAGACTTTGTAGTATTTGTATTAGTCACCTGTTGAATGGAACCTCTTGCAAAATGCGATCGCTGCACAGAGACAGGAGGCAATTCTTCTGCAGCTGCAGACGGAGAAACCAAAACAGGCATCAGTCCAAAGTTCCAGTGAAGGTCACACGGATTTGAATATTTCATTAATGGTTCACAAAGCACAATGGTCTCGCATTGCACTGTATTCTCTATTTGCTCTCCATTCGCGGTGAGGAAAACAAATAAAAAGGGAAGCTGCACTGTGTTTGGGGCTGTGGGAAGTTCCCCAACACAACACAATGTTCAGGCTGACACGATGAGGTGAGTTTGCAAAACAATTCTTCTTGTCCTCTCTGGGATTTTACTAAACTAACAGAGAGTCCCACCGCCAACTTCATCCTGCCGACTAAATTAACGCTTAACAGCAGTTAAGTAAACTCGAGCAATGCGTCTACTCTCCATCACACGACTGTATCGATCACAACCTCACTGGTCCGAGCTACCGATGACTGAAAACAGTTCATTCACAAATGTAAATCAACATTTACTTTGACACTTAATTTAATATTTTCCAGTATTATTATGAAGCAAATTGAAATCATTCTATATTTTAGTAATAAATATGTTTACTAGAGTATATTACACACGTGTGCTCCTGCACTTTGCCTCTTTACTGTAACAAAATCCACATTCTAAGCAGTTGGAACGCCCTTCGTACTCTATTTTACTTCATGCTTAGTATGAATAATATGTGCGTATACAATTTTGAACACAGCATCAGAGAAGGCTTCCATTCCCAGATCACCCTCAAGCTTCACTTATTACTTCTTCTTCGTCTTGTTTGTGGCCGTCTGCAGCCGGTGATCTAGTTGGTTCAGGCGTATGTCTCAAGTTTGTTTATGGACACAAGGAGTGGGAATGAAGAATATATTAATATTGGGGGATAAAGTCTGAACTGGCTGAAAACAATCTATTTTAGAAATGGTGTTACTGACGTTTTGTAGCTCAGCAGAGACAGTTTTCTACAGATATCTGTGCCTTGCTTGGCTTGTCCGTCATTGATGGAAACTGGTGACATTCTACAACAAAAGATATTTGTATCGTAATATTTCATCCATGAGGATTAACTCCTCGACGGAAAAGCAAACAACCTTTTTCTCAGGGTTCCCTGTGCTGGAAAACTCTGTCAGGTTTTTCATTTTTTCATGTTTGATTGTGATTGATATCATCCATGACGTAAGCCACTACGACGGCAGCGCAGGCATGGAAGCTACCTGCTGGTGGTTGGGGAACGTCCTCATGGCCTCCAGTAGAAGCTGAGTGACGGTGCTCAGCAGTCGCACCGGCATTCCTGCTGCCAGGTCCTGCTTCGTCAGGTTGAACACACAGGCACTCGCTGCCAGCTGGACATTCAGAGTGGCGGGGTGATTCTTCATACCCAAAACTACCAGCTAGGGGAAAAAAACAAGGGAAGAAGAAAGTAATATTGTGTAAAATGGACAGATGAGGAAGTGTGCGGAAAGCTAGTGGGGGTGTTGGGCTTTGACATAAAACTTTCTAGAATGAAATATGACACCCCAGAGCTTCTCAGATAAATATGTGATTCAGACATTATATGTAATGCTTAAAGCTACTATGAGGACCTTTCATTTTGTGTTGCTTTTGGCGGTCCCTGTGGACAAAAGCGGTAGTGTTTCAAAGCACCAGAGGCCCTTTAGAAATAATTTCGCTGCAGCAGGGTCCGACAGTCTCCACCGCCCTGATGTAGGTCCTATAGAGGCATCGCTATTACAATTAGACTGCTTCATAACCGGTTAGATGTTCCTCATATTAACTATTAAAACAATGTAATGTGACAATCTACATTGTTTTCTCTGAAATAAGGCAAAACAATTTATTGAAATGAGAAAAATGACTTAATGTCAAAGTACAACAACGTGGTTTCACCTTGAGGATGTCGGGCCTCGGTTTCTCCATCACATGGGTCAGGCTGAACAGATGAAACAGAGCTTCTCTCACGAACCCTTCCCTCTCACTGTAGCGGCGCAGGGCCTCGCAGATCTGGGTCTCGTAGGCCTCTCCTGTTACCTGTTTACACACAAGACACAGCTTTCTGTAGCAAACCTGCATTTCAATGCGTAATGTTGCAATGATAACGCAAACATCTACACCTACCTTGAGAGTTCCTTTTCCTGAGAGGAAGTCAGAAAACCCAGCATCTGTGGCCAGAAGTCCCACAAAGGTCATCCCCGGCCTCTCCTCCACAAAGGCCTTGACAGCTGCATCTGTGACCTGCGATGTTCACACACATTTAGCCCGTATGCTTCCTTTGCAATCGAACTGAAATGCCCAGAGACAAAAATAAACACACACACACACCTGTTTCCTCCCAGACACATCCAGGGAAACGAGAGCGGGCAGGATGCCTGGCTGTCCAAGCAGCTGACGAGCCACGTCAGAGGTAAACTGCTTATCATCGCTGATGTCCAGGTGCTGCATTAGCAGTGGATGTAAAGAACAAAACAAGCATGGAGAAAGTGTTCTTCTCAGTACAAATCAATCAAATAAAAACGGGTTTAATAGCAGACACACAGCGCGGCTCCTTCCTCCCACTAACCTGCAAAACATCCAACTGGCCTATGACTCCCAGCAGCTGAGCGGTGCTCATCTCCAGCCTCTTCAGCTGGTGCAGAGTTAGCGAGCGCAGCCGCTCCTTCAGGCCCAGCAGCAGGCTCAGGTTGGTGACCGAGGTGTTGGAGAGATCGAGGCTCTCCAGCCGAGGCAGCGAACACACGTCGACGAGCCCGGAGTCGTAGAAGTCGACGTTGGCCAGAGAGAGGGAGCGGAGGCCCTGGAGGGAGCTGAAGCGATGCCGGATCGGTTCCTCCAGAGAGGACATGGTGAGACCCGTTAGGACGAGTCGCTGGAGGGACTCCTGCAGGACGTATGGGGAGAAAACAACAAACATTTAACAAGTTTCAATTATTTTTAATATCAAGGGTGCTTCAAACAAACTCTCACTTTACCTGACAATACTTATTGGAGGCCAGTCCCTGTAGGATATCAGGAATAGTGAGGTCCGCATTGACCCTGGCGGCATCCAGCTCCAGCAGTCTGTGAGAGCAGAGGGCTTTCTGGAAGGCCTCCGCAGAGATGCGCGCCGTACGAATGCAGGCACGTCTCAGGCGTAGGTATTCACAGTTCCGAAATACACCCACGGTGCTGTCATTCAACAGACCTGCGGTGGAATGAGTCACGTTTAATTTCTGGATTCATGCAGGGCTGAGCAGGACTTGCACAATACTGCATATGTTTACCAACAGCAGGGTTTGGGTTTAAGTGACAACACACATACCATCAGATTAAGTAGCCTTTGAAAGTATGCAGTATTGATGTTCTTCAGGGTTTGATATTTGACGGCTCAACAGGTGATTTGACAAGTGTAAAAACTAGTCTTTAAAAAGGGCCCAGGTTTACCTTCAGTGGCCATCTTGGCCAGCAGCTGGTCCGCCAGCTCCTGCGGGAAGAGCACCGCCTCTCTGAAGCACAGGGAGCCATCGGGGCGCTTCACACAAAAACACTCCAGGTTCTGGCTCACATGGGTCAGGCACAGGTCCGTCAGAGCCGGTGGAGACGCCTCATCCTGCAAAACAACAACAACAAAAAGGGGGGACCCGTTAGATGCATTCAATGTCCTTTGTTGTTTTACTTTTTTTTTTTTCAACGGCGTGATTAAAGAGCACAAAAACTCACCGTGTTTAGGAAACTACAGGCCATGGTTTGTAAAATATTTCGGCAAAAAAAAAAAAAAAAAAATGCTAAAACGACTTCGTTTTTAGCAGTTTCAGTTTGTAGTCTCCACCTGCCTGAGGGCCGGACGTCACGCTAACCTGTCTAACAACACAGAAACCTGGACCGGAGGACGACGAGCGAGCACCGACCGGTTCGTTAGCCAGCTAGCTAACCAGCTAGCTCACTTGTTGTCGCCTCCGTTGAGGTAAATCGCTCCCCGTGCAAACACGTCGAAAGCTGCCTGCTGTGGCGGAATTCATGTTTAAAAAAAGATATATATATATCGACTAATCCCCGTTGCGTCCGAAGCTCTGTAAAATAGTAAGCAGGAGGGAGGAATATGGTTTCCCACGGCCAGCTAGTTAGTTTCTATTTTGACAAGACAGACAGTAAACAAAAGGTCACAACCGTCACAACACTGGAAGTGCATTCGCGGAAAAAAGGGGGGTGGGACTACGGAAGCCTGTAAAGGAGGGTTATTAAACCAGGAAGAGATTCATCAGCAGAGACACCGGTGAGACACGCGTGAGCATGTTCTTCTACTGTTTGCAAAGGAAAACTATTGTATAAGTAACCATAGTGCGCTTTTACTACACCTCTACAGTTACCGGTAATCATCTCTATTTGGTATTTTTTAAATTTATTTTATTTTAAGGAAACGCTTTCGTAACAGTGCTCCAGTGCTCGGTTACCCACTCAACAAGGTCACAGTGGACGTAGTGGGAGCTAATCCTTCAGCACATGCGATTAAAGTCACGATAAAAAAAGAAATATGGCCGGACTTATAAACTTTGAAGATCAGAAGGAAGTGGAGCAGTTTTTGGATAATTTGGGAGTGGAGTACAGCTTCCAATGCTACAAAGAAAACGACCCTGAAGGTAACTCTCGTGCGCTGTTCACAGATTAATGGTGCTGAAACATTGGACACCAGCTAGAGATTAGTATTATTTTAATAGATATGTGTATAATGTATAATATAATTGTATACATAACCAAAGCAAGAACACAGCACAGATATTGCCAAATTACAGAACACAAATAAATAAATTAGTTAACCTGGGTTGCATTAACTTATGCCTACATATGAATTACATTATATACATTTTTATATACATTAGTACCATTTCAAAGACAAGGAAAAGCAGTGTACATGACTTATTTGTGAAAACAAAGTCCATGCGCCCTGTCAAGATCACCAAGAGTATAAAGGAAGGGTTTCCAAACACTGTAAGAGGTTGTCATTACCCTTTAATGTAGCTCTGATGAGTTCAATAGGAAAAAATAAATGTTTGACTAAAGGATCCACTGGAAATGCATCGCCGTTTACCCGTTAACGTCAGCAGAAAGATAACTGCCTTGTGTCTGGGTCTCTGAGTGTATTCCACGTAAATATATTTCTCTGCAGATTCAAAAGGCATATTGACATATAATATCCACCACTAGGGTGCTATTAAACATACTAGGAATGCTTAATTCCTCACACGTCTGCCTCCTTCTCCTTGTGACATGCTGCTCTCAGGGTGCCAAAGGCTCTCGGACTACTTGGAAGGGGTGAAGAAAAACTACGAGTCTGCGGCACAAGTGCTGAAACACAACTGTGAAACAAATAAACACGGAGAGAGCTGCTATAAACTGGGGGCCTACCACGTCACCGGCAAAGGTAGAACGGCAACGTGGCTCTTTGCTTTCCTTATTTCATCCTCTCTGGTGTTTGTGTTTACATTGTGTGTATGAATGGGACTAATAGTATGACATTAAGTATTCAAGCAAAGTACAGTGAACTCTATAGATGTAGTGAAGTCACTGGTTACATTGCGAGATAAAGTTTTTCTTAACAAATATACATGAAAACAAAATTTCATACCTCCATAAAGATATAAATCACAATATGGCATGTTTTCTGGTAAGTAAATAAATAGTCTATATGAAATAATCCTATTTTTGTGAGTATTTTCTCATTTAATCAAAAACTTTAGTACAAAACTAACAGAACAGTTCCAAGTGAAATTATAGAGAAAAAAACAATATATATTTCCAGCTATACACTGACTACGTGGACATGCAAGCACACGAATACAGAGCAATCTGATTAAGACGATAGTTAGATTTAACAACATCCCCATGAGCAGAATTCTTGTCTTAACTTTGATGTGCTTCTTATCATCAATTAAGACAAATCATGATATCTCTATATGACTCAGTTGAAAGACGTTAAATTATTATATTAAATTATCACCCAGCCCTACTGGCTAAACATTTAATAAAGAATATTGATGAATATGATTTACTTGTGAACACATGAATATTAAACTGAGTACTTTTAAATGTCGATACTTGCAGCTCTTTCTTTTGTTGCTCTCTTGATGTCTGATTTTTATTCGAATGATGGATTTAAAGTTCTTCCCACCAGGCGGCGTGACAGAGTGTCTGAAAACGGCCTACTCCTGCTTCATGCGCTCCTGCCACGCCGGCGGAAAGAAGTCTGTAGACGCGTGCCACAACGTCGGCCTGTTGGCCCACGACGGACGAGCCAACGAGGGGGGGCCTGACCTCGCAGCAGCCCGGCAGTACTACGAGAAGGCCTGCGCCGGCGGCTTCGCTCCCTCCTGCTTCAACCTCAGCGCTATGTTCATTGGCGGCAACGCCAAAGGAGTGCCGCCGGACATGAATCAAGCTCTGAAGTACGCCAACAGGGCCTGTGAGCTGGGACACGTGTGGGGCTGCGCCAACGCCAGTCGCATGTACAGACTCGGGGACGGCACGGAGAAGGACGAGAAGAAAGCCGAGGAGCTGAAGAACCGGGCGAAGGAGCTGCACGGTTTGGAGAAGGAGAGGCAGCTCAAGTTCGGGGAGTGAACGTGACACTTGATGAAGTTATTTTTTATTTGGTGTTCAGGTTGTTTGTGTGGGGACAAGATTGTGTGCGCAAAAACAACCTGTTGAGAGGTTCAAATGTAGGAGATGATGTGTTTAAAAAATATAGAATGATTAAATGGATGTTTGCCTCACTCGCAGTGTGTCGACAGTCAAATTCAGGGAGTAGTAGTGACTATTTGTATTGGTAGATTTCAGCTAAAATGTATAAAGTAGATGAAAAAGCAATAAAATGAGTCGTGATTCATGTACAGTACAAGATAATTTATAATGCCTTTTGAAGGACGATGACTTGTGGTATAAACTTATAGAACTCAGTGTACTGTCGTCATATTGTCGTGTGCATCAACCTTCATATATGTAATTCAAACAGGAAAATATTCTGTTTTTAGAATTGTTTATAACTGGGACATTATCAGAGGTGGAAGTACTCATAATACACAGTTTACAAGTAAAATGTACTTAAAAGTATCAAAAGTTAGAGTAGTCATGCAGAGTGGCCCTTTTACAGTGTTGTATTAATATAGAATATGATATTCTGTTTTTATCACTAACAAATACATTTAAGAGCATTTTAACGTTGTAGTTTGTCAATGTGGAGCCAGTTTAATATACTTTGTGTACTACTACTGGGTAGTATAGTACTGCGTCAATTCTTATAAGCATATATGTTTTTTTTAATGTAAAAAGTAGAAAAAAGCAACACATAAAGTAACATAGTGCAGTAAAACTAATGAGATTTAAGAGGTGGAGAAGAAGTAGAAAGTAGCATAAAGTTGAAATACTCAAATAAAGAAGTTCGTACAGTACTTGAGAGTAAATGTACTCAGTTAAACAATGTGAAACCACCATGTAATACCGGTTAGTCTTACAATCACTGATGGACCACAAGAGGGAGTCAGAATCAAAGACATGAATTTTGCGCCTTTTTTTTTTAAAATCTCACAGTGCGCTTTATCTTTATCCGGGGGTCCAACAGGCACGAGGCAACATCTGTCAGCATGTTTAACCGACACTCGTATCAGCAGCCTGTTGACTGATGTGCACAACAAACAACAACATATTTCTGTCTATAAGGGAATATATGAACTTAAACCGGCGTGTTGAGGAGGAGGATGATGGGCGGACCGGTCCTCTTTGAGCGCTTAGCTCCGCCCCTTCAGCCCTCATTCAAAACAGAACACAGCTGTTCTGTAGCGAGGCGCATCGTCGAGTCCTGAACGTTAAAACAAACCTGTTAGCTGTCTCTCGTGGTCTTCCTTCGGCCTCGGATGTACCCGCTGGAATACCAGAAGAAGAAGGAGGAAAACGGAGAACTTCGGTGAGTTGAAGAACCCCACCACCTCCTACCAGCCGTCGAGGTAGCGAGCTAACGTTCAGCCTCGTTTGGATGTGTTCGTTTTTACGCGCAGGATGCTCCGTTATCTGCATCCACCAAGAGGAGGCTAACGAGGAGATGTGATAGAACCGATACTAAGACTTGTCCCGGTTCTTTTTGTTGTCGTTGTAATGCAGACCATGTGTAGCTGGTTGCACAGGTTTTTATTTTAGCACATTATTTTTTCCTTTTCTCCTCCTCCACCCACGTGTCGCCCCCACACCACGCACCGAGAAGAAGCACCACCGAGAGTTTTTTTTTTTTGACATAATAATAAATAATAAATCATGCGCTCCCTTTACCAAAGCTAAGTTAGCATCAAGCTAGCGAGAATTTGCAGCATGCTAACGTGGAAACCTTTTGAGGAAAGAGTGGTGAGAGAGTCGGGGTGAGTTTGCATTTTGTGATTCCTTTACTTAGTTTGACTCCAGTCGATGCACAGTTTGCTCGTGTTTAGGTTAGACTGGAGGAGACATAATGTCCCGTTAGCCCAAACAGCAATGACATACCTACTACACGCGCTCATTGGCGGTGAATCCACCCCCCCCCCCTTGCACGGTTAACCTCCGGGGAGTGCTTTGGGTGTGGCGTGGGTTCACCCACGAACAATACTGTGTACAGCTGCAGCCTAACTGGTCTTAGCCGTAGCCTGTCTCGGTTAAGCAAAAGCACGAGTCGTGAGGGTGTGTTGAGTCTGGGGGAAGTTCCATGTTCAGTTTGATCGATGCTGATATACATTAATGTACATTGATATACATTGATATACATTCAATTGATAGATGTATAAAGCACTCTCGTCAACAATACTCAGCAAGCACATGTTTCTGATTGCCGTCTACCTCCAACAATACCAGTCTAAAGCAGTGCTGGTAATCACTTGTACCGACAGACCACCATGTATTGATGTTGAGGCTTTATCTCAGATGTTGTGCCACACCTGAGATGAAGGTACATGTCGATCATTTTAATGTTAAGTGCACGTGTGATAGTAGACAATATATATCAATATATATCAATATCAATCTGCATTGTTCAAACGTAGAAAGCTCTTTGACCAAAGGTAGCTTCATCTAGCATTGTTCCTTTTTAATTTGTGAGGTCATGAATATCCACAGACATGTACTGGGAACACACACACACACACACACACACACACACACACACACACACACACACACACACACACTTGAGTGGGCCTGCTCTATAAGCTGTCAAGCAGAATTAGTTTTAAGATGAATTCACGCCCTTTTTCACTATTAGGCCGCCTATCTAACACACTCTTTGTCACCGTCCTGTTTCACATTGCGCTCCCCCCCCCCCCCCCCCCCCCCCCCTCCCACCACCACCCCCTGTTTTTAAAGGATTCCAAGGAATGTTCCATATCGATATGTTGCGCGGTTGTGTGCCGCTGCTGTTCTCCACACTTAACATATGACCCAGAGGTCACTCCAGACTCATGACTGGCGTGCCTTCTACAGTGTGCTGCGGTGTCGTGTTGTGCAGTAAAGACTGAAACAATCTCAGTTGGCTTCATCAGCAGTGAAATAGATGCAGCATCTATCCAGTTCATTTAGACGCGTTGAGTCGTGCTAGTTCTGAAAGCGTCGAATGATTTGAGTGGGTAGATAAAACCCAAGTTAAGACCAAAGGAGGAGACGGAACTTTAATTATTTCCAAATGCAGTCCTTTTGGTTTCTTCTTCTTCTGATTCATTCTACACCCAGGAGGGAGTTTCCCCTACAGGTCAGTGGGGCCACATCTGAAACGTTTACACAAGGAGTCTCAGCACCGGGGCTTTGGTTTTTAATCCAATAGAATACGCTTGATTGAGTATTCTATCCGGGGATTTGTGCCGTCGGTCTTAAGCGACACAAGTTCCGTCTGTACGCCTATTTTGCTAATGCTGCTTCAGATGATCACTGTGTGTTTTAGGGTTCGTCCTGCTCCTCGTCTCTGTAGACAAAAAGCATCACGTTTCATATGTGTTGCTTGCCAACAGAAACAATGTGAACGCCCTGGAGGAGATACAAGCACTCTTTTGGTTGCAGCGCTGTTCTCATTTTCAGTTGCATCACTTTGAGTATTACACGTATTTATCTATGGCTAAATTACTTGTCTTTGCAACCATGAGGAGGATGGTACAGGTAGATGTCTGTAGAGTCCCCTCAGCGTCATTTGCAGCTACTTTTAGTTTTTTAGAGAGCGTCCCTTGGTGACTCCACCTCCACCTTCTGGGCTGAGCTAATCCCAGAGATGCCTTGTGTACGTGGGGGCCCATCTGTTCAGCACCGTGGTACGGCTGCTCTGTCCGAGGCCTGCAAATGTGATTAGTTAGAGATTACATCTCTGTGTGTGTGTGTGTGTGTGTGTGAAATGAAACTCCCCTCTCAGAATCAGAGCCGTGTGTTTACAAGAGAAAGTGATAAACCGCCGCGGGGCTTTTTTTTGCGTCATCGAGTTCAATCCCTGGTCTTCCTCAGGTCATGTTTTCTCTGCATCACGTTCACTCCTCAGTTGATGTGAAATGTTCCCAGATGCATCAAGAGCTCGTCTGCGTGCAGCCATATATGAACGCGCAGCTTGCTCTCTGGCTTCCCGTCTGAGTGAAGGAGCTCCCGTCCCATCAGCCTCCCTCTGAGCGCGATACACATTCTAGAGGCGTTTTGGTCGGTATCGAGCTTTTTCTCTGTGTGACCTCCAACCGGTGCTCGCTGTTGCCCAGTTGCCAGGGTAACTTGATGTCTGGCACATCCGTTCGGCACAGATGGGAACTGCGAAGTCACGTGTCGTCACGCTCTTCCTCTGATGCCGCCCCGGCAAAGCCGGCTATCTGTGTTCCTTTTCTGCTCCACAGAGCCAACCCGGCTCCTCTCTGTAAAAGGCCTCTGCGCTTGACAAGTCGTTTTGGAACACTGATAAAGATATTGTGTACGATTGTGTGTTTGATAAGGACTTTTTTGTAATGTGTTTGTAATGTAGTTGGCAGTCGGGTGAAGTGGGTGTTGTAGATGTGAGCTTGGCTAGCGCCTGACTAGCTGACTGTGTGCGTGCGTATGTGTGAGAAGGAAGATAAAAGACGAGGATAATGGACGCCCTGGCTTCCACTCCAGAAAATCTGAGAGGCCGGCACTACGTCTCATTGCGTATTGAGCAATGGGCCTTTTTTTGTGTTTCTAACGGAGCAATTGAGGAAGTTGTGCAAAAGCTGCCTCTTCTTATTGTTATTAGTGCATTTGTGGCTCCTGCAGTGTTGTAATCACAGCTCTTGTTTAGGCCTCAGAGAGCAGAGTGTACACGGAGGGACCGGTGGCTGAATCTCGCACGCACGCACGCACTACTCTGCCGAGCGGCGGCAGGAGGCCCCGGGGGGCTTTGAGAACATTTTAGCCCGAGTTTAACCGCTGATGGGAGCGGCTCACACATGAAGGGCTACACTGAGAGCGGACCGCTGCACAACTTCTCTCTCTTCTCTCGAGTTACCAGCTTCTCCTTTTGGTGTTTACCTCACTGACTCTCGGTTTCTTTTCTCCGTGTCGCGTTCTTGTTGTGAGCGGGGATCTGGTGCTATTTCAGTCCCGTCTGATCCGCCTAAGATTCACGCGGTGTAATTATTAGGCAACATCCGTCACAATACCTCGACATACGCTGAGCTCACCAACGCACACACTCTCCTACTTCCTGCTCCGTCTTCTCGTCCTCTGGGGACGTTTGTAAATATGTCTCGTTTGAGATCACTGAGTATGATTCTTTCTGTCGTAACATTCATGAATCTTCATCGTATAATGTATTTTATTCATGCAGCATCTGACCTAAATGCTCACATAGGTTTGATACCAAGCCGTACACGTTCATGGTGGCATGGAGATGTGCTGAGTCATAAAAGCTGATCTTTTGAATCAGGAGGCAGATCTCGTCTGACATCATCTGTCATCATTGCTCTTTCGCTGCGACGGACGACGACGATGCAGAATACATTCTGTTGTTGCTTTTTATAAAATCCATTTCTGCCTTCGTCAGGCTGTTGATGTTTGTTCTTGTTAGACGTGCAGCTGGTGATGGGATGTGATAAAACACTGTGTACTTGTACTGCATGGGTATTTAAATGTCACAATAGTTCTTGGGGTGATTGCAGTCTAATCAGAATATTGACTCGACAATGTACTCGATACCTGTTACCGGCTTCCCTTTCACGCCTTTGCATAAAGTTACTCTTATTTCTTCGTTTTTAAATTATGCAACGGTCATCAAATATTTTGAGGGAACCCCGGGGCTTCCCTCCCAGCGTTTGGTGAAGCGGTGCGAAGCGGAAAGTCCTTAGAAGTTATGGAAGTTACAGAGGCATTTCAATTGAAATCTTTTTATTTATTTATTAATAAATTATTTAAAAAAAGACCCTCCTAGGCTGGCTTCATACGGAGGCGGGTTCTATGGAACGTACACTAGCAGCTAGCACATTTCATCTTTCATCATAGGCTACAGTTACATTGATTTCATTATTTGGCTCTTTTATTTACATTGTTTGTACGTAACCACAGAGAAACTCTCCAGCATCAGATATATGTATATACAGGTACAGGTCATATAATTAGAATATCATCAAAAAGTTGATTTATTTCACTAATTCCATTCAAAAAGTGAAACTTGTCAATTATATTCATTCATTACACACAGACTGTATCAATGTATTTTAAGGTCAGCATCAGCTCAGCTCGCCCAGAGTTGTTATAGGAGTTTGAGGTCATGAGGTTGGGGGGGGTCAGAGGTGACAGGCCTGTCGTAAAGGGGTTCAGCCTTTGAGGCGGTCAGAATGTCAGCTGTGAGGGTCTCTGCCTCCTGTGTCATGTGACTCCGCATATCTGGAATATTCTCACTAGAGGAAGTTTCAAGGCAGCAGGCAGCTTAAAGGAAGATGTCAATAATACAGGACATTGTATGGTTGGCAAATTAGGCTTCATCACAAACCTGGATTTAAGTAGTTTCTCCTGAAGTGGTTTTGGTTGACACAACGCTTAAAGGCACGGTTAGTAGGGTCTTTCTGTCGCAGTTTTAAATGCAACATTCAAAGTTGGCCCCGGCTCAGCGAGGGTTACGGTGCTCGCCAGCGGATGAAAGCCAACCCCAGATTCCCACGCTGGTTTTGGAACGAGCTTTGTCCTCTCGGAGAGTCGCCTCGCTATAAATGCATTTTTTTTCTCTTTCGCTGTGTCCTCCATTTTTCGTAGCTTCTTCTTGGATGCGTGCGTACGATCCGGCATCGAGTTTGACGCCCAGAATTGTCCCGAACACGACAAAATGAAAATACAAGTGCAAAGGCAGAGGACGGGGTGTGTGTCACTGACACCACCACACACACTTAGTGTGTCCTAAGTGATGATCCAGAGGGATTATTTCTAAATGTTGTTGTTTTTTAGGGAAATCTGACATTTTAAGTGGGCTTTCGATCAGGGAAGGAAGCCCCGGGGTTCCCTCGTGGATATGAACAGGATGGACAAAATATTAGGAACACCTCTTACTGTTATGCAAGGCTGTTAGAAACCGAGCGTATTCCCGACCTCATCATCACACAAACTCATAAACTTCATCCAAACCCAGTGAGTGCACTCGCATTTCAAATATGCCGGAGCCGCTGCTCTTACTTCAGTGTGTGTGTGTGTGTGTGGCCCCCCCAACCGGCCCGACTGTACCTAAACAGAGAGCCGCTCCTCTTCCACTTCCCCTTCACATTGTCCCGATCCACCAGTCTGCATCAGAGACGAGGCCGTTCCTCACAACACGGCCTCGTCTCTCTTTCTGAGTGTTTTTGGCCGAGAGCTGAGCCTCGTCTCTGTCATGGAAACTCGTGAACTCGGTCCTGATCCCCGCCAAAGACAATAGATCAGACAAACACGATTCCCCCTCTGGTTCCTGCTCCTCTTCTGCTCGCCAACGTTTTCTTTTGCAGTCTTTCCTCACCATCAGCCCGTCTCAGGTGCTCCGTTGGCTTTTTGGCCCTTTTTAGAGCAGCGTAGATATAAATACGAAGCCTCAACCTCCGCACCCGTTCTGCTTTTATCTCTCCTCTTTACCCATCCTGCACTTCTTTGATGCTTCGCGTCTTAAGAAGATGTGTGTTCCCCCTGTGTCAAAGTAATCCGGTTAGTTCTGTGTGACTCAGACAACCTGTTTCCTGTCTCCTTTGTCAGGTTTCCCTACCGGTCGGGTCTTGACATGCAGACAGAGACTTGCACTCACATGCCCACAGTCACACACACTTCACATCACCAACTGTCACATTGGGTGTTAAATCATTTCATTCACACTATTTTCATATTAAACGTCTGTCATCCGACCTGACGTGAGAGTGCAGTGAATCTCTTCTGCTTGTTCCAGACAAGGCAGTGACGGAAGCAGCGCAGGCTTTATACTAACAGAAGAAGAGTTTATTTATACAGCACATGTTAGACTCTAAGGAACTTCATAATGCTTTACATGTACATGGAAAACAGGGAAAACGACAGTTCGCTTGCGTACAAGTGTACATTTTATTAAAAGTAGATTTTCAACGATTGGTCGACTAGTATAAAAAATAATCGGCAACAAATTTTAAATAATCTTTAATGCAAAAATGGCAGAAATGCCTCAAATATCCATATTTCCTGCTTCTCTCTGTTTTTATACACGGTATACTATGTTGAATGTCTTTGTTTTGGACCGACAACACAAAACATTTAAAGACTTTGAGAAACTGTGATTTTTCTCTATTTTCTGACACGTCGTAGACTAAACGATTAATCATTTGAAACCAGAAAATAATAGGCAGAATAATTGATGTTAAAAATAGTAGTTGCTGCTCTAATTTAAAGTAAATTTCAGAATTTTTGGCAAAGGAAGTATAAACTTGTGTATTTCTCTTCTTACTAATACTATTTGAAGAAGAATATAAAGATGCAACGCTGCAGGAGTAGAAGACATTCAGTTGCATCTTCCCACATAATGTGCAACTTTAATGAGTCATTTGTTTCCTCCCACCACACATTACACACAGGTGGAGCTTTTGTCTGCTCCTAGTTTGTTTCTTAATGTTTGTTTAAAGAATAATCGCAATATGTATGAATATGTTGAATTCCTGGAAGTTCTTCTTTGTATATATGCAAATTCAACAAGTCCTGAGACGGGGCAAACTCATTTACAGATGCGACTGTTATCAGCTGAGCTCAGTGCTCGAGTTTCTTTGCAAAGAATCGCACAAAAGCACCACTTTAAATCTCGTGTTTACCAGAATATTCATGGTAATAAGTTGTTCAGCAAGAAAATAGCATAAAAACGACTAATCGGAATAAAGAAATCTTAAGTCAACTAAAGGCGAGCCAGAGGGACCTGATGGACGGGCCCACGTTTATATGTGAAAGGATAACCTCAATGTTTTTTCTGGTTACCTTTTGTCTCATAGTTTTGAATCTGACAAAGCTAGGAGGATTTGGGAGGAGGGGGGGGGGACATTGCCGCTGGAAACAATGTCTCTCCTATTTTTAGTCAATAGATGAATGTTTAGCAGCTTCCTGTCTGTACTCGTCCTCCGAGTGGAGAACAGAGGCTCCAAACCGGTAGTTCTATGTGGAGCTCCGGCACACACATCGGATCGAAGCGTAGCCCCCGGCCATGCTGCACTGTGGGAGAGGAGGGACAGAACGGGGGGTGTGAGGGGCTCTTTCCAGGGGGGGGGGGGGGAGGATGAGGTCGAGGGGGGAGCGGAGGACGAGTGCAGGCGTTGAAGAGATACAGCTGTTTCTCCGGCCTCAGCTGTTGCTCCTCTTCCCTCCCCTCTCTCCCTCTCACACACACACCCTAACTGGAAGAAGCACACAGTGTAACATTGTTCTGCCTTATGAGAAAGATGAAACAATCAATCTTTCATAGCTGCTATCAGATGCTGACCACATGTTAGCAGGAGACGTGGTCTCTCTGTTTTCAACACATTCTGTTCTTTTTCTCTTTTTTGTTTGTCTCTCACTCTGTTTCTGTCTCCACCATGAAGGCTTTATTTTATTTCAAAAATATTGGATAACATTTTCAGCTCCTCCCGTGTCTCTCTTGTGTTTTCTCTTGACCCCCCCCCCCCCGTGGGTGTCATGTTCTATGCCCCCATGTGACCTCTGACCCAGTGAACTGACCAGCTTTTTGGGTGACCGTTTGGATGAAGTTCTGGTTCTTAAAAGTGTTGGGAAGTTGACACACTTAAGTAGACCACACTTAACCCCCCCCCCCCCCCCCACTCTGCTTCCCCTGCCTGCCCGTCGGCAGTGCTCCCTTTTGTGTTTTTAAGTTGTAATTGCTCATTTTATCAGGCCCTGGAGACGGGGCAATGCCGTGTTAAGGGAAGTCATGCGTGTAGCGCTGTGTGTGTGTGTGTGTGTGTGTGTGTGTTCAGCTGTAATGGGAGGCCTGTTTTCTCAGTCTTGCTCAGTTAAGCAGGTTCAAAGGGACTCGAGTCCTGGATCAAAACTAATCTTAAATGCTCAAATGCTCACGGAGATATTGTCAGCTATGGTCTCCTCGCTCTTTGTCTTACTGAAGACTTCTTACACGTGATGTCAGACCAACAGCAGCTGGACTACAGCCTGTTTACCGTGTCGGTTTTGGCTGCTGCACTGCTCCTTTTGGGTCGTGTATCTGAGCACAGTAGACCAACGTAGAAGCCGACAGAATAACTTGGAGGACGATGAGCTCGTTGTTATGGAGGTTGTAGATTTGAGTGTTTCAGACTTTCCCATTTATAACCTGGCTGACAGCAGCGGGCTTCTACTCTACTACCATAGTCTGTTTGTTCTTTCCAGAAAGAAGCTATTGTTGTCCCAGAACCTTAGGTGTGTGTGTGTGTGAGATTGTGTGTGTGTGTGTGTGTGTGTGTGTGTGTTCTTGCATAATTGGTTGGTTGGTCAGGTTGCAGCATGTCATGTCTCTTTAAGTGTCTCACTCAAAAGCCCTGAAGGCCCGACCGGAACCCAGCCCTCAGAGATGCTGCCGGTCTGTCTCCGTGGTGGCTTCAACGTGAGGGCAGAAGAACAGTGTTTTGAGTGGGAGACGGAGACGGAGACGAGGAAGTTCTGTTAAAAGCATGACTCTCACGACCGCAAGAACAAAGAACTGCTTGAAAATGATTGCAAACAGTATTTGGTGTAACTATGGTGAGGATACATTCACCTCGTATCATTAGATTTATATTTGGCGAGTTACAATCTTAGCAGCAGCAACAGCTGTTGAATGTCCAAACAGCTGTTCAGCAGCGTTGTAGAAAAATAATTCACCACCAACGATGTCAAATTTGTATACAAACCTCCAACTTTCATTGAAACCAACACTAAGCCGCTGTCACTCTCTTATCACCAGAGGTTTTATGTGACCACCACAATAAAAGCCCCACTGCTTTTACTGTGAAAAGCAGCTACAGGAAGTGTTGCCCTTGCATTACCAAAACTACAGACAATATATTTTCAGTGCGGCTGGTTCACAGCAGTGTGTTGTGTGTCATCATCCAGGGCTGCACTGAAACATTTTGTGTATAATTACTTAAATAATAAAATGTGTATAATTACTTAATTATAAAATGGTTCTTCAAGTTAAAACATGTCAAAGTATTTTATGTGGCGGTGACGATATAAATGATCTGGATATTCACTTGAAAACATTTTTAGGATAAATGTTAACCAGGCATCAGCTTTTGTTTTGGATACAATACAGTTATAGTGAAAATAATAATACAAATGTGACGTTTATGTCACGTGTGAGTCGTCTTGCGGTATAATTTTCCGTCCGGCTCAAAGACGCCGGGATGCTTCACGACCAAGACTTCACTAATGTCCTTTTTGTTTACGACGTTCCGGTTCATCTGGTTCTTTGTCAGTTGAATCCATTTGCATACGATGTCGACCGTCTCACCACACAGTCAAACTGATTTACGTCTCTCAAACAGATTCCCCGCATGTGAGTACACACACACCGATGCATATATGCAGTGTTGTCTGTTTCCAATTCTGACTGTAACTGCAATATTTCAATACCAGTAATGCTGCAAATATTTTAAAAGAATATTTATTTCAGGGTGCATGTTCTGCAATTTGTTATAGGTTTAAAAAACAACAACAACTAAAGGCCAGTGGCAACCTGGGGCCCTGGACCCTCTTCACATTCTGCCAGGTTCAGAGCATTGAACGTCTCATTCACTCACTAAAAGCTTTACTTCACAAAGAGAAGGGGGAAGTTGCAGCAGAGTGAGAAACTGAGACTGAAAGATGTAAAAAGAAGAAATATCGGCCGATGGCTGCCGGCATAATCTAACACAGTCTCAGTGTTTTGAAATGAATCCGGTAATAAAGTCATCACAACTCTGCTCCATTGTTGGACCAGAATTACAGTAAATTGATGGATCAGTATGCCGTGCAGGTTTTACACCATGGCCCGCTGTGCAGGAGTCACATTTATATCCTGCTTACACACACACACACACACACACACACACACACACACGTAGAGAGTGTCTTGTCTGTAACATCGTGATGGTTTAGTCTTTATATCTGGCGTGCAGCATCACTTTTTAAGGCCTGAGCTGGTGTTGGCTCTGTGTCCATGAGGAGGTTTTTACTGCTGTGGGTCTGACTTGTGCCGGTCCTCAGAGACTCGTAGAGGAAGACGTAGAGATGGTATCAGTTTCCTCTAAACATTACTGACCGCTCCGCTGCCCTGTATCGTTGGCCGGCCCTTTCCTCGTTAATAGTCCGTGCAGGGAACGACCGCAGACATCCGCGCTGCTGCCAGCTCCGCACTTCCTCCTCTTCCTCTTCGCCCCTTGGCCCTTTTTCTTTTACTCCCCCACTCATCGGTCACCACTCTGAGGTCGCCTAGTCTTCAGCAGTAGAGTTGAACGTGGACTGGTCCGCCTGCCCGCTCCCAATTGGGCCACAAATCAGGCTGAAGCCAACACACGGACTCACAAAACTGTAGGCCGGTGCTCTGCCCACATGTGACGGCCCGCTGCCACATGCTGCTACTCACAAGCTTGGCACCGTAGTTTCTCTCTGGGAACCAGATACTGTTATCAAGACCAGTTGGGGCCCATTATAGTGGCTCTTGGTTTTTATTTTTTTACCGCAGTTCAATGTGATTGCTGCTTGTAGCCATCGGCCGGGCGATCGGCGGTATAGGCGTTGTCTTAGCTCTGTGAGAGTTGTACAAAGCGAGTGCGTCTGTGTCATTGGAGGAGGGTGTTCCAGAAGAAAAGACAGAAGCGAGGCCCCGGACAGCCTGTCTGTACATCCTGAGCTCTAATTATCAACCCGGAGCGCTGCAGGGATCGAGGGAGAAGGAAAGAAAGAGAGAGGCAAGTGTGTCTAAAAAAAAAAGCCTAATCACACCCCACGGTGCAAGCTGCTGCTACAACACCGATTTAGAACCAGTGGAATTTCACAAACAGGGTGTACACATCTAACTAAACTAGGTTTAGCTGTGTGTGTGTGTGTGTGTGTGTGCTTTTGCGTCTACTTAATACGCACCATGACCGATGTATATTCTCTTCAGCTTATAAGAATCAGCTGACGATGTTCATCCAGCTGACACACCTGGTGACGGTATTTAATTGCGCGTCCACATTTCTTTTCATTGATTATCTAATTAGCAGAATGTAACCGTGTTCACGCATCATTTGTCATCACATAGATATAATGCAGCAGTTGTTCTCCATCGCGAAAACCCGTCGGTGATTCTTTTGCAGCGTCTGCGTTTAACCTCTTCAGGAGCCGTCATTGTTGTTTTGAACAAACGGTCGCCTCTCCTTGTCGTCGCCTCACACCAACACCTGAGCCCCGCCTGTTTCTGCCAGGAGGTCTTCACAGGACGCCGATTGGTCCGGACACAAACGCCTCATGAAACACAGAGATTTCATATTGGGTGTCTAGTGGTCGCACCAGAACATGTAATCGAAGGGTGCATTCACTCGCTCGCTTGTTTTGGGCCGGTTGTCTGGACGTCTCCAGGTCCGGTTCGTTTGGCCGTATGTGAACGCGGCAATCGCACTCAGTCAGAACACATCTCTCACATCTGGATCGCCCTTTGAAGATGATGATGAGGAGCAGAGAGGTGAAGAAAGAGTTGACCCTTTGTTGATTTATGTTCATGTGAGTATATTGGTTTGTCATTCTAGATGCACAGTGCAAGATGCTAATGCTGTTATTTTGAGAAGCATTGCCCTTATAAAATATTATATTCTAAGGTTCAAAGTAAGTAATAAAGCTCTTTAAGACCCTCGTTGTCCTCGGGTGCTCTGTTTTTCCCACAATATTCAGCTTATTTCCAGTCGCAGACGGGCCTAAATATTCATGCAGTGATGGCTCGGTGTGTAGGAGGGTGGAGCACAGCTGCTTCAGTGTGTGTGTGTGGTGTCACTGGGTTCATTGCCTATTGATTTTCTGAAGAAAAAAAATGCTTTTACTGTCAAATGATGTGGCGTCATTAAATAGTTTTCGTCTTCGTTTTTCTGCACTACGCTGCTGTGATGAGCCCGATAGAAGCAGTCTCCTCGTCTAGAAGCGTGAGTGGATTTGGACTGTAGAGATGCTGTCTCACTTCCTGTCGCGTGTGTCGTCTGTGTCGATGGAGCCTCGCTCTGTGAGCAGCGGGGCACCGGAGTGTGCTGTAAACTGTGTGCGAGCCCTCAGAGTAAACCTGTTCTGTGTCTGAGAGTTAAAATGATGAACCGCTCTGTTCTAGGAAGGATGAGTTGGAGAGCTTTAAAGAAAACAAACGGGTGTTCAAAATGGAGCACATTGTCTCTTTGTAGAGATTGTGTATGTAGCTGCAGTGTTTTTGTTGTCCCTGCTACCCTTCCTGCAGTTCTTACTCCTACTGGTTGACCTCCATCTGAACATCAGTTAAGTGATGGTGTGAAGGGGGTGTTGGTCATGTTCCCACACACACAGTGCCACGTGTGTGTGTGTGTGTGTGTGTGTGTGTGTGTGTGTGTGTGTGTGTGTGTGTGTGTGTGTGTGTGTGTGTGTGTGTGTGTGTGTGTGTGTGTGTGTGTGTGTGTGTGTGTGTGTGTGTGTGTGTGTGTGTGTGTGTGTGTGTGTGTGTGTGTGTGTGTGTGTGTGTGTGTGTGTGTGTGTGTGTGTGTGTGTGAGAGAGATATATATCGATCAACACGGCCCCTCTTATCTCCAGATCAATAGTGTTCTCCGGGGGAGGCTTGACTGGAGCTCGGGGAAAGATGGAGCCGGGATTCGATGCCATAACGTCACTGAAACGACGAGCTCTGCAGTGATAAACGAGCTCTTCTGTTCTGACCAAAGTTGGAAGTGTGGCGTCTCCATTTTGTTCCTCTTCACACAGGAGTGTAAAGATCGACTGTAGGAGCAGACACACATTTCATATCCTTAATGCTTGTGAAGTGGGTCGTGTCCCAACTCGTTTACAGGTTTAGCCCAGTGTTGTGTCTAATAAGCAAACTTGTGGGGCTGGGCAATTAATTGTTTTCTGTTTTCAATGACTATTTTGTCTATCGTTGATTATGAAACAAGATTACCGAGATCAACCGATTTATTGTGCGGCGATGTCTGCAACCCACCCAACCCAGTCTCGTTTTCCATGCTTTGTGGGTGTGACTTTTTTTATTCATATCTATATAACCGATGTGTTTACGATTAAATTGTTTACGAGAGGACAAAGTTCTTCATAGGTCTAGTCTCCTAAAGTCCACCAGAGTGATGCATTTAACTTTAAAATGTACAAAATTCTCTTTCTAAGTGCATAATGTATCCTAAAGTCTGAGTAACCACATTAACTAATCGTGATCCCAATTTTGACCAAAATTAATTGTGGATATGATGATGTAGTGTAGATGTAGAGACGCGTGTGCACGCACACTAAGGAGGAGAGGGCACAGCTTAATGGGCCGTCAGACTCCTCACTGCTCAGCTCAACACACTGACCTACTTCGGTGCATCTGCGGCATGCTTTTCTTTTTAACTGCATGGAGCTCTGCCGCTGCGAGGCACAACACGAAGCATGTGTCTCTGCAGTGCATGCATGATACAGACGGCCACAGAGAGGAGGGGCTGTGCATCTATTTAGAACGTGCACAGTGGAGCAAAAGGAGAAGTGGATTATTTTCTGTCCTTTTTCAAAGAGCGCCGGCCTGCAGTGAGAAGGCCGGCGCTCTTACCGGGACCGTGTTCATAATGATGAGGCCTCAGCCGGGAAATGGCAGCGCTGTCGAAGTCACACAACGTTACACAAATCTCTCGTCTGACCTTTTTACTCGTAGTCTCACAACTTGTGACCTTTCCCTGAACACACTTGAGGTTCAGTTCTAATCCTTTGTTAAAGCAGCTTTACGAGGAACTTTCATCTTGTGGTGTTTTTGGCGCCCCCTGTGGACAAAAGCGGTAGTGATCTCCACGAGCTCCACCGTCTTAAAAGTAAAGATATTGATCTAGATAGCGTGCATTTGTTTTGGGAAAAAAGACAACATATTTCTGATACAATTCTCCTTTTATAAACGTGTGTTTGCAGGATGCATGGTGATGAGGTAATGGATCAATTTGTGGCTATAGAAGATTAATAACTGCAATGTGACGATGGTGAAACAAAGTCACCTTTGTGTTAGCCTCCCACCAGAAACCACGTCTCATAATGTATCTTAAAAAAATAAACTAGACATAGGACAACCTGTCTAGTAGGGCGACATTATTATGGTGAATGATACTCATGATTATTCATTGATTTTAGCGACAAAATGTTTGTTTTGCACTTTCACGTTCAAATAAACAAATCTTTCTATCAAAATAAGACTTAAAATAGCGAGTAATATACAGCACATTACTCTTCGCTTTGGACTGCAGCTGCAACATTCAGGAATCACAGGCTGCAGCAACAGTTGCATGACATCACTGCAAAATACAGAAGCCAGAACACCTCGATCACACGCCTGAGGCTGGTGCTTGATTTGTTTTGTTACGCCTTTTTTTTTTTTTTTTTTTTTTTTCAGGCAATTCTGTTAATTTTGTCTTTGCTGGTCCTGCTCCAGCATCAGACATTACCAAAATATATAACATCAGAAATTAAAATATCTAAAGTAAATCTCTCCTGGCTTCCTTTTACCTGGCCGTCGTACTGCTGACCTGTACAAATGTAAACATGGGCTCTTCTGGTCCGATGTTGTGGAGAACCGGACCCGGTGACGGGCATTAAGAATAACTATAATGTTTCTCACTGATTGTCGCGTTCATAACATAAAAGCTCCTCGTAGTGACTTTAATGTGCGTCCATGTGGGAGCTTGGGCCTCGTGTTGGGACTCGTGAGTAAACATGTAAACGCATTCAAAGTTAATGAGATTACGGCTCGGAGCAGCTTGGTTCTTACGGTGTTTCCACTTTATAGACTCGGAGCCATCTGGGAGGCACCGCCCCACAGTTTGTCAGAGTAACAAAAATTCTGAACATTTAATTATACATCTTACAAGGACAGCCGCTGTCACAGATGTTGGTCAAGAGAGGGCCAATGGGAAAGTATCAGTGTTGTTACCACCCATAGATTCATATTAGTATGATATGATAGTATTTAGCTGTATGGAGTTTAGCCTCTCCAACCTGTTGATAACCTTTCTTGTGATTGTTTTGGTACGGTAGTGTAATTAGAGCCGCAATGATTATTTTTATAATCAAATAATCTGCTGATTATTTGATTGATTAACCAATTAAAGGGCCAGCGTCATATGTATGCTCTGATTCGTTTACCTCCTGGAAAATACTTATTTTCTACCATAAAATGAGGTCGAGGTGAAGAGGAAAGCCGGAGTTGAGCAGCGTAAGGAGGACAGAGTGTTGGCCGTACAGAGGGGGTGGAGACCTGCTTTCAGGGCCGCTGGAGACGGGAATGTGAAGGGTCAGCACGGGACACACAGAAACACTCGCTGTGCCCTTCGGTCGGTAACGAGGCCTGTTGGGCTGCCAGCACCTTTTGTGTTTGAACTGCGGTGCGCATGTGAATGTCAAAGAGCCGTCCGACAACACGACAAGAGGAGGGAGGGGGAGCCGATCCAGAGAGGTGTGATTATTCAACAGCACCTGCTATGCAGTGTAATGAGTCACATATAGCTGAACAGCGACACATCCTCTGCTACAAGCTCCAACACGACTCAGTCCACGCTCTGTTATTCTCTGCTTCCTCCTCTAATCCCCGTCACGTCCCCCTGAAGGGGATGCCGACATGATGTCAGCCCATCTCCACACACACACATCTCATGTTATTCCTTTACCTGGATGTGTACACATTCTAGGGCTGTCCCCTGAAAGGCTGCTTAATGTAATATTAATGTGGTCGAAAGCATCACTGAAACTCAGTGAGAATGGATTTTCTCATCGTGAAGAAACGAATAATCGAACCTTCGAATTGAAAAATCCAAATCGGATTCAATTAAAAAAAAAAAAAAAATTCAGATTTCAAAACATTCCCCCGACTTGAACCCCAGTAAGCGAGGCAAGGACACAACCACGTGGAGTTATGTCACCAAACACAACACATGTCGGCTCAGCTCGGTGTCAAGAAGGTGCATGGATGCTGCCAAGAGAAGGAGGAGGAGGAGGAGGAGGGGGGCTCTTACATCAGGAGCTCTGGATGGGGAGGGCAGTGACTCAGAAGGAGGTTGTGCCGCCTCTCTTTGTGTCTCTGAAGTAGCATAGCTGGAGGCGTCTCAAGGAGCTGTAAAGATGAGAACTGGTCCAGCATCAGGACAGACCAGGATCAGGATAGACCAGGACAGAGGGCAGACCGGCCGGTTGCCGGCAGGTGTTTACACCGCTCCAGGGTCCGGACAGATCAGCACTTTGTTACGTGACAATGACACACTTTGTGCACAAAGAGACGTTATTTCTGTATCCCTAACAAAAAGAAAAGGTGTTTCTCGTCGAGGCCGTTATCGAGCTCTGTGACGCTGCTGACTTGGTAAGATGTGATCTTTGAAAGAATGTTTAAAGTTTACTCGGGTGAGTGGAAACCTTGACCCTAACCTGGAGGGGATGACCAGATCTGAGCCACTACCTGATGGCTGAGGGCCAGCATGCAGCATTAGTCTTCATCAGTCCCTCACAGTCCAGATCACACAGGCCTTCATCTCCGAGTAGTGAGACACCTGCTGGCTGATGTCAGGCATCTCACGTTACAGAGGCCTGGCGACAGAGAGCATGATGGGATATACACTCGATTGGCTCGTAGAGTTTCACTTGTCCTTATTGACAAAGCCAGTGAATTAAGTTGTTCAAAACAAACCCCAGAACTCCCCAATATCATAAAGTTTGGAGTGGGTTCCTGACTATTAGTTGGACAAAACGAGCAATTTAAAGACAATGAATGATTAATCAACAATGAAAGTGATTGTTATCTGCAGCTCTAGACTCTTGTGTTGTGCTTTCTGTTTGGTTGAAGTAGGCGCTGCAGTGCGATTTACTGTAGACGGTCTATGAAATGAGATTATTAGGGCTCCTTCTTAGTTGATTAGTGACTAATCAGTCTTTTTGCTCTTAGTCGACTAAGATCTCTTTGGACTATTAGTTTTTTACATGCTGAATGAGCACATCTCTGGTAAACACGAGATGTAAAGTGGTGCTTTTTTGTGATTTCTTCGCAGACTGTCGGACCCTGCTGCAGTAAATTGAGAGGTTTTAAAGGGACTCTGGTGCTCAGAAACACAGTGACTGCCGAAATGAAAGATCCTTGTTCTAACTTGAAGCTAATATAATAATATGATAGCTGCTAAAACTGATAGATCGCCACCAAAGCTCCCACTAGAACAGACGCTACAGATCACGTCAACGCAATGGCTGCTGGGTTATTGAGCTCTTACGTAAAATCCGATCAGCTGGGATGTTTGTGGCCGTGTTCATGACTAATGTGTGCGTGGGTTTTTTTTTTCTCATGTTCAGAAGAATCATCCTGCCTTCCTCTCAGCCTCGCTCTCCTTTTGTTGTCCCCTCTCTTCACACAGACAGCAGGAGCCGCAGAAAGACGGGAGGCGTTAAAGAACGACACAACGTCGCCTCCAACACTATGCTCATCTGACACATGCAACTGGTACGTTTGGCCTCGCCTTTGCAAGGACGGCTGGTTTGGTGGCAGCACAGACCCGTTTGTGCCCGCAGGGTTGAATACTAATTGTCTTTTGATTATTTTAGCATGTGATCACAGTTAGAGGGCTGCGTTGCTTATTGTGTCGGATACACAGGAGCGGAGATGGAGCCAAAACAAACCAAATGAGTTGATGTGTCACAAAGGCAAGTTTAGTTGTAGAGGCATTTAGTGTTTTTGGGACACTTGCATGTCTTATGGCAGGAGTATTCAATAAATATTCAACGAGGTCCAGTTAGAGAGACTTTCCTCACACAAAGATCTGGAACATCACAGTAATGTCTAACTTACGCTGTGATTTAGTCCCATATATGTTGAAGTAGCCGAGCAGTCGTTTCAACTGACGACTGATCATCAAATCAAATAAAGAAAGTTTGATTCAATAATGTCTCAAACATATTTATCGTCAGTTTTCAAATGAAGAAATAATAAAATAAAGGATGCATTTAAACAATAACAAAAAGCTTTTGAAAAATGTGCATCTTAAAATGAAGCACTTAATTGTAGAAGAAGGTATTTATCTGAATTGTCCTGTAGCTTTAAGTTCAGTTCATTCAGGGTGAAGTGATGTCACTAAAGAATATAGTGATTCTCATTGTTTAAAAAGAGAAGTTAGTGAGCAGGGACTGTCTCTGTGGTTATTAAACCACCTGTTTCAGTTCTATTCTCTCCGTTTACATCAGTGTATTCATGCGTTAGGCTTCTGATCATATTGGACTCGTAGATCGTTTATTTTCTGTGCCTTCATTTCAGATCTGAGTTTGTATGTTTGCTCAAAAGATTTGTTCTTTGTCTCGTAGTGTCGCTTCACATCACCGTTTTTAATAATCGTCACGGCCTCTGAACACGAGACACTGGTGTTAAACTGCCCGTAGGAGGAATGAAGGTATAAGAGTCCGTCCATTCTTGGTCAAAACGACAAGACATACACAGTTATTGTCACAGGAAGTAAGGTGATCACAGATGCATGACTTCATAAACAACAGACAGACTCGGGCTTGTAAACACACACTGGCTATCGCTTCCTGTGTAGTTAAAGCGCTGCTGTCAAACAAAGGGAGGGGAGTTGACGTGATGTAGCGGTGTTTGCCTGCGGCTTAGCAGAGTGCAACTGTGGAAGGCAGCTAATGGCTCCTAAAGCACCGGCCTGTTTCAGCCTTGAGCCAGAAAGATAGAGCGAGACACTCGCACAGAGGCTGGCATTGTCAAGTACACAAGGGACGGCTTTGCTCGCTTTCAGTATTCTAAGCCACTTCTTACTTTTCATTACTGTCTCTCTCTCTCTGTGTTTGTGCGCTTTTGGCGAAGAAAAGCCTCTGAGGTGAAGAATATTCAGAAACATTCATATATTATCGAAACAGGAAATCATCCACAGTAAAAGACGTAGACACTGAGCCTCCAGTCTTACAGTCACGTCGCATAGAATCATCGGATGCTTAAATGTTCTCCCCGGGTTTCCATCTCTCCACATCGTCACAGGTAGATTAGAATATCAGTAACAGAAGTATATGAATACCCGCATTGTCTTTTTTTTCAGAAGCCATGACTGATGTGAAGTTATGAGGGAAACTTACTTTAGATGCCTAAAAAAACCTACATCAGTTTACGTGTATGCTATAGTTACAGTATCTTCACTGCTTTGCTGTCAGACAGCCGTTTCCGACGAGAACTGAGGCCGTTATCCATCCTCTCTTCAAAGCCACCAGACTCCATTGACAAACAGTCATTTTACTTTGCAGAACATGGAAGTTGCTGGTCTACCGCTGCCTCGATTGGTCAGATTGTTTGTGTTGTTGTCACACAAACTAATTATCAAGGCAGTGGTAGAACAGCAACTCCCGTGTTCTGGAAGGTAAAACTACTGTATTCGTCGATGGAGTCCTGTGGCTTTGAAGAGAGTAAAGATAACAGCTTGCTGTCACTTCCCTGACAGCAAGGTAAAGTGGTGAAAATATGATATTAATTTCATTTTTTCGGTGTCTAAAGTAAATTTCTTTGCTTCTGTGCTGGTCTTCTTCAGTCGTTGACTTGGCAGTCTGTAAGCTGAGAATACTCCAACCCAACAGTAGGTGGTGCTGCTGCTGTTGCTACAAGCCGAGTGTCTGCTTGTGTTTGCAGGTGACGATTGTCAAGATGTGGTGCCAAATAAACTCACCGTGACATATTGTGTGTGTGTGTGTGTGTGTGTGTGTGTTTTCAGAGGGCCGGGCGGGCTTTGCTGCAGCGGAGGATGATGAATGGTCTCATCTAGAGCTAGATGGTGTGGGAATGATGGACCTCCCCAATGGCCAATCAGGCATCATCACCACCACTGCAACAGTCTCTGAGGTGAGACGTCCACTCTGCACACACTGCTTTCAAAATTCACCTTGTGTGCACTTTTCCAAACAGAAAGCTGAGTGTACAATAATTAGGTGACAGGTATTGAAATGTTAAGCCACTTAATAATTACCTTGTGCCTAACGGCACCGGCATCGTTCTTCTTTCTTTACTGTGTGTGTGTGTGTGTGTGTGTGTGTGTGTGTGTGTGTGTGTGTGTGTGTGTGTGTGTGTGTGTTTTGTAGAGGAGCAGCAGCTGCGAGTCTCTCAGCGATAAAGGCTCTTCAGACCTGAAGAAGAGTTTTGACGCCGTTGTGTTCGATGTGCTGAAGGTCACTCCTGAAGAATATGCAGTAAGTGAAGTTTAAGTGTGTGTGTGTGGGTCTGAGTGTTTGTTAAGCACAAAATGTTCAGTAAGCACAAACGCGATGTGCTGAGACAGGAGGAGACGGGATGCTGGTGGAGGAAATGGGGTCAGAGTTTGGATCAGTAATAATTGATGATGGTTGGCACTAGTGCCAAGCGGGCGCCGATGGATCTCATCTGGCTTCAGCTGCACACACGTTTTCCATACGAACATCACACATCTGAATTATTAGCCTTTACGTTGTTGTGAGGAATAACGCTGCTCACGATTGTCCAGTGTCGTAGTCAAGAGCTTAAACCGAGACCAAGACCCTTTTGAAGGGTTGAGACCGGGTCAAGACCAAGACCAGGGCTGTGCAAATTGATGTGAAAAGATCCACATTCCCATAAAAACAGACACCAAAAACAAATGTAGTTTTGTGATATATTCCTGCATATGTGATATATATTCCGGTCTTGTAATACAATCCTGAGTCCTGATTGTCTGAGGCAGAGATAAGACGGAGTGAAAGTGTGGTCGAGACCTTCAAGAAGTGGTCTGGAGCACTACGACTACGGGATTATCCCGTAATATATCAAATAAAAACATGCTCTGCATCATGTCTGTAATCCTTTATCTTTGACGTATGGTGTTCACCGTTCAACCACAAGAGGGCACTCTTTATCTTCTTTTAAACTGTAGTGTCTTTATTCAACATCTTCTCATGCTGTATCAAGTTATATAAAGGTCCAGTCTATAGAAGACCTCTGTCTCAACCACCTGCTTGAGAGGACAAAAACCTCTGTCACAAAAGCAGTGTTTTAATCCTTTAACCATTATTTTGGTAAACTTGGATTTAGATCGTTTATGATTTTTCCAGTACACGATAATGTAGCTCTGGAGTGGCGGCGTGGTGTTTGAAATGTTGTCCCAATCTAACAAGCGTTATGTTTTGTCTCCTCCAGGGTCAGATTACGCTCATGGATGCTCCCGTGTTCCAAGCCATCCAGCCAGAGGTGAGCTGCTCTCGACCTGCGTTCACTTCGGCAGCTGTTTTTAGGTTTAGCCTTTAAACGAACATGCTCTCGTCACAGATTTAGTCACATTCTAACCTTCACAGTTTTAGTCCAGTTTACATTTCAGTCAAAGTATTTGTCCTATTTTAATTTAGCCTCAGTCCTGTGTCAAATGTCCTTTTCAGTCTTCAGATTATGTTTCAGATTTCTGTCAATCTAGTCTGACCAAAACTGTAAATTTGTCATTTTTAGATATTATATTATTATCTGATGACAAACGCAGGTTGAATGATAAAGAATGCAGCTTTGTTACTCCGAGACCTCCTGACTCTGCTCAGTAGTGATGTGTGAGTCGGTTCAGTCGCACCCACCGGTCCACTACGAGAGCCAAACCGCACCTCCCAACATGCAAAAATCTGCGTTAATCAACCACCTGAACCCAACTGCAAACTCTCGTCTTGTTCGTCAACCGTACTGCATGTTTGATATCGTCACCGTTGGTGTTTAATGAGGTCGGTGCCGTCTTGCCATCATCTCGTCTTAGTCACGGGGAAAAGAAGAAGACGCCAACGAACACATTTCGTCTTAGTTTTTCCGTTAAGCGAAATTACCACTGGTGTCGGCAGCTTCACTCTTGTCCTCTAGCGTGAGAAATCAACGCGTTTCGGGAGTGACATGTCTAAAATCGCATGTGACGGCTGTTAACATAATTGCGTGTCTGTATATTTAAGATTTGACTCCCTCCATCTGCTGTCTGTCTCCCTCTCTGCCTCTCTTCTCCCTTGTAAAATGTCCATGCGGCTGATTTCCTGCACCATGCTGTGCTTTGAGCAGCTGTGACACGTACCTTAGTGATGCAGAAAAAAGGGGGCATCTGTGTCTCACCCGGCCTGTCGCCTCAGTGAGATCCGGTTATTTCTTAAAATGTTTTCTCTATTGGATAGTTGGGCCGTTCCTGACAGCAGTCATGGATAACCTGTGTTTAAGGTTTGCCACTGTGGCCTTATAAAAGCAGCACACAGACCACATCCCAGTGTGGTCTGCTGCAGTCTGACTCCTGCTTCTGCACATGTTCAACACTTGTCTCAGCTAACAGCACACACACACACACACACGGCGGCCCCGTCTTCTTAACTGCACGGGGGCCAAGTTCCCACACTGCAGGGTTTGTGAATGCAAACGTGCTCCTGTGCTCGAGTCTGGTTCGACTGACTGAGTGGGTTTTATAAGCCTAATGAAAATGTGTCCGTGCGTTTCAGTGCAATGTAGCAGTTTGGAAAATACGGTTTAAAGGGTCAGCTACACGGGGACCGCGGCTCACTTATTGCTTTAAGATGGTGAGATCTTTTGGAGAGACCTGTAGTGGGGTGTGTGTGTGATTGAGGAGGAGGGCTGACAAGGAGATGAAGGCTGCAGTCTGGAGGGAGAGTGACCCAACAGCCTCCTGGCAGAGACGGAGCGGACTGGAGAGACTGTTCCTGCTCTCACGGTGCTTTTGTCTCACAAAAAAAGCTACACAGCAGCTATGACCGAAGTAGAAACTCAACTAGAGTTTCCACCGCTGTGTGTGTGTGTGTGTGTGTGTGTGTGTGTGTGTGTGTGTGTGTGTGTGTGTGTGTGTGTGTGTGTGTGTGTGTGTGTGTGTGTGTGTGTGTGTGTGTGTGTGTGTGTGTGTGTGTGTGTGTGTGTGTGTGTGTGTGTGTGTGTGTGTGTGTGTGTGTGTGTGTGTGTGTGTCACTGCCTGAATAGGAAAATATTAAATAACTTGGTTGAATCTGTGAGTTGTGCAATAATGTTTTTACTGACATGCAGCCCATTCGCACTCTTTAAATGCCATGTTACAACACTGACATGTATATATGGGAAACAGTGATGGACATAATTGGGGTTAAAGGACATTCTTTTCTTGTAGAACAGTCATTTTCAGAGTGGACAGAAGATGAATAGCGTTAGTTTCCATGGTAATTCTTATTTGTTGAATTAAACTTTTCGATCAGATATATCTTCAGTTTCACACATACTGAACTTTGACAGGACCAGATGTTCTTCAAAGGGTTTCACGTTGACAATATCTGACTTTTCACATGATAACAAACGGTGGACGAGTCAGATTTTCCACCAGATTGGTTCCAAGTCTTCCTGCTGGTCTGCGGCTGCACAGATTCAAAATGTTTTCTATCGATGCCCTGACAACAGCGTTACTGTAGAGATACAACAGGCCCGCTCTTCAGTCTTATCACTGCAAATCATTTCGTCTGCATGCTTTAAGTTTGCTGCATCAGCAGTCTGTCCTGTCGGAGCTGCTCTAATGTTTCCGTTTCTGCCGTTCTTCCAAGACTGCGCTAATTTCCATAGTAACTGTACTGACTACTTGAAATGGGTGAAATGACCATAAACTAGCTATGACTTGGCTTGTTGGTTTCTGTGTATAAAGATTTTATTTCTCCCCTCTCCATAAACACATCATAACAATCTTAATATAATATGTGTGTGTGTGAGGCCGACTGTCCCAACGCTGATTTTTGGTGTTTACAACATTTTTAACATGTGTATATGACGCACAAACAGACGTCCTGGCACGAGCGTGGAAAAACACTACCCCGAGCAGGATCGCAGTAGAACAGAGGGTCTCATTAGCTCAAGTGTTCCATCGCTGACATGGAACAGATGTATGGGGAGCAGCCGGGACGGTCCGGGCCAAACCCGCCGCTGGATGAGGAAGAAAAGATAACCGTCCGTCACAATAGCAATAAATCCTCTTTTCATAGATAACTGGGGGAAATCTGGATGATAACGGGAGAGGGCAGTGTTCCGAAAGAACTCCTCAAAGGCCTCAAGGAAGCTGGGTTTTGGAAAGCTCAGACCTGGAGCGCATGCCATTCTGACACAGCAGAGAGCACAGAGCCTAAACACATCTGCTTCTGATGATATGTTAAGTGACAGCTCATGAGACACTGCCATGCATGAGGGTTGCTCTACTCTACTTCCTACACACGTAACGGACCCACGTCAGCACGATACCGCTCGTGCTTCTCGTCTGCGAACAAAAAAAAAAAAAGATGGCAGAGAAGTTGACAAAGCGGCTGAGCGGAGCGTCGACGGGGTCCCGTGGATAATTGATGAGAACACCAGAAGTTATGTTTTGATGGTAAAATAATCCATAGCGCAGAGCAGACTGATGTTGAATCTACAACCCTCCGCTGAATTGCTGATATGTTCTTTGGCCGTTGGTTTTGCAAAGTGAAACGCCATCGAAATGACAAGCTGCATCATAGAGACGGGGGAGGGGGAAGGACGCTAGGGACTTGTAGCTAAATCTTTTCCTCTCATCTAAATTTACGAGGCAGTGAATTTAATCCAGAGTGAACTGGATTGGATAGCTCGCTACAGTATGGACAGATCGGCTGACAAGAGAAATGTAAAGAGTAGAATAACGTGTATGCATCGACTGTATACAAGAAGTGGACCGACTGGTTTGTGGTCTGCGGTTTTGAAGCCTCAAGTTCGGCGTTTAGACCGTCGCCATCTTGGTTTTTTTTGGAAGCAGTAGTGACACGAGAGTAGAGGTGTTCTGAATTACCTGTCGGCCGTTTTCAAGTACCGATCTGATACCAGTGCTTTTAAAACAGAAAAATGAAAGGGGTCATAATTCCCTCTCTAATATTAATTTACACTGCTGTGAAAGATCTCCTTCAAACAACTTGGAGGTTTCTCGCCGAAACACTACATTTTACAAAATAACGTTGTAAAACACCATAAGGCTTTAACTTCGCCTAATATGCATTTTTACTGAATGGAGCTTGAACGCATCATAATGTTACTGCCGTACGTTAACTTTTGGCTCCATTATTTAGTCAAGCAGACCCACCAGCTACCAACACCTTACATTGACGATCTCACCTCCTGCCGATTTCAATGTGGATTTGAGAAAAATAGGGTGCACGACATTGTTCGACCACAGGTGTGTAGTATTAGATGCTGGTATTGGTATAGGAACAACTCTACATGAGAGGGTGGAGCTAAGCAGAACTGAATGCCCAACAAGACATTTTTAGGTGACCATAACGTTCATGAACATAAGGCGTTAAAGATATAGACAAGACAGACAACACACAGACCAGACAACGCTGTGGAAGCGGCCTGTCAATCACTGTGTAGCCCCGCCCTAAAGCGTACTCTGCTTTATGGTCTGTTTGACTCTAAATGGACCATAATTTACTAAATGAACATCATGCTGTACTGAAGAAGACTTGAAACTAGAGACTGAGACCATGAACTCATGTTTACAATGTTTACTGAGGTAATAAATCAAGAGAGAAGTAGAGTCATTTTCTCATAGACTTCTATACAACCAGAGGAGTCGCCCCCTGCTGGTCAGTAGAGAAAATGCAGGTTTAAGGCACTTCCTCATTGGCTTCACTTGTCAGACCCACAGGTTGCCCCATGTGAGGAAGGGTAAAAAAGGGGCAATGTTGGAGGACTTCTCCTGCCACCATCTCTCTTTTTTTCTCTCCCAGTACACCATCTCATAATCAGACATGCGGTGATGATCTTCAGTTGAATGTTTATTTTAGTTGAAAATGAAATGAAGGCAGAGAGTAAAAGAGATTGAGAGATGTGGGTCTGCGGGTGACTTTTGTTTTTAACAGCCAAGTCAGCAATTTAGTGGCTTCAGCTGTCGGGCTTCAGCTCTCAGGGAACAGCTATCGGATTGCATCGTACGTACCGCTGAGTAGTACGTCGGTTCCTCTCACGTCTGAACACCCGGCGTAGAAATCCTCCGAACAGACTGAAGGTCTCATGTGAGACGACGATGACGTGTCGTTGGAGGCAGGTAACGTTTCACACACTCGGGCCTGTCTCGCCTGCAGGCTTAATGTTTTTTCACGTTTTCACGTTTTTTCACGTTTACTCAATATAGTGTTTTTCTGTGATTCAGTGACACGGAGTACAGTCCTCCGCCGGGTGCTGTGATCTGCACATGATGTTTTCTGGTGGAGGGATTGGACAATAATTGCTACACAACAACCACAGTGGGGAATCCCACCCACACTACAGCCTGTCGGCATGATGGCCAATACACATCCATCATGCTGAAAGGTGGAGAAAAGAATGTCTTTGGCAGCGGAGACGAATTTAAAAACCACAGGGACAGCTTTGTCCTTGTCAAAGAGGATTTCCAAAAACCATCAGTGGTTTGGCAAAAATAGATTTACGTGAACATACCAGATTCAGTTTGGGGGGAATTCGGAGGTTAGAACTGGATAGAAGAAAATGATGTGTACAGCGCATGATTGTGGTCTTTGTGTCTTTGAGAATAAACAAACATTGAGATTCGGTTGAAAGACGGTGGCAAATAAAACCTAAAAGAATCTGTCCAAAAACAGGGGAAGACTCCATTGAACACATTTCATGTTTTTACAGTTTTCTTTTAGAATATAATTGTGACTTTTATGATATAAATGCACAATGAAATCTTCACATAGGAACATGCATATTCTGGTTTTACTAGCCGTGAAAGATGACCTCGTCTACCATAAGAATCACACAGAGTACATGTACTAACAATGTGCCTGGAAAAGTCATTCTTTCCACGGTGTGCACAGCGAGGTAATGGACTCTGCTGCTGGCTCGACAATACTGCTCCAACAATAATTCATCTTACGGCCTTCTGTTCCCCTTCTTCTGTTCTTTACTTTGACTGTTCCTGCTCCGTCTTTGTCTTTCATGCATCCACGCCGAGTTACGTTGTTTGGTTTGTCTGTTCGTCCGTCTGTCGTTTCATCCATCCGTCGATACTCTCATTAACGCAACATCTCAGGAGGGAATTTCTTCAATTTTTGGCACACATGTCCACCTGGATTAAAGGATGAACTGATGGTATTTAGTGTTCAAAGGTCACTGGGACCTCACACAACACATATGCTAATGGCCCAGTTTTGCAACGGAACTACGGTGGAGTGCAACAGCTTGTCGAGCTTTAACCGCCAATGCAACCTAAAGAAATTGACTTTCCAGATCCGTGTGCCGTTAGTATGTGTGTAGAATACATGAGCAAGGAGCCCAGTATTCAGTGACCAGATGTACACGTGTATTGGGTGATTCTTCCAACTCTGTTATCTGTGTTCAGTTACAGGACGTCAAGCACCATGGCATGGACTCAAGAGATTATTTAGTTTTAAAATGGGCGCTACGACCACGTTTGTGATCAGTCCAGTGGGAGCGAACACGTTTAATAGTGTTTTATACATTTTTTTTTTTTTCTGTGTTTACCATCTACGCCAACCATTTCTGCAAGTTGCTTCGAGCAACCACGGAGGCAGTCGGCTGAGCGTCCCCAGTTAACACGGTGACTCGTTAAAGTGAAACACCTTTTAGTTCTGTAGACCTGGAGTCCGCTGCTGGAATATCACATCTGACAACCGAACATGCAGCAACCAGACAGTTTGATGCTGTTAACGGTTCTAATTCTACATTTAACGCTATAACCCATTGACAACATGCACACCAATGTTTCTGATAAAGTGGCTTTAAGAGAGTCTATTATGACAAGTGTTTTAAAAGATCAATATTGAAGTGATGATGTAAACTTCAACTTGATTGGCTGACGGAAGCAAATAACTATTGTGTTTACACCAGTACAGAGAACGGGTACATCTGTCTCACCACTAGTTGAGATCAGCAACAGACATAACTGTGCAGATTTTCCGTTGTGCTCCTTCCTGTCGTCACCAGGATCTCTCCACAAATGTCATCCCTTGTTGCTGCAAACTTTCTTACTCAAGCTCCCCCCACCCCCCCCCCCCCCCCCCCCTCATCCTCCTTTCTTTTTCCACCCTGTTCCTCATCTTCAGCCCCGGGGTCTCTCCCTAATATCCCCTCGGATCCCAACACTTCACTTTTCCACTTTTCCAAGACGAAAGACAAAAGAAATTGCTGTGGCATCTTACATGAGGTCATCGCAATTTGTGGCTTAGCTGCAGCTGGTTATCGTCCTCGTTGTTTATGTGATCCTCCTCACAACGTGGTGAATGGATGAGGAGATCTAGAGACTGTAATTTTAGAGATGTTTGGGATTAGGTGAAGTCTTGGTGTGGAATGTTTGGCTTAGAATCTGATCTTTATTATCTTTGGTTGGATCCTTAAGAATGTTTTATTACCGCATCAGTTGTTGTTGAATGTTAGTGTAGATGCAGTCGGCTTCTAGCAGCCACACAGGACTGGGCTTCAGCGCTGCTCAGCCAGACCCGCATGTGGAAATGAAGCCTGTCTGAGGTTTAGTGGAACAGGCTTTTTTTTTTTACTGCAGCATTTAAAACTCCTCTCCTTTCTCCAAAGGCTCAACTGTTAAAAAGAAAAACCATAAAGGCAAAAGAAGAATGCATTTAAATCCTAATTGTTTCTGGAGAGGCTGCGGATCACTTCCCTGCCGCTTAAACACACACGAGGCGTCTGTTTATTACGCAACAGCTGAAGAACAACTCTGCGTTAATGACTGCAGGCTCAGCGTGATGGACGGATGGATGATGCCCACACGGTCCGGGATTGAAGGCTCAGTGTAGGTTGTTGAAACGTTGTGGTCTCGGTGAGCGAGGTGAGACGTGGGACCGCCCATTCGGGTGCACCGCCTACCTGGGTGGTCAGGTGGTGGTGGTGGTCCGAGCTTCGTGAGACGCATACACACACACACACACACACACACACACCGGCCTCACCAGCGTCGCGTGGAGGCTGGAGAGAATGATTGACGCGATGGCAGGAAGAAAGGGAAGCGCTTATTTAAAAAAAAAAAGGAGAGATGTTAAATAAACGGCGAGCTCTCCTCCGGTGAGACGGGCCAGTGTCTCCTAGCGTCTGTTTGAGCTCCATCCTGTGACGGGGATGCTCCGACTCTGAGGAGGCTCCACATATGCTCGTAAACGTCACGGGGAGATGAGCTGTATGGGCTTCTACAATGTAGTCTTTTATAGTCTTACCCTTATCCCTTCATCTCCTCTCTCCTTGTTTCCTCATCCTGACTCAGGCAATACAGGCCTTGAGACATCACCTCACCCATGCATGAATGTCTGCTTTTTAACGTCTGTATTAGATATGTTACTTCTCTTTTCACCCCCACCGGCTGCCTCCAACCACTCCAGAGACTCACCCTTGAACGTCTCCTCTTTGCGAGGACCCGTCCCGATGCGGTCCAGGTCGGGCCGTTTTGAGCAGTTAGGTAGAGGTTGTTGCTTCCAGACAGTTGGTCTCACGGGGGGGTGGGGGTTATTGTGTGGGGGAGCCTGATTCAGCTGTTCTTACTGTCGACCGGGGCCGGCAGGGATTGAGAGGAGAGCTTGTGCAACATTTTCCCTGCTGTTACGTCAGTGTCCCTGGCCTTACAGGCGCTCTGTAGGGGCCAGAGGGGGGTCTGGCTTCCCCTCGCAGAGTTTGTGTGGTCTCCGTCTTCACCTCAGCACTGAGGTCAGCAGCCCGAGGCCAAAGTGAGTCCAGCCTGGTGCTCAGGACAGAAAGGACTTTGCGTGCCCTGTATTTCTTACATGACGGTGTAATGAAATTACTATCGGCACCGCTTCTTTCACAGCTGCTGCTACTTTTTAATAATAATAATAATAGAAGGATTCATTGATTAGATGATCAACACTGAATTAAGTCAAGAAAAATGTGGAGACTGGCAGCTGGTCACTGTAAAGTGGATAGCTTCAGATTTTTGACAGTTGGCAAAGAAAATAATTATTGTTCAAAATTGAGTTGGCGATGATTTAGCACGATTACTCATTGACTTTGGAAACATCACGCGTTTAGAAATGTTGTACATTTTAAAGTTGATTGCGTCAGTCTGGTGCCCTTTGAGAGCAAGATTAAAAGTGCTGGTTCTGTGAGGAGCTGGGTGCTCTTGTTACAGAGCAGTGGGGAGATAAGCGCACCTCTCAAAAGGAAACGGGTGCGCTGGATTTACAAGACAAAACGAGAGCATCATTGTTAAATGCGATGCGGGACAGTAATCCTTTCATTCAATTACCTAGTTTTCATAATCTTTAGAAGCCAAAATCATAATTGAAAATAAAATTGAATTAGTCGCCGTGCCCTATTTAAATCAATATTGAGTTTTGGGCTTCATACTGAGGCCGAGCGTGCTCCTGAATAACTTCACCCGTTTGTTCCTGCGTTCATCCATCACTCTGTCTGGCTCTTGTCCTCAGCGTCTCTCTCTCTCTTTCTTTCCTCCTCTCTCCTCTCATGTCCTCCTCTGCGCTTCCCACTGAGTGACCTCTGACTTGACTGTTTCGTACATTCATTAAAATGCTGGCGTATATAAAAGATAAACTCTGGCTCAGAGCATAATGTCGGTTTCCCTGCTTGTTTGTTGGCTTTCAGGAGCTGTCGAGCTGCGGCTGGAACAAGAAGGAGAAGCACAGCTCCGCTCCAAACGTTGTGGCCTTCACCCGCCGGTTCAACCAGGTGAGGTGTCACATTCAGTACTGCTTCAGGTCTCACCCAGAACGGAAACAGAAAACAGTCCCTGCTGCAATGTTAAGGATTTATGAGCCTGGGTCATCTAGGAACAGAGAAATTACAGCTCGTCCTTCCATCGTGTCCTCTGCCTCCGGCCTCCGAGCACTAAATCATCACCCTAGCTCTCCCAGAGGTGGTTGGTTTTGAATCCCGGCTTGTTATGGCAGCGTCTAAATATCCATGTCTCCTCATCATAAACAGTCCCTGGGTTGTCTGACAGAAGGTAGTTTATTTCGTCCTCAGCTAGTCCTTGGTTCTGGCGCTCATGACGTTATTGATGCGCTCCTGCATGTTGGTGCAGCACGTGTGGAAACCTTTTCCAGGCGTAAGCAGGAGTGCGTATGGCACGCTCCCCCAGTGCTCTTTCAAATCATCAACAGGAAGCTGTGGGTAATGATGTAAGGAGCAGCCGTGCCCTTTAATCCCCTTCCAGTGTTATTGCCAGGCTCCCTTTTAAGACCCACTTCACTGCCCTCCAGTATAAATATGAGATGATCTAACAAGAATGTGTTGCTGTGGAAACTTCGGCATCTATAGCGGATCCCAAGCGGTGATTCAAGAAGTTAGCTGCACACATTTCAGTAAAATTAGGGATCCTGACCCAGGATCCCGTAACGAGCCCCGGTGGTACAGCGATTTGGACGGAGGCTCTTCGTCCAGATTGACCTCACATATCAAGTTAGACCGCAGAGGAAGCTAAATGTGAAGCCGCCGCATGTTTTGCAGATTGGAATCACATTTTACAGTCAATGGAAACTCCGGTCTACTGTAAACTGACGCTGGAGGGAAGATGTGATAGCATTTACATTTTTATTAATTTTTTTTTTGTTTCCTGCTTCTTCACATGAGGTCCCCGTCTCGTCTCAACGCAAGAGATGCAAATAAAAGTTAAAGTAGAAGCCAATGGAAGTCAGGGTCCACCCCGTCCATGTATCTCCTCTCCATTTCCATCACTCCCTCGTCTTGTTTATTGACCTCTTCATCAAATGGTGAAAATGAAACCCATATGGCTCTATTTACTGTTACCTGTTACCTGCGTAGATTGTGTGCGTGCGTGCGTGCGTATAGGGGGAAGATGGAGAGAGTGAGTCGTTGGGTGAATTTATCTCTTCACTCTTCAGCTCCTCACCTCTTGCCTGCAACAAAAACAAGTCTAGGGTCTGTTTCCAGGAAGAAAAAGAAAAGCCAGCTGTAGGCTGAAATTATGTGCGCGTCAAGAATGTAGTAAAAAAAAAAAGAAAACACGGTAAAGCAGACACACGCACTTAATTTATAGACGCGCACAAGAAGCACACCTAGTGGTCCGCGGCTCGGAGGATGGAGTGTTGAGACACATCGGCGAAGTCAATTAATCACGCACAGATTAAAGTCCGACGGGCATGGAGCAGAGCGAGGGAGTAACTTATGTGGAGATGGTCAGTCCGCCTGGGACGGTCTTATCAGGACACAATGTGCAGACATCTGTGGGCTTTGAGAGCCCTGCGGCACGTTGGAGCTGACTTCCCCTCCGTTACCTCTCTTCCCTCTTCTGCTGTTCCTCTTTCCATTCCCCCTCTCCCCAGAGCTTTAACTCTGATTGATTCCCTGACTCGTCTCTCTGCTAGTGTGTGTGTGTGTGTTTCTGTGTGTGTGTGTGTGTGTGTGTCTGTGTGTGTGTGTGTGTGTAATCAGAACTTTGGCTTACCAGCATTCTCCCCGAAGAGACGAGATTTCAGACATCACTCTCGGTCTGGCCAAGTACTCTGAACACACTCCTCCTTTTTTCGGTTGACATGTTAGGAGTTATTGTGTATATCTGTTGTGTAATCAGTTGGAATCGATTGGATTTTCCTCCGAAGCTCTTGTTTTTTCCTCAAGAGCTAGTTCCTAATCGACTCTAATGGAGCGTTTCCCCGTTAGCAGTCTGACCCCGCGCTCCCCTGCGCCGCTTTGTACTGGTTTGGTCCCAGAGTTCTCATTTCTGCGGGCCTTGGCTCTGGACTCCGAAGACTTGGCGAGGCTTTGGAGTCTTTCTATGCGCGCACCTGAAATCCTCATTGAGTGTAACACATGAGAGATAATGTTTTCTGTGTCGTCAGGTTTGTCCTCCCCCGGCTCTGTTTTTGGGGAGTTTGTGAGAGTCGATCGGTGTCGTAATCTCTTGTTTTCTCTTTTCTAGACGAGTTTCTGGGTGGTACGAGAGATCCTTCATGCGCAGACGTTGAAGATCAGAGCTGAGGTGCTGAGTCTGTACATTCGCACTGCCAAGGTACACACACACACACACACACACACACACACACCCACGCTTGACACGACACTGTTGTTCTATCCTTGTGAATGTTTGCGTTGTAAACCCGACCTAATGCATGCTCTTTGTACTTTGAATTCTTCGCAGAAACTGTGTGACATGAACAACCTCCACGCGGTCATGGCTGTGGTGTCGGCGTTACAAAGTGCCCCCATCTTCAGGCTCACCAAAACGTGGGCGGTGAGTATATTTACAATACTTTGAAGGCAAGTGTGGTTTGTTTGTAAGAGTGCTGTCGATAAACCGGGATGTCACGCAGATCTGTACCAAAACACTGGACACATAAACAAAGGCTGATTAAAAAAACTAGCACACAAAGTGGCTCGACACGATGAGTTCAGGGAAAATAAATAAACCAAGAGGACTGTTCAGAGCAGTTATTCCCGAAGACTGGGTCGGGATCCACCGCTGGGTCGCAGGACAGTTTCTTCCGTAGACTTTTATTTAAAATGATTATCTGCAGTACACATATGAGGAAGCCTGAATGTTCTGTTCTACTGATGAGAGAAATAAAAAACAAGAACCTGTTAAGTGAAAACATTTATTTGACCTCATTTATAGAGTATTTAACATAGAAATAGAATAGAAGTAGAAGGAGCACCCACATTCAAATTAACGTAGCAGGACGGTCAGAGCGGCGGCCATTTGTTTGTGTACAGCTGCCATTGCTACTGTTGTAGCAGGCTAACTTCCATATAAACTAAACTGAGTTTTTGCAGTAAGAACTAAAACGAGCAGCGGAGTAGAAACGTTCCGAAGCACAGAGAGTAAATGTGTCAAATTGAACCTAATGCATCTTTCATACAGATGAGTGACAACTATGGCTTCATTTCAGTAAGCATCAAAGCACATCGCAAAATTTGCGTTTATTGGATCGTTTAGTGGCTAACTAACGGAGAGCATGACTAGTTAGCTAGCTTGCTAATTCCACCGTGCTTTAATGCTACACTGGTTACAGAAGATGAGCCAAACACCGGGCTGATGGCCACAAGCACCAATTTCTAGATGAGGACTATTGTGAATTGGGACCCAACGGTTTGTCATTTTCACACAGTGGGTCTTGTGAGACACTGGTTTAGAACCCTCAGAAAACCTTAAAGTCATTCTTTGTCCTGAGATAAAGGAATGGTTGTCTTATTCTGTCATTTATTAGTGCATTCAGGCTGTCTCTTAGTGACCCCTTCATACAGAATAGAGCTTATTTTTAACACGTCATCATTTGTAGACCTTTTTTTTAAAAAAATTTGGGGAATATTATACGTCAGTATCCATTTTAAAGCCGTGTGAGGGATTACCGCTCTGCTGCAGTGTTCTCATGGAAGACGTAGCGCTTACATAATGGCATGATGATGCTCTGATGTAATGGTGGAAATTTCTCATACCCGGCTCCACAAAAAAAAAAACACAGGAGATTCTTTTAGCCAGTCAGCAAATTCTGTTGCTGGCCAGGACACAGCTCACCTGCTTCTGAGAGGACACACACACACACACACACACACACACACACGGGTATCATTGGTACTTTCTGCTATCGTCACAACCTATGAAGTATCCATTGTCAGCAGATCTAACGTACTGTGGTCTGATGCTTTACCACACAAGCTAACTACTCTGCAGTGCAGCCCTGTTGCAGGAGTACGCTTCACATCTGTAGCTGGACAAACAGACAAACAGACATCATGGACGGCTGCTTCTGGCTCTGTGGCCAAGTCATTAAAAGCAGTCATGGTTTTGTTCTGCACAACACAACTGCATTTTATTATGACCGTGACAAACACTTCAATCACAAAATGTATTGTTTGTCACTAGAAGGTCTTCGCTCTTCTTCCTGTTAACTGTTGTTACAGCCCTTTGATGTGTATCAGATTCCACTTATTAGTAAGTGCAGCTGAATGAAGGCGTCTTCAATGATGATGTATTTCCCCCTCGGCCGTACGTGTTATTTATTCTCACGCTCCCTTTTTGCCTCTCCATCTCTGCTTCACAGTTACTGAGTCGGAAGGACAAGGCGACGTTCGATCGGCTCGACTACCTGATGTCCAAAGAAGACAACTACAAACGTCTGAGAGACTTCATAAGCAGCCAGAGCATGGTCTCTTGTATACCGTACCTAGGTAACCGACACAAACATACACAGCGTGGTCTTTGAAGGATGCAATAAGATGCCGTGCTCTCAGCGTCTTATCTTTACGGGCTGTGTACGGGCCGGCGGCTAATCTGAGGACAAATCCTCTGGGTTTTACTAAATGAGCTGTCTCTGCATGTGTGTCTGGTACCTTTTATCTCACGGATTATTCAGAGCCACAGTCATCAGTCAGTCACCATTTGTTGTCTGTGCTCTGTCCTCAGTACCTCTTTCAATAAGCATCTTGTTTCCACTGTGGTCTCTGAGTTTTAATTTCGCTCTCTGGCCTTCATGGATAAGTACATACAACCCCACTTCAAAAGATGCAAACTACCCTTTTAAATATTTCTACCCCCTCCTTGCTTTGGTTACACAAATAACATCGTGTGTGTGTGTGTGTGTGTGTGTGTGTGTGTGTGTGTGTGTGTGTGTGTGTGTGTGTGTGTGTGTGTGTGTGTGTGTGTGTGTGTGTGTGTGTGTGTGTGTGTGTGTGTGTGTGTGTGTGTGTGTGTGTGTGTGTGTGTGTGTGTGTGTGTGTGTGTGTGTGTGTGTGTGTGGGTGGTTTTATTGCTGTACTGTTTGTTCCTGTTTTGACTTGATGATGACTTTGATGTGCTCTGCTGCCACGGCTGTTTCTCTTACCGTCGGGCTCGTATCATAGCTACTGCCGTGTGATTCAAACTTAGCCGCTCAAGTACGTGCAAACAAACACAAATGTCACGGATGTCTGGAAGCAATGACGGAGCGGGAAGTCAAATGCGAAGCTTAATGCTGTGAAACGGCACACATTTGCCAGTTCAATTGTACGTCCTCATTGTGTGTTTGAAGGGAAGACTTTCCGTTCGCTAAGTGTTTCAGTGATGCATGACTACTTGGTCGTTCTCAGGGTGGAGCCTCCTTCGTGTGAGTAGGTCGGTGTTTCCTCAGTCTGAGCCCGTCAGTGATGCGTGTGATGCGTCACCAGCTGGCCACCCTCGGGGCTGGACCGAGCCAAGTTGGCACGCGGGAGGGGGAATCGCCCCCTCCATCTCTCGGACGTTCTCCTCCGTCATAAATCTACTATTCCTCTTGAAGGGGGAACACGGGGGGGGGGGGGGGGGGGGGGGGATGAATGAATGAACGAGCGGGAGACTGAAAACCGCAGTGCTTGTTCCAGAGCATCCCTCCCAACATAAGTGCTGGGCGTGTAATGGTTAAACTCGGGTCGGGGGGTTTCTCCTGATGTGTGGGTGTGACTACATCTCTGCTCACTAAAACAAAGTACCTTTTTGAAGCTCAAGCTAAAGTCCCAACCCACAGCTGAGGGGCTTAGATAACCACATGTGCTAAATAACCACAGGAGAGTTAACTTGTAACAAGTGTGTTTGTGTATTTGTGCCACTTTTGTGACTTCTTATCGTGTTTGTCTTCGCTCCATTTGCATCTTTGCAGGTGTGATGCTTATCTCTGGTGATAAAGAGCGCTGTGTCTGCTCTGCAGTCGCCGAGCTTCGGTTTTTCCAGTGTGTGTGTGTGACTGTGTGTGTGACTGTGTGTATGACTGTGTGTGACTGTGTGAACTCTGACCTGCTATTAGGCTTGGCAGACACAGCCTCCTCCTGTCTGCGCTCACCACAGGGCCAGCTTGTTAAATGCTCAGATGAGCTTGTTCCTGTTCTCCTTCCAATCATGCAAGGACAAAGAGCCCACAGAGATGTATGGCTCCACTGTGATAAAACGCACACGCTTTGAAAAATGTTTCCCCCGACCCGTTGTGCTTTCACCTTCGCGTCTACACCGGCTGCCACGTAAAACACTGATTTTAAAGAAACACTTGGCCCACAAAATGACCATTTGTATCTCAATTGCTCACCCAGTGTTAGCTTCCCTCCATGGTGAACGGAGAATCAAAACACGGATACAATGATGATGAATTGAAGTAAATGAGGGACACATTTAACAACAGAACGATATCAAAACACGAGTTCACAAACTCTGACACACCTTATGCAGTATGATCCAGGTCTCGTATATCTAGTTGTTTGCTCTCTACTTCACAAACACATGCAACTTTGCTGAAACCTTCCTATTTAAAACACTCGGGACTCGTTCAGAATCACACAGACGAGCAGTGCGGCTGCATTAGAGCGAGACTGTTTAAGCGTTACGGTGTTTTTAAATCGTAAGAAGGTGCATGCGTTTTTAAAAGTAGTGAGAATACGACCGGATAAATGAGACTGGGATTAATCTGAATGAGTTGTGTGAAAGTTGGCAAACGTTTACTTCAATTCATCAAGACTTTCCTCAGTTTTTTCGATTCTCCATTCACCGAGGAGGCATGAGAGAAAAACAAAGTTGTCTCCAAGACTTAAAGGTATCGTAATTGTTTTACCATTACACTTCTGTTGAGCGAGGACTCGTGACCATGGTACCCGTGTAAAGTCATTATACTCCGTGCTGGGATCCTGTAGGAGCCGTTTGTTACTTGGTCTCCTTCAATGGAGAAAGACTCGGAGGGCCAGAAAGCAGCATGGGGGCCCTTGGCGCCCTTCTGCTCCAGCATGCTGTTGCTGTAGTTGTTGGTGGAGCAACACTGTGGAATAATCAAATGTAGTGGAAAAGCATCAGGGTTAAGGTGTCGGATCAGAAAAGCCAGCCAACTGAGGGGTTCTTTTCCCTGCTGGTCCCCATGACGTGCAGTCAGGAGGTGGTACAGCCAGGCAGAACCTAGTCTGGCCTGGACTCTTGGACCGCATTGGTACAGTATTTTGGATGGCTCACAGTAAAGCCTACCTGCAGCTTTTGTCTGCTCACTGACTGTGTGTGTGTGTGAGTGTTTGAGCTAAAATATGTTGATCGTGTCCGCGAGCTTCTCCTGCTGCCGTGTTTGTGTCAGGCGGCTCCTAGCTGTCCTGACTTACGGGTCCTCGGAGGGAAAGGTCCACAGGGGAGCCACAACTCCAAGATATACGTTCAACGGTTTTAATGTGGAAGGAATGTTCCCCTCCTTCTCTTCCCCGTCTGCTTTTCTCTTGCCCTGTCATCAATCTCACGGTCTCTCCGCTTCTTAAGTGTTTATCAAAATGTTTAGCAGCATCCGTTATCTATTTCTCTCCTTACCTTGATATTGTCCAACCTGCTTCTGCACAGCTGACTTTGACATATTTCTATCCGGCCTCTGCTTCCTTTTTCGCTCATGTTTTACATACGGCAAGTTTTTCATTCACGCTGGAAATCATTTTGAAACTTTCATTTTGTTCTTTCCATGAAGCTGAGTGACGAGTGAGAGACCATTCAATGTTTACAAAAGAATTTAATTTGATGAAAATTGGCAGTGTGTGTCTCATATTCTCAACATCCAGTCTGGATTCGTTTATGTCAGTGTGTGTGTGCGTGTGCCTTTCTTCAAGTGTCGTTAGTGTATCTCTACATGGGGGGAAAACGAAAAACACATTAAGAATTGTATTGTTACAGGGCTCGATATAAAATGGCCATGACTATATTTACTATAAATACACTGATAAATAACAAAGAATGGCAGAGTGAGTAGAATCACACCTCTTAAATTACCTTTTACAAACAAAGCCAATGATATTTACATACCAAAGCCAGCTCAGCCATATGCACATTGGACTTGCACGAGTTCATTTTCTGCGAGGGTCCAAGGAATCCTCCCAAAAGTCCTGACAAAACCCAGGAACGAGTAAGACGGTAGGTTTGGCAAGTCCGGCCCTCTAACCGCTTGACTGTCGGGGACTCTAACCGGCAACACAACTTTACATTTTCCATGCTATGGTTGAACATCCCAGTACATCCATCAAATACTCTTTGGTTATGGGCGACACTACTTTCAAAAAGTCACTGTTAGCTGCTCTGAAGAAATCTCGTGTCTTTAGTAAATGACCATTTCCCTTTTTATTACATACAAGAGTGAGTAAAATAGGACACGTGAGAGTAATACTTGATGGTCCCAGGGAGCTTGTTGGACTGTTACTTTCCAGACTGACCGGTAGAGGAGAGCTCTCGCTTAAGGAGGGCGATGGCATCGGTCTTCCTCTCAAAGTCAACCTGGGAGCGAGCCACGCAGACTGCTGGAGTCCTTATTGTCTGGCCATGAACACCTGCCACCCCCTCTTCCTCCTCTCGTATTTTTTACAAGGCACTGTTGTACGATGGCGGGGGAAGTCCTGGCCTTTTACAGTCTTTGTTTTATGGGTAGATAAAGATAAGGAAGGAAACTTGAGGTGCATCTGATGGGAGCCGCAGTCCGAGGTTTCAGTCGATCGGTCGGATCATGAGGCGGGCTGACTTGAGGGAGTAGAAACCTCCTCCGTACTCCGCCCAGAAGATTCCATCCTGGAATTTGCTGCGGTAAACTCCCCCGCTGTACCACACGCCGTTTAGGTTGGTCTGGCCACACGCATTGTACCACCAGCCGCCCTTATGGAAGTGGGCGCAATTACCTACAAGAGAGGGACACGACATCGTAAGTGTGATGGACGGACAAAGGAGCTTACCTCCGGTTGTGTTGCTATACTACGAGGCCTGTTAAGATGACTCTTGTTGGATGATATAAAACAATTTTCAGACTCTTTTATGCCAAGAATATAGTGATATGATCGCACCCTTTCAAAGAGCAATGAACTCTTAATTCTTAGGAATATTCAGATATTGGAATTGGAATGCAAAAAATGTTAAAATATCCTAAATAAATAAAATGATATTCAAATCACACAACAATAAATAAAATGGATTCTCAGGCTCTGTTAAACAAAATGTGCAATGTCTGCACAATGTCCAAGTCCTTTCAATATATCGTACAATAAGTCGATAAAGTAAAAAGGATCAAGGTCGTGTAGTACGATAAGTTAACTTAAAAATAATCGAGGTCATGTCCATATATTTATCAGCTGAGTAATTAATCAGCCCATCACCAAACGCAGGCCTATACCCTTCTATTATTAGAACTCAAAATGCATTTAAAACCCCCCCTCCTCACCAGAAAATGCGTCCTTGTCCCGATCAAGCGTGGTGAACTGTTTGCCGTTGTGGCTGCTGAACGAGTCCCCGGCGTTTCCCTGGTAGGTGCCGAGCCTCAGCCGATAACCCTCGCTCTCCGACTCCAGGTGGAAGCTGCTGTACTCGGCGTACACCTTCTTCCCCGTCCAGTCCTCCAGCTCTATCATCAGCTTGTAGTCACCCTGTTTCCCCAGGTTGTAAATGTTGTCCAGCCCGAGCCAGTGTTCACCGTCTATGTTCCCAAAGCCTTTCTGTAGGGGGACAAAGCGCCACATGTTCAAGGCTGTGGTTCATGTTAAAAATATCATCGCGATGCAGTGCTGGCTGACAAAGAGCAGTATTAAATTGAGTTAGCCGACACTGTGCGTGAGCCAACTGCTGGAAGAACGGATCTCTTTTTATTCTGTGGTCGCTGGACGCCAATCGGTGTCCAAGAAACACAAACGGTAAAGCAGAGCGAGGTTAACACGACTTCCTATCAGAGTGCTGACTTTAAGGAGTCTGGTGCCGGCAATCAAGTACAATCAAATCAAATCTGCTTCCCGTTGAGATGATAATGTGTTACGGCTTTAAACTGGAGTTTCTCACTTTCGGCGAATTAGTTGAATGGCAGTCGATGGTGATTTGGCTGCAGTTTGATGGATATTTGAATACATCGAACGCAGAGCTGCAGAGACGCATGTCTGTTCCTGATCCAAACAGCAAGTATTTGATTTCTAAATATAATCTTACGACCGAGAGGAAAACTCTTACCCATACCATATTTTTTTTTTTTTTTTCGTTTTTGTTGCAGAGAAAACTGGGAGACCAGATAATTTTTATTCAGCGGCGTATCAGTGTAATTTATTTGAGTTCTTGCTCAGCTAGATCCTGGATCACATCTCGATCACACGGCTGACGCATGAGGGGAGAAAAAACGGATCTTCTCCAGTGGGGGTTGAGCTGTATTTCCCTCTCAGCCTACCGTGACGCTCAGATTGCGTAGATTTGTATGTAGGTTCCCCGGCTCCAGCTCTTGGCTGTGATTTCGGTGTGAGGAAATCCACCGCTAAGCTGTTTACATTGATGGAGCAAGTGCTTGCTTAGCGGCCCCAAAATGAACCACTGAGACTGGGTCACTAAGGAATTAGGAAGGGAAAAGCTGTGAACACAGTTCTCTGTCATGCTTGGAGATATTTTTTTTTAATTTTTCCGCAAAAGAATCAGATGAAAATGTTGGGACGCCCTAATTGTCCCCTCAGCTTACCTTGTAGTTCTCCCAGTTCCGGAAGAAGTTAACCGAGCCGTCTCTCCTCCTTTGCAACACGGTCCATCCTCCATTGTCGAGGCCGTGTTCACACCAGGCTTGGATCAACCGATCACTGACATTGGTCTTAAGCAGGTACATCCCACTGGTGGTGTGGCCGGCCTGTCGCACCTGGTAACAGTCTTTGAAGGGACCTGTGGTCGGAAAGAACAGAGGAAGACAAAAATACTATATATGTTTGATGGTCTGATTTGTAAAGAAATACCTATTGCCATTTTCCACAATCCGTATGTTGAGAATATTCTTAATGTTCCTCCGTTTTCTCAGTATCTTGGGTTTGGTAGTTGATAACGTTTAGCCCTTTGGGAAACATGTTGAAATGATTTATACCGGCCAGTAAAAAGCTAGAAATGACCATATAACTTAATGGCCTTATCGACGCTATATCCATATATTCTGTTACAGCCTCTTAATTTGTACTAAAACCATCCATTTCCTAAATTATAGTCAGTTTTATCCCCCTGAACAAATATACCATGCTACGCCTTCAATTGACCAAGATGGCTTCTTTTTTTTTTTATCGCATATGCAAAAGTCATCATCATCAATCCAGGCGCTCTAGACGGCAGACAAAGAGAGAGAAGGGGAGCGAGAGTCTGGTCTGAGTGGATGTACCAATGCGACCACATTCTTTGGAAAATTGCTCCTTTTGCTCAAACCATCCAAACTTTAAAAAGTAACACAAACGTACATGTGCACACTTGTATTGTTAAATGAATATTCACCTGGATGTAGCCTTTGAAATAAAGCCGTGTGGTTGCACTGCACCCAAAGCTGATGCAGCTGAACCTAAACCCAGCATATTTCCTCTGTTTTCCCCTGTGTGAATATGTATGAACACCGGCATTGTACGGGGGCCTCCGGGGCCTAAAGGCCCGTGGAAGATGGTTTTCTCTGCTGAGTGTAGGAGCACATAGGGACCCAGTGTATTGCCCCAGTACAGATACCTAAAACTCTCCAGCACAAGCTTGTATTTTTCTAGTAATGATACGTCTTCATCAGACCTGTCGGTGAGGGGTTCTCTGACACTTTGTTAGTTTCTTTAAATGGAGCTTTGAGGGGTTGAGTTTAAAAATAATGTCAGTCAACAAGTCATAGTAGTTTGAAAAGGGCTCGGCGAGACCAAACTGTGTCAGGCAATGTGTATATACAGTAGTAGGGAACCTGCATGGAAGAGAACCTATTAGCGGTACTTGGTGACTTGTATTTCGGTTGACCTTCTGCCTACATTCATCCATGTATACTAAATCTCATCACAAAGAAGAAGTACCCAGTGTTGTCACTAGGGATTTGGTGATGTGTTTTATGGAGACAAGAGGTGGAAATATTTCAGGGGGATTTGTTTTTCTTTTCCTGAAAATGAACCGGTGAAGGATGATGTGTCGGCCACCAAAGCAAATGCGATTCATCCTGGCTTTCCGTTGATTCACTTGGTTGTAGATAAATCAAGGGTGTCCAGATTGCCAGAGCCTGTTTTTTATTTATTTTTTTTTTTTTTGGGTCCAAGGCTGAAACAAAGCTCTGTTTGTGTGAGCAGCAGCTTAATGCTTACCATGTCATCCATGATGTGGCTGAGGCCTGTGGAGCTGCAGGAGTATTACATAGGAGATCTCGGTTCTGATGAGCTATAATTGACTATTAAATTGCTAAAGTTACACTTGAACGGCATTGCTTCAACACTCTGCCCTTTTCTGTCATCTGCGTGTCATCCGTGCCGTGTCATCCGTTACCTCCCTTACCTCAGTGAACTTGAAAGGCCAATCAAAGGTGTTGCAAGCTGGTATTGAATATACACTTTTTATTAATTTAAAGTAGAGGTGTAAGAAAATATTGAGTATTGCTATTTAATGCTTCGTGATACTGTATTGATTCTCAAAAACAGTATCAATTTTTAATAACTAGTTTACATTCAAAGTTTATATCCGGCCAATACTTGATTTCCTGAGATGCGCCCTCTGTGCATGTCCCCTCTCAACGTAGCGCTATGACGCTGGATGTTACAGGGACTGTGATAGATGCATCTGTTCTGATTGCATTAAAAAGTAAACATTTTACTCAGATTTTCCGTTTGTGGTGGTGTGTTCTTTATGCTATGACAGTTTTCCCTCAGTATAGATTTTAAAAATCGCAATATGTTGAATCCCAACCCCCTGTATCTTGACATGTATCCTATCGCCAGATTCTTGCCAATACTAGTAACAGTATTGTTAAAATACTATAAAAGATAAATCCTCTTTGTAATGGCATAGCAGGAACAGAAAGCTGATGTTTCATTAATAATGCCATAATATAAGAAGTATTTTATATAGTCTGGCATATTGATTTGATAGCTTTATCTGGAGACTTTAAAGTGTTGGATTTAACCAGCGCTTTATATTATGTCACCCTACTAAGGAACTCCTCTGTCAGTATTCAAACATTTGATTCCCCTCTTTGTCTGAGGGATGTGATGAATGATTTCATCCATCTGCTTGTATACCCTCTGTCAACATTCCCCGCCACAGTCTATTCGCCAGTCAAAATACAACGGCGTCAATTCCAAGTAGCATTTTAACTTTGCAAATTGGTTTCACATTGGAGATGATCTCAGATTTCAGAATCCGTCAATCTCTGTGACAAACGTGCAAAGTAGCCTCACTTACTTGATTTGATAGCTTAGTCTAGCGGCCTGAGACTGAATGGACTACCATCAGATGTGTGCTCTTCTTGTGTTTACCTTTACGTCTTCCATAGATTTAATGTAAGTCTCACTAAAGCCTTGCAGTAGATGTATATATCCCCGTTCTCTAAAGTCTTTTTTTAATGCTGTTCAGAGAGGCGTAATCCACCTCCCACTAATTTGGTGCATATGCTCAGAGCCGTGCTGCCAATACAGACGGCCAAGTGGGAATCGTAGGAATGTATGATTTCACTGCCTCGTTACTGTGCCAAGAATCAACCCGCTGTGCCTCAGCAATACCAACTGTTGCGAGAAATTACTTTCTTAATTGCAGTCCTTAGCAATTTTCCCAATTATTTGCACAGACAAACGCTGAAGTACAATTACCTAAGTGATCGGTCACTTATTTCTTCACCATCCCCTGCCACTTTAAAATTGGTACATACCATCGGCGGTAAGTGTTCCCTGTGGTGGTGGAGGGTTGATCCCAAATGGGCTTGCAGTAGGGGAATCCATGCGCGATCCTCTGGCAAAGGCCCGGTTGTTATGGTCCCTCTGGATCTCGTTGGTGAAGCGATTGTTAACTGGTAGATGCTCCGGTACCACCTGTACCAGCGGGGGAACTACGGGCAGCTCACCGCGCTCCACTGTCCTCAGACACTGCTCCTCCAGTGCCGAGATGAGAACGGACTGGTTGTTGACCACCGCGGCCATTGTGGAAAACCGGGCCGCCAGCTCCTTGTACCTTGAAGCCAGTCGCATCATCTCCGAGGTCACGTTGAGGACGCGGTTCTCCAGCTGGGCCAGCTCCAGAGAGTTGTCTCTCTTCCTGATGATCTCATGCAGCAGCTGCATGTAGAGTTGGGTCACCCTGGAGTTCATGTTCCTGCTCTCTTTCCGCAGCAGCTTCATCTCATTCACCAAGTTACCATCCACATCCACCACCAGCTGCAGCGTCTCAATCTCACGCCGCTGTTTGTTGAGCACCTCCCGCACATCTGCAATGTCTATACGGGTCACTCTGTCCTTGTCTGGCTCTGGGCCTGTGGTGCTTGCACAGATTGGACCTGATGACAGATATCAATTACTTAGGGGGTTACCAAGAGGCTATTTAGATTTGAGAAAAGCAGAGGATACTTAAATGAAGACAGCCATACGATAAATATCTGAAACTGTATTACAAAAATAAGTTATCCTTCCAACCTGTGATTTTCTGCTCGGGTACAAGGAAGGTGTAGGAACACTTTTTGTCATCGGGGTCGATGGGGGCTCTTTTACTCCTGATGAGAGAAGGCCCTTTGGTCCGCCGGGCTTCCCTGGAGCTCCTGCAGTGACTTTCCTCCCAGAGGGAGAGGCACAGCAGGGCGCACAGGCTCCACGTCAGCGCCTGCATTGCTGCTGGCTGGTTAGATGGATCGATGGACAGCTGCTGGTGCTCCCTCCAAGTCCCCCCAGGCCCCCCTGCAAGAACACAAGATCTTGAGACTTGGGACTCTGAAGGAATGTTAACCGCAGGGGTGTTGATTGTATGCTGTTCCAGAGCAGAGGAACTATCTGGAAATCTATTTCACACCTTTTCAAATATTCACAGACAATCAGTAATTGTTTCGGAAAGTGTTCACTAAGAGTTGTTTGTGTGGAAAGATTGAAAGACATTTGCTGTTCAGGACGAGGTCTGCTTTCTGTCTCAGTTGGTTCCCCTACTGACAGACACCCTATTTTTCTGAGGTCCTGTTGGTTTCCCTCCTATTAAAGAGGTCTGCCATGTGGCTGCTGGCTATGCTTTATCTGTGGTACCTTTCCTGAGTCTTTCGTCGTCTTCTTTACTTTGGGGATGAAGATTATTTTTTCATATATTTCCACCCTCTTGTCTTGCATAGTATGTACCTGAATTGGCTTTTTTCCAGGTACCTAGTTCAGTTTTTGTGTCTGGGACGTATATCGTACATTTGTTCTGACACAGGCTAATGTAGGTCATTAAGACTTTCAAACAGGGGTTGTCACTAGAATCAATCTCAGGATAAGGATGAGAATAGTCCTTTTATGTTTGATATAATTTGCTTATTGTTTCAATGCAATTAGACACTATATGAAATACTCTCTCTTCACTGCTTTTGTTATGGTTTTTCTACCTCTCTGCATCTTCTTTCCAGCAACACTGTCCACGTGCAAGATTATCTTCACACTTGTCTGGATGCAACGGATATGCAAGTCAAAACACTTAAGGAACTCTTGGCTCCTGATTTGTGTTCTTAGTATTTGGTTAAAGGGTCTCTAAGAGGGTTCGAGACCTCCCTTCCTGCTCAGAGATCTGACCCTACTGTCCCGTACGAGCACAGTAGGGTGCCTCCCAGTAAAGCACGTTGACCCTTAATTCCGATGCAGCTTCCTGTGAGACCGGTTAAATATGCTCACCACTGAGCGCCCGCTGCTCCACGTGGCTCCATACGTTCAACAGGAATGTTCAGTAGGAGGTGGTACTTGTGTTTCACTTGAAAGATTTCACAAACAGGCCGCCTCTACAGGGGTGAGAGACGAAAGTGAGGAAAACGGTGTGAGACAAGTTGTCTTCTGCCCTTTCTAATCCGCTGGTACTCCCTCGCCTCCTTACTCCTGCTGATTCAGGTTCTGTTTCTCATCAATGCACAAGCACAAAAACACTTACACAGACGCACACACTGCTCCATTTAACACCCTGGCCTGGTCCTGCGGAAGGCCGAGACGGTTTAGCCCTCCTAATCCGCTCCATCACTCTTGAGCCACTCTTTACTTAATGCCACATCATTAAGTCCTACCTCCACCCTGAAAGCCGGGGCCCCGTGTCTCTCCTATATGACGCCATTGTGGTTCTTCAGGAGTTCTGGCAATTCTGTCACTTGGAACAAAGTCGAGAGGGGACAGGATTACAGTTACTGCAGATACCCGTATCCATCTGTATGATAGAATGCTGTGTGTGCATGACTATCCAGAGACGCCGTGCATTTTCATGCTTGTGTGTTTTTTCCAGCAGCAGAATGTGTCTGACAGCGTACCCAGGTACTGTATCCTCGCTGACCTGATTAGAGCCACTAATGACTTTAACAGCAGCGTCGGCAGTGTCGCTATGACTGGCTTTCTACTGTTGCTGGGAGCTCCATAAAGTCTCCATATTTGGCATCATCCACATGCCCCCTTAGCATGAACAGCTCACATTACATTACAGATCATCCATCAGCTGTCACCTCCTTCATTTCCCATCTCTTTCTTCTTCTTTTCCCCCCATTCTCCTTCCCTTTCTTTCCTGTCTTCCGGAGTCTGATTTTCTCTTGGGTGGTGGTTCTGGGTACGAGGGGCCTAGTCTCTTTCATGGAACCACAACATATCAAAGACATTCCAGGGAATGTGGAAAGGTCACCGGTGTGTTTTTGAAGGTACAAGGTTTACAGCGTTTCCTCAGAACATGCAGTGCGGCTTCTTTCTTTTTTTTTCTACCCCAACGAGCGGAAACTAAACTCTGCTGAAGTGCTTGGAGACCAGGAAGAAAACATAAAGTGCTCACCTCTGGGAGTAAAACTTAATGCATGTGAATGTGAGTTAGTCAGTACGCGGATACATTGTTTTTGTAGATTGGAATTTTTTTTAAATACCTGAATCGATTGCAATTGCTTCATTTCAGTCTGTGCTGAGGTAGAAGAAAGTTACCACTTTTATTGTTCTGGTCTATGACTAACGTGACTTCATATCTGTTTCAACAAAAACAAAGCATCTCATGTCACTCGCATCTCTGCGGTTAAATTCACCAGCGCCGTAGCTGTAGTTCCCCCCCGTTATGTTAAACGCATTCAAAATGCCCAGATCGAGCTGACTATTGATTCATAAAGAGAACGCAGCTGACTGGAAGAGCTAGTGAAGTAAGCGGAAGAAGGAAATGAGTGTAACGTTTGAAAATAAGGTGTTTACAAAGGGTATGTACAAAATACATAGAGATTAGATTCATTGGATTGTGTTCATTAGAAGTATAAAAGAAGAAAAAGAAAATGCCACTAAATTGAGAGGAGAAAGTCTTTATTCTTTAATGTTGGGTAGCTGGAAAAATAAGTAATTATAATAATTCCTAACAATGACTAATACATTTAAGTTCAGGACATCTCCGACTACAAACGGACGCAAAAGAAATCTACTTTTTGCTATGCTCTAGTGTTAAGGAAGTAAACCGAAATCACAATAAATTCATGCCATCGAATCTTAATACCTGTGGAGTTGCAATACTTAATACTTTTTGAATTAAATTGAATTGGCACCCACATATCATGATTCTATCGAATCGGTAGATGTCAGCATATCGTCCCAGCACCTCTGGTTTTAGCTCACAATGGAACTATTTCGCTCGTCCTGTATGTATGTATGTGCATTTTTTATGAAGTTCAGTGCATGTACCATTTTATTTCTATTTGCCGTGTAGTTTTCCTGAAGCTCACGTGTTCTAGTACTGCATGTCTGGAGTAGTGTGCCTTGTCTAGAATGAGCAGTGGTTCCTGTTATTCAGCTGGGAATGCATTGTGAGGTGCTTCAGAGAAATGTTGCGAACAATCAGAACCTGGAGGAGCACTAAGCTGTGTATACAGATACTGCAGAGACGGAACAAGGGAAGGAGACAAGGAGTGAAACAAAGAGCAAAGCTTTAACAGCAGTGGATTGAAGATGGATGAGACTAATAATGATAGAAAGTGGGCTCTTTTCCCTTCCTGGCCAGGTATCATGAACATAACTTTAACATATCTCTCTTAAATGAAATACTCTCATTCCCTTTTTTAATCTTGACAAATCTGCACTCTTCTCTCTCTGCCTGTTTCTTTCCATTTAATTACTTTCCTCTCTGTTTAACCCTCCTCCTCCTCCTCCTTACTTTCCCTTCCTTCCAATTTTTTGAATACTTTCCTTTCTCTTTGCTTTCTCTCTGTTTTGTATTCCTTCTCTTTCCTCTCCAGGTCTTTCGGTTACAGCTAAATCACTTAAGCAACAGATTGCAGATGTGTATGGAAGCCATCGGCTGTAAGCAGCGCAGCGAAGAAGTATTGGAACTCGTATTCCATTACATCCATGTGGACTACAGGACTTGCAGCCAGTTTAACTCCGCCTGTCTTATATTTTGGCAACAGTATGAGCTTCATAAGTCTTCCAAAGTGCTTTGCTGGGTCCTCACCCTGCTAATGGTTATTAATAGTCAGACGCATAACAGTGACTTTTTAATTGTCCCCACCCCCCCGCTGTCCGTCTCTCCCCCCCCACACACACTCAGTCTTGAGGTGTGTGTGTGTGTGTGTGTGTGTGTGTGTGTGTATAGCGAGGGCGCTGGCTTTCCGTTTACATTGCTTTTACTGTTTAGACGTTGACCATTAATAGTGATCAGCTCTGCTCCCGAGCAGGAGACATGATCCTCTTCTGCATGTCGTCGGGGAGGAAATCACCAGAGAACTCGTTAAGCTAGACGGCTGCTTACATTGCTGCTAGACAGGAAACGTGCGTTTGTTCTCGTTGGTTAAACGGCATAAAAGACGCCGGTTGTTGGCACAGAAAGACAGCCGCGTGTCTCACTGGTGTCCTCGGGTTACTCTGTATGTAGAACGCGTGCATCATTTTGTCATCCGAGCCAAAACAAACCGCTTAATAAACCGACTGATAAACAATTAGTATAAACTGCTTCCATGGAAAATTGGCTGAGTGCAGGTTTGGGCTGTATGTCATTGTCATACAGTATTTATTATACTTACAAAAGTTTATCTAAAAGAGTTTCAACAAAAACAGATCATTATAACCTTCATGAAGGTGGGGTTTGTTGCAGAACTGACTTAGTTGTAGCTAGGTGTACTTAATAAACTGGCAGTATATATATATCTCTCTCGCTCATATATATATATATATATATATATATATATATATATATATATATATATATATATATATATATATATATATATATATATATATATATATATATATATATATATATATATATATATATATATATATATATATATATATATATATATATATATATATATATCTATATCAGATCATTAACGCTGCATAGGGACAACGACAATACGTGTCACAGAGCGAGCAAAATGTCAGAAATATGGCAATTTTACACAGAAATATCTGTTCTTTGGCTTTCATTCTCCGTATGTGTTTGCTGTATGTTTTATAAAAGGTTTAACCTGGACCAGACCAGACAGCAATCATATCACACCCTTCGTTGAATACAGCCATTTAAAGATTATAATAATTTATACAAATGCATGTTTTTAACGCACTGTCACATCGGTACTTCGTATCGACCGATACGCAAGTTCAGAATCGGTTTCCCGGAAGGAAAAACGTTATCGTGACATCTCCAATATATAACGTCTTAGACGAAGGAATCGCAGGAAGTCAGATAATCACAGTTTATCTTTCCTGAGGCTTTACGCTCACACGAAATGAACACAAGCCGGGAGAATCCGTCGTAATGATGTGCTCGTACATTTGGAGTGCACTGGACTTCTCATGCACACATCAGATGAGGAGCACGAACGAGAGCCCATGAGAGCGTAAAGTTCAGATGCAGGCTGTCATCCTGCCTGAAGCGTCTTTTGATAGTTTTGGACGTTGTGTGGGTCTCTGAACTCCTGGTCTCTTGTGGTGATTTACCAGTTCTGATGTGTCTGTCTGTAGCCTGATGGATCGCAGTTAAAAAAAGCAGGAGAGAAATAGATTTATATTTTTGTCGACGATGTATTTCCCAGCCTCTAAAATCCCCCGGCTTCCCCTCGCTCCCCCATCTGGTCCTCAGACTTTCCCACGACAAGTCCAATATGCCCCAAAACACACAACCCATCATCACTGGTCAGAGGAAAGAGAGAGGGGGGGAGGGGGGGGTGTTGGAGGTTTGGATTTAGAGCAATAACATACGGCAGCGCTGCGTTACATGACGACGTGGAGCTCAGCCAGCTCTGCTGTTGGTACACAGCCAGAGGCCGAGACCTCCTCCCAGCAATCTCATCCACACATGATGTCACCAGCCACCGTTTACGAGTTACACGGCCACCTCGTTCGCTCTGTCCCTCCGAACACACAAGTCGACTCATTCGTCTGTGCTTGCCGAAGCAATGGGTCACACGGCCACGAGTGGGAGACGGAAGAAGAGCCGACAGCTGAGCAACTGTCCGACTAGTAAAGGATGGAATTAAAATGAGAGCTAAAGAAACGGCTACGTGAGGTCATCGAGGATGTGGGCTGGAGAGGTGAGGACAGCATGAGGCAGTAAAAGTACTGACATTATGAAGCCATTAATGAAAACAGCACTACACTAAAAACGGCACTAAAAACTCATAAAAGCCTCATTAACGAAAATGTAGAAACCTCGCAGAATACTTTAACCACAGTGGAACAGGAAACGCATCGGGGTACGGCATTAATGGAGTTGTTTTATTAAACACTACATGTTGGAAATATTAAAAGGGAAATCAAGGCAGATCCAAAGAGCTAGAATAAGATTTTCTCTGCATTTATAACACGAGTTAGTAATTAAGACATGAGCCAATCGCTAGAATAATACAAAATAATGAAGGACGAGGTGGAAGAAAGAGTTCCTCAAGGATTGTTGAAAGCATCGGTGTATATAAAGGGGTTCTCTGTACAATCTAGATGAAACTCTTGTAATGTCAAAGGGTTCTTGGGAGAACTACTTGGGAAGGTTCTTGTAAGCTCCTTTCAATATCCAGAGAGGGTTCTGGGTGAGATCATTGCACCATAAGGTCCTCTGAAGACCCTTTTACAGATGGTTCTTTGTAACTTTTTGTGTTGGATTCTTGGTAGAACTTTCTGAAATTGTTCCAGATAGAAAATGTATGTAAGGGTATACCAGGAAGCCAAATGGGTTCTCCTGCTAGTTAGTACCTTTTATTTATAAGGAGTTGTTCATCTTCACGATGCTGTATTACTGAGCAGGGAGCCCCGAGGCCCCGGGTCCCCCATCAGTTTTCCTTCTTCTGTAGTGAAACTCTAAACATGTGGGCTGATGTTTGGGGGGTCAGAGGTCTATATGTGGGATTAGGGAGCCGCCCCCCCCCCCCAGCCACACACAAACACAACCGCTCCACAAACCCCTGCAATCAATTGGCCTTTGTGGGTTCCCCCGCTTTTTTTTTTTTTTTGCACAGCACATAAATGCACAAACACATCGTTCTCATATCCGAGGTATCCAGAGTTCTTATCTGTCATACTTTGTCTAAACTCTCCAACAGCCTCCTCCATCACCCATGCTCTTACCAACACAAACGCACACAACCTGCCCCTCAACACACACACACACAACCTGCCCCTCAACACACACACACAACCTGCCCCTCAACACACACACACAACCTGCCCCTCAACACACACACACACACACAACCTGCCCCTCAACACACACACACACACACAACCTGCCCCTCAACACACACACACACAACCTGCCCCTCAACACACACACACAACCTGCCCCTCAACACACACACAACCTGCCCCTCAACACACACACAACCTGCCCCTCAACACACACACACAACCTGCCCCTCAACACACACACACAACCTGCCCCTCAACACAAACACACAACCTGCCCCTCAACACAAACACACAACCTGCCCCTCAACACACACACACACACACACACAACCTGCCCCTCAACACACACACACACACACACACACAACCTGCCCCTCAACACACACACACACAACCTGCCCCTCAACACAAACACACAACCTGCCCCTCAACACAAACACACACAACCTGCCCCTCAACACAAACACACACAGCCTGCCCCTCAACACAAACACACAACCTGCCCCTCAACACAAACACACAACCTGCCCCTCAACACAAACACACAACCTGCCCCTCAACACACACACACAACCTGCCCCTCAACACACACACACACAACCTGCCCCTCAACACACACACACACAACCTGCCCCTCAACACAAACGCACAACCTGCCCCTCAACACAAACGCACAACCTGCCCCTCAACACAAACGCACAACCTGCCCCTCAACACAAACGCACAACCTGCCCCTCAACACAAACGCACAACCTGCCCCTCAACACAAACGCACAACCTGCCCCTCAACACACACACACAACCTGCCCCTCAACACACACACAGCCCTCCTTGTACGCACACTCTCGAACAACAGCAGAATCGGCCCCTCAGTGATTCATCACCCGGGCTGACGGATTTCCTTTTCTCTCAAATTACACAACGATCGCCGCTGAAAGAACAGAGCTGGAGGAGGCTCGGGGGAGAGAGGAGAGCCGGGAGGAGGGAGTTATTAAAAACTGTAAAAGCATTTATATGAATGTTTCTTTGTGGAAATGTTCAGATTTGGGAGATCACTCGTAATCACTCTCTCTTTCTCTGCTTCCCTGAGTCGCACCTTTAAGCTCATACCTCCGACCGCACATGCTTTATATTAGTTGAATCAGCTAGGAAGAACATGTTCCACACACACACACACACACACACACACACACACACACACACAGCATAACGCTCTCATTTCCCACTGGCCCTACTTAGTTACATACCTCCACTTCTCCTGACCCTCCAGGCTGACCTCTTCCTCCCTATGGTGACCTGTCCGTTCAACTGTGTCCAAGCTCTCATTAAGCGGATTCAAAATGAGCTTCACGGTGGAGCTGGAGACGTAATCGCAGCTCTCTCTTTTTCCTCACAATGTTTTTGCGATTCTTCACCCCATGGAGCTACATGCTGCCCTGTAGCTCATAATGTAGTCCGGCTTCTTGTGCTGTGGTTGGGATTTAACCGCATGTTGTCAGTAGGGTTGTTTTTGTAGACGTGTGTGTGTGTGTGTGTGTGTGTGTTATCTGTGTTGGCCTCTATAAGTGTCCTACTGATAAGATCAGCTAAGCTGTGGCTGTGAGGGGTCCACACACATATACACACACACACACACACACACACGCGCAAGCCTCGGGTCACATAGTGAGACGCGATTGGCCGCATGCCCATCTCCCCTAAAAAAAAAACTAAAAGCGGGCCGGTGCTGGCTGAGCTATCAATCCCCCGCTGCGTTACAACATGGTGTGTGACAGGACGGCTGTGGGGCGGCGGGTAACGAGCTCTGACAGTCTATCGTACATGCACGACCTGACCGCGATGTATTTGCTTGTCCTGCGACAGACTTTCTGTTTGAAGTCTTTCCTGCTCTGTGATTTACAGTCCCGGGCTTCGGGTGAACAGAATGGTTAGGTTACGTGTGGATTGGTTGTAATGACCCATTCAAAGCTTTCTCCCAGACCCTGTCCCCCCCCCATGCAGGTGAACCCGAGGGCCAAGCACTGCCGGCACAGAATGTTCTGGGTGTTTCTCAGGCAGCTGCTCCCTCCTTCTCTTTATCTTTTCGACTTTTTTTTTTTTCCAAGCTGAGTTATTGGAGGTATTGATCTCGTGATTTATTGCTCTACTCATGAAATGTTTTCTTAGCCTTTTGCCATTTTTGGCCTTTTTTTCACCTCAAGCTTTTTGAAGCTCAGTCGTGCATGTTCTCATACGTGTGTGTGCGCTATAGTGTCCTCTCGCTCGCTCTCTCTCTCTCTGGTCGTTTACAGCATTCACAGATGTGGCTTTGCAGCGAACACAGTATTTTCCACAGATCCCACCAACAGGCCAGGAACGTAAGTGAAAACATTTGAAGATAATTGTGAGTCGGCGATATGGAAGCGCACCAGATTGATGCCGTTAGTGTTCAAAGCTTCTGATTTTTTCCGCTATCAGGGAAAGGTCGCGACTGTCCCTGGAGTGTATCTGATGGAGGATGTGGTTATGGTTGGATTATATTCTATCATCCTTTTTTTTTTTTTTTTTCACAACTCTGTTAAAGGGAAAGTAAACTTTTAAGGATTCCACAAACAGTTTTCTGTGCGTCTCAGCGATCAGAGGCGTGTGCCGAGAGACATGTCACCACCTCATTAGGCGTGATACTATTGATCTAACACCGTTCCACCGGGTTAAACTCGCCTGCCGCCCCCCCGCCCCCCCCCATCCTGTTAGTGGCCAGGCTCAGATGGTGCTGTATTAGGAAACCGAAAGCCGAGAAAAAATAAACAAGCCTGGCTCCAAAGCTCAAATCACCCCATCCGATCAGATCAGCCTCCCTCTGGTGTTTTGCTGGAATGTGACTTTTCTTTCTCTCTTTAGCTTTCTGTTTCTCTTCAGGTCGGGCGTACTGTGGATTTTAGCTAAATGTTAATAGTTGAGGTGTTTCTCCTTGTTGCATCATAAATAAAACACAAAGGCACCAATACCAACTTTTCAATATTTAAGGCATTTTTTAAAGTTTACCCTCTTCACAATGAAAACGCCAAAATCAACAAGCACCATAATTCATTCCTGGATTTTTTTTTTTTTTTTTTTTTCAGACAAAAAAAACACCCTACACCCCCCCTTAACACCCCTGACCCGGTCTCATTTACATGTGTTGCATGCACACACATGATGTGTATATATAGTGTATCTCAGGCCTCAGATTCCAGAGCAAAGCCAAAGGAGCGTTGCTAAATGTTTCTGTCTGCAGCCGGAGCCTCCAGTCACGAAACGTCCTAACCTCTCTAACCTCTCAGCCAGAGCTCTCACAGCTGCCCAGACACACACACACACACACACACGCACACTCATACATACCTACACACATGCTGTCATGCTGACACATTACACACACTCCAAAAACAAAGTTGGAAACAGAATGAACTCGGGCAACATTTACCTTTTTAGTTGTGTGTGTTACCAGTAGTGGGGGTGTGTTTCCTTCAGTTATAGTTTCACGTGTGTGTTGTGTCGTGTCTTCACCGAGCTGCAGTGCTCAGGACTCATCTCTGTCTCTTTGTCCCCGTCTTCTGAGCTGCTCTGCCCTCCACTTCTGTCCCGCTGTTGGAAAAATCACAGGAAGTAAAGTCTTTTTCTGAACGAGGACCCTACTTCCCCAAAACGACGGTCTCCTCTCTGTGGACTCAGCTGTCCTGGGGCCCGGGCTCGGGCATGGTTCAATAGCCGGCCACTTCAACAGACTGAGCTCTGACGACCAATGCCTTGAGTTTTTCACAAAGGATGGGGGAGACTGGGAGAGGGAGGGGAAGGAGGACGAGAGGGGAGGAGAAGGGGGGTGTGGGAGTTTGAGATTGCCTTTTTTTCTTTTTTTTTTTCTTCTCTCTGTTTTGTTTGGAGTGGCCCAGCCTACCTCTGATGTCACTCTTATGGGAAAAAAAAAAAAAAATAAAGGACAGAAAAAGAGAATAACAGAGCGGCCTCATTAAGTTCCTCATCCTCAACAATGAGCGTCTTAGTTTTAATACAGGAGGCGAAGTGAGTTGAGTGAAAGGAAACAAGACCAGCTTGAAGTCTGGGGCACAGGCATGAACCGCTTTGAACCCCCCTTTTTTTTTAGCATTACCAACCCACAATCCCCCTCTTTTTTGGGGGGCTTTCTCCTTTCTCCTTCTTAATTTATTTAACCTTCATTTAAGCAGATCAAATCCATTGAGAAAATGGCAATCTGGCCAAGAATGCAGCAAAGTTAAATGTCAAATGCACGTCGATTTCATACGTACAATGGAACAAAGACAAAACATTTCATTAAGTTGTGTAAAAACTAAAGTCCATGCATCAACAAAACGTTAAACAGACAGTTGCATACAGAAAAAAGGGCATTTTATGTATTTGTGATTAAAACTTTTGTTAACTCTCCAGCAAGATGAGAGTTGAGTCTGGCCTGATAACAACTCCCTTTTCCAGACTGCACTGGTGGCACCTTCAGCAGAGGGAAGAGCCGATTGTAATGCTGCTGAGGCTTCTGAGCAGCTTCCTGTTGAGCTTCAGCTGGGTATGTGAGATCAGATATGAAGGAGAAGGGGGAAAAAGGACGGCCCACTTTGTGAGCAAAATCCTCACTCTGGGTGAAGTCTGAGCTCATCTGGTCCTTATCGTCGCTGTCGTTTACTTAAATGTGTTTGAGTTCAGCAGATAGCAGGTGACGTTTTCTCCATGATTTGTGAGCACATTTCCTCTTTCTTACCCGTAGCTTTTTATTCTTTTAATACAAGTTTTGCCACATGTAAACACACACAAAGTGTCCGTGTACTCTAAACCACAGGTCCTCTAAGAGCGCGTGTGTGTGTGTTCCAGGTATGGATTTGTGCATGACTAACTGCTGTCATCCCCGACATGCTCTCAAAAGAGCAGCTACAGCGGTTAAGCCTTCCGGATCCCTCTCTTCTTCCTCCTCTTCCTCCCCATCTCTCACTTCCTGTCGTACAGCCAACTGCTTCTCCCGCTCACAGCCTCTCTCTCTCTGTGTGTGTGTGTGTGTGTGTGTGTGTGTGTGTGTGTGTGTGTGTGTGTGTGTGTGTGTGTGTGTGTGAAGATGAGCTCCGGCCCTTTTTATCTGCTGGATCTGGTTGTTTTATTTGTACATCTGTGTTTAGACTGCGTGTGTACGTGCGCACATCTGTGAGTAAAACACAGTTTTCTGAGCATGGGTGTCATGTAGTCTACCGTGTGATAACTTTTCTTTTACAGCTGCACTCAATCTGCTGCTGTGTGAAAGAAACATCGAGGCATAGAGAGGAACGGCACACCATCCGTTTGATTCTGAAGCTTGTTAATCAGAATGGCTCCTGGATTTGTTTCTTAATGTTAATATTTATGTAATGAGAGACTAAGAATCTCAGCTCTGCTCCAAGTCTGCTAATATGAGGGAAGAAGAGACGGCGCATGGCTGGCGGGGGAGATGGACTTAAGTTGGAAAGGCTGAAGAGACGATCAATCATCCGCACAAGGCATTTAGATTTGGATCCATGGGGAGCAGATCAGGGCAGAAAACAAAAACAAAAAAGGTCTGCTTGAAACTTCAGCAAAACATTGCGAATAGGAGAGTCTGTGCAGGGTTCTTATTCCTGTCTCCTTCATATCAAACAAGCAGTCTGTGATCACCAGCTGGTCTTCACACCGAGAAATCCACAGCTGCAGCTTGCATCACGCACCAACAAAACTCTGGCCCTGTTTGTGATGTCCAGCCTCATGTTTGCTTTCTAATGAGCTGAGCTTTCCGTGTTCGGGCATGAAAATACCCGATTACCCCGCCGGTAAAAACGCCTCCGACAGATGGACGCCGTCCTCATTCGGCCCTTGACTCAATCAAGGATGAGAGGCAGAACGAGGCGGGCTGTGTGTTTCTCCCGGTTTGATGTAACATGTGGCGTCTTTTTCTGCTTTATTTCAGGGATGTACCTGTCCGATCTGACCTATATCGACTCGGCCTATCCCTCCACGGGCAGCATCCTGGAGAACGAACAGAGATCGAACCTGATGAACAACATTCTCAGAATCATATCGGACCTGCAGAGATCCTGTACCTACGGTGAGTTAAGCTGCCAGTCATTTTCAATGGAAGCTGGTGACATGAAGCTTGAGCAACACAACGAGAAAAGACTAGAGGACTCAGGTTTAAGCTTCAGCAAGAGTACGCTAGATTTATATTAGCCAACTGAAAAAACCCAGACCAGTGTTTCCAACTCTTTTGTAGTAAAAGTAGCTCTCAGCACTAGCTGCAAAAGTTGATAAATCTAGGGAGAAAGTTGCCAAGTCAGCAACACTCACGGCACATATTTTCAGGCCTCCCTCCAAAGCTACTCCGCCAAAATGATCATGATGATTATAAACAACAAACATGGCTGTTGGTAGTACTCACAGCTGTCAAGCTAGCAGCGTGTAGAAGACTCCGATGATGGCAGAGTGCGTGTAAGAAGGTAGCCAATAAGTTATTTATGCCCGAATTCCAGTCCTGACACATGCCTCTCTGCCAGCTATAGCCGTGGCCGGAGGCATTTTGTGTTTGCGTTGGCCGTCCGGCCATCTGGTCCATTCTCGTAAACCAGATATCTCAGGAACGCCCTGAGAAAATGTTCTCAAATTTGGCACAAACGTCCACTCGCACTCAAGGTGGAACTGATTAGAATTTGGTCACAAAACACGTTTTTTTTTTTTTTTTTTTCCGTAACTCAACAATTTGTATGTTAATTATGACAATTTTAAACAAATGTCTTAGTAGGATAAAATGATGACGTGATGCAACATGACTGGTTGGCAGATGCCTACAACCGTGAGGCGGTCATTCTACTTTTATTAGAGCATTAAATTCATTAGCATGTAATGAGAATTTCAACAAACCAACTCTAGCTTTTCATATGTGTGAGGAAGGCAGCTCACGAATGTCATTACAAGTTTTCACTGTACTCTGAGGTCTGATTATGTCTATCATGTGGAAGAACAAAGCAACAGAACAAAGCAGGAGGGAGTCTCTGTAAAGGCTGCGAGGGAACTGCATCAAAGCCTGGCCACTTTTCTGTGGCCATGGAGACGCAATGAAAGAGTCTCTTTAGCATTCATCAATTCTTCTTTAAGATCTGCATTCAACAGTCAAAGTCCGTCCTCTTACCTTAGTGCTTTCTATCAGATTGTTTTTGTGTGATTTGCCGAGTTTTGGAGATATCTGCCGTAGAGATGTCTATCTCTCTCATATGATGGAACTAGATGGCACTCTGCTTGTGGTGCTCAAAGCGGCAAAATAAAACTCAACAGCAATGTCTCTGTCCAGAAATCAAGACACTGTTACACAGCATAATCCACAGGCCTTGTTGGGAGCAGTTTCATGTAGGAACTATTTTCTTCCCACCAAACTACACCTGCCAACTGTATCACCGTGCAGAGGGAAGTGCACATCTACTCATGAACATGTAAACAACAATAGCTAGCTCAGAGGTGCTAAGTAAGCTAGCGGTATTGAGTATAGATGCACGCTTCCTTCTGCGCGGTGATACGCTTGGCGGGTGTAGTTTGGTGGAAAGAAAATAGTTCCTACTGCAGGAACGACTATCCTCACTCCAGACATGCTTCACAGCCGTGATATATGGTTAGTTTTAGATGACATGTTTGTCTTTCAGATGTACTAGTGTTGCCTCACGTGCAGAAGTATCTCAACTCAGTCCGGTACATCGAGGAGCTGCAGAAGTTTGTGGAGGACGACAATTACAAGTAAGAAACCAAACTTGGACGTTGCAGGAGCAATTTTCCTGCCAGGAAGATCAAAAATAGGTTTTAGGTGTTTCTCTCTTCCCCAAAAATATTCTATCCCCATCATTTTTTTTTTATGATGAAAACTTCTCAAGAGGATGAACTCAATCTGACGGATTAATCAATGTTTTTTTTTTAATTTAGGTTGTCACAGAAGATTGAGCCAGGCACCAGCACACCACGAGCAAACGCCTCCAAAGATGATCTTGTGGGTACGTTGGGTGTTAAGTGTCGTATTAAACCTGTTAATCATCTTTTTCCCTCTCCTCTTCCTGGGCTATACATTCATCCTTCTTTCCCAAGCGGCAACCTCCAGTGCTGAAAAATCCAAATTCTTCAAATTGACCACTTGAGGCTGAGTCCAATTCCCATTGATCTCCATGTGAAAATGCCCAACTTTACAGCAGAGATTTTGGTCTCTATAGCTAATTTCCCTGTTCATGATGGCTTTACAGGGGCTGAACTTTTACATAACGACCCTATTCCAATTATATTGCGGCTTTAAGTTGGGCATAAATATGGGCGTGGCTACTTTGAGTGACAGGTGGGTGCCGTCTCAGGTCGCTAAACGCTTGCAGTCTTCCTCGTAGCCCGCCTCAGCTCCACTGACAATCCACCCCTTTGCCCATTTTTGGGTATTTTCCGGGAATTAGGCAGAGTTGGCACCACCAAGATGGCGACCACCCGGAGCCACAATGACTCTCCAGGAACCTATGGGTGACGTCACGGAGACTACGTCCATATTTGACACCGTCTCATGTTCCCTCCCCGCTCTCACCTGCAGGCCAGGAAGCGGCAGCGTCTCCTCTCTGCGGCCGTAAATGTTCGATAGCAGCCGAAGGAACCAAAGTCCCGGCCACACCGCCCTCCCCCAGGAACCTGCTGCCCTACGGACACAGGAAGTGCCACAGCCTGGGCTACAAGTCAGTTTGCTTTTTTTATAGTTTGTATTACAATGAGGTACTGCAGATGGACTGTATTTTCATCGTTCTGCGACGCATAAAAGCATCTACAGTCGTGAAGCAGAAATCTTTACCTCTTTATTTTTCCTTCTGTGTCCACGTAGTTTTATCCATAAGATGAACACGGTGGAGTTTAAAAGTGCCACGTTCCCCAATGCTGGTTCTCGGCACCTGCTGGACGACAGCGTGATGGAGAGCCACAGTCCCACTAGGGGACATGCAGAGAGCTCAACTCTGTCTAGTGGTATTTCACTTGGTAAGTCTCGCACGTGTATACTTATGACCATAATGCACAGTTTGTATCTTCAATGAGTGTGTAAACGGTTGGTATCCGTCCCCAGGGAGCAGCGAGGGCTCTGAGCTCAGCGAAGAGGTGTCCTGGCCAGCGTTTGAGAGGTAAGCTTGCTACGTCCGTGTCTGCAGTGTTTGTTTTCTTTCCATCACATCCACGTGTAAGATCATAAAATCCGTCCCCGATGTGATTGTATCATTTTCAAAGCTCTGGCCTCAAGACACGGCTATGCGAAAATGATCGGCCATTAAAAGTCGCGCACGAATGCCGCGCCCCGCCCTGCTTTCCGCCTTGCACCCAGAGCCGTCACGCCTCCACCGCTGCTCACAGATGCCTCTGCAGCCTGAAATTTATGAAGAGCGTGACATTGAAACCCCTCCTAACCAGTACTCCCTCTGTGCAACCAAGTGTCCGTAGCCTCACTCACCAGTTCAACAATCAACTGGCCTGGAAATACACCATTTTCTTCAAACTGTTGGAATAACCCTGTACACACATTCATCTATAACTCCTCTAACCAAACGACTGCTCCCTTCATCCAGCCAACCAGAAATAAAGCACCCTCACAGCCTTAACAGTGTCCCGTGCCCCCCCCCCCCCCCCCCCTATTCTATCCTGTCTTATCCTACTCTGAACAGGACTCGGTTCTATCACTCTTTGGGCCCAGTGACCCGCGTGGCCCGCATCCCCTACAGAGGAGTCCTGAGGTCCAGCAGGTACACACATCCCGACCGGAACCAACCTGAGCTGAACCAAACCCTCTCTTGTCCTCACTTCACAGCCCCTCAGTCCCTTGCAAAGGGGGGCCGCTGTATGCTGGTGCTTAGAGTGTGTGTAGTGCTGGGATAAGCTGGTGGTGGGAAACGTGTGTGTGTGTTGGTGAAATCAGGTGACGGGCAAATGATCTGTCTGGGCTCATGGTTCTTCATCTTCTGCTGCGTACCATCAGTCTATTATCCACCTTTTGCTTTTCTTAAACTTCTTGCATGTCTGCCTCTCTCTCTCACACACACACACACACACACACACACACACACGTCAACCTGGGCTTCTGCTTGTGATACATTTCCAAGATATTTTCACAGCTTGGAGCTAAAAAAAAAAAGAAAAGTTTCCACCATGTGTTGCTGGAAACAACTGGTTGCATCCTCATTCCTGAGGTAGAGAGGAACAGACTCTTCAGGGTCGCTGAAGCCAATTCTCAGGGATGTTGCATATAAAAGCGTCTGTTTTGCGCTCTCTCTCTGTCTCTCCCTCTGTCTCTCTCTCTCTCTCTCTCTCCCTCTCCCTCTTTCCACCAGGCGTCACTGGGCTCCTGCACTGGGCTTCCTGCTCTGATCCTCCAGACAGACACAATCTGCACACCACCTTGTGCACCGCTGCTCTTCTCTCTGCCGATACCAGTGTTAAGATTTATGTCTGTGAAATTCAGTCCTGTAAAAGCAAGACGGAAATAGATAAAAAAAGAAAAGTACTTTTAACGAAGCAGAGTTTAAGGTGGCTTTGCAGATTGCGTCGGCCTTTTTTTACTACTAGTTCATCTCTTGATTTTGATCTGGCGTGCTTGACAACATGCATTTTTGTTGTGTGTGTGTGCGTGGTTGCGTTTACAGCTCGTAATGTTTTTTCTTTGTCCTGTTGTTGTAGCTCAGCGGAGTCAGAGGAGCTCGCGGTTCACTTGTATCCCGGAGCGGTCACAGTGCAGGGGGTGTTGAGGAGGAAGACTGTGCTCAAGGAGGGCAAGAAACCAACAGTGAGATCACGTGTGCACACACACACACACACACACACACACACACACACACACACACACACACACACACACACACATATATATCCATCCTCGTGTTCATACACCTGTATCTACCTACCTACTGTCCAGGAGCAGATGGGCAGTAAAAGCTGTCTGAAGGCCTCAGGGACTCCTTAACTTGCAGAACATCTCTGTTTCTGTCCGTTCCTCTTCCCTCACCCCCCCCCACTGCTTTTGTTCGCCTTGTGCCTTTTTAAGCTATTTTAATATTTGAGATTATCCTATTCTGTTTTGACTGGAAACAAAACTTGAGCTCTTGAAACTGTCATGGGTAGTGCGGGAGATTTATGAGCTTCTTTGATGATGTAACAAGGTTTTAAAAATGTTTCCCAATCTGGAAAAAAACATTTACAATCAGGAGAAATCTGCCTGGTGCGGGCACCACCACGACTATTAATTAGCAGGTTGACTTTGTCCCTTTTTTTTCCGTTTACATGCTTTACGATTGGCCCTAGTAGACCCGTGTCGGAGGCCTTTAGCCAATTCAGCATGTTGAGTCCGTCGGTGAGAGAAATCACTCTGATTGGCAGTTTCAGTTTAAGCAAATCGGTGCACGAGAAGAGAAACAGAATTGAGTAAAGCCAGTAAGCGACTGAAGAGAAGAGGCCACACGCAGAGAAGCGCTTATCATTATCCTCTCATCTGGTCATTCCAATACACAATGACGATTTTCACAATGACATAAGTGTTGAGTGAGAGTTTCCCTTCTTGTATGACCAATACAGACTACCGCCACCTGCTGGTGTGGAGAGATATTTCCTCTTATGCGGGTGCAGGACGTACGTGCTCGTTGGCCATTGGCTGTACTCTCTGCGCTGTGTTCAAGTGCAGCTTTTTTGGCCGAGACACTGGCGCCAGTAGTTCTTTGATGTCGGTTTGGTGTGTCTGGACCTTTCGTCTCCACAGCTTTCAGTGTTTATGGAACAAGATGCAAATGTTGCATAATTATTCTCCGGTCATCCAACGAAGCACAGGCAAGCGAGGGCTTTAAGTTCCCCCCAAACCACACCGTGTTCTCCCCTGTGATCCGTCTCCCCGGCTCTGCCTTTTCTAATCTGGTCTCTTTATCTGTCCCAGTCAAAGCTCTGTTAGTCAGCGATGCAGCACAGAACCAGACGCATAATAATATCACAGTCTGATGGCACACGAGGACCATACTGAGGCATCTCATTGACTCAGTCAGGCTGAAGTGGAGTTGATTTCACCTTTGTGTCTCCAGGTGGCGTCATGGACCAAATACTGGGTCGCTCTTTGCGGAACACAGCTCTACTACTACCCTGCCAAGTCCCTGAAGGCCACCGAGAGGAAACATGTAAGTCGCCATCCTCTGACTATTTCTGCAGCAGATGATAGAGATTTCTCCGATTTCTTCCATGTGAACCGCAGCTGTTGATAGAAATCAGAGTAAATACACGGAATAGCCCCAAAACACTGTTTAACAAGGAGAGGACACATGATAGCCATTACGTACTCACTTAGAAAGCTTCATTACAGAATGAACTCAGGGCAACACACTTATTGATTCTTCTTTGTGTGTTGCAGTCGGTATGCACAGGAAATGGAAATCATGGGGAAAAAATGCAAATTACAGATTTTTCATGTAGTTTTGGCATAATTTAAAAACAAGTGGAGTGTGTGTGTGTGTGTTTGGACTTCATCACTTTGACAGGAACATTTACTGAAACTATACAGGAGCTCAGAGGAGGGAAGAAAGAACAATAAGAACTGGAAGAAAACAGTGACTGAGTGGACGTGAGATGTTGTGAGTGTGCGTGCGTGGGGGGGGGGGACTGGACGAAGTGTGACGCAGTGGGGGGACAGACAGATGGTAGCACTCATTGAATAATGAGACCAATGACATCACTGCAGTCTTGTGTGTCACTCACCGGCTAATGAGAACCTTGTGGAGAGCACATGCAGGCTCTGCACACACACACACACGCACACACAAAGCCTGTGTTAATGATTCTTCTTCTTCTTAAGTAGCATTTAGACGGAACAGAGTCGCCATGAGAAAGATAATTAAACTCTTGTTTCCTCTTGTACTTCTGCCCAGTTCAAGTCCACGTCCAGTAAGACCGTGTGTGTGGTGGGTCTGATGGCCATAATGGCCGACGATCCCGAGCATCCCGACGTCCTCTTGCTGACGGACTCCGAGCAGGGTGAGACACACACACACACACACACGCACGCACACAAAAGAAGAAGCTAAACGGAAATGACTAACACGAACAAGCAGTCATCTCTCTGAAACAGGATGCAGTAAAAATGTGAACTGGGTCAGTGGAGCTTGGTTTGAATGGTGACATACACACACACACACACACACACACACACACACACACACACCGGGAATAGACGCTGGCATTTTTAGGGCACTGGCCCTATGTTGAACCCTACACACACACACACACACACACACACACACACACACACACACACACACACACACACACACACACACACACACACAGAATCCCGTTGCCTCAGTCCTGAACTCTTCCACTGTGACTCTGTCTGCCATCTTTCCAGTGAGTGTTTTTTAGAGCAGGTGGAAACGAGAGGCTTCGGCTTCTAACTCTTGTTTGTCTCCGTTGCCTAGGTAACACCTACAAGTACCAAGCAGGGAACCGAATGAACGCTCTGCTGTGGTTCAAACATCTGAGCGCTGCCTGTCAGAGCAACAGGCAACAGGTACGGAGCTGCATCACACACACACTCACACACACACACTCTCACACACACACTCTCACACACACACTCTCACACACACACTCTCACACACACACTCTCACACACACACTCTCACACACACACTCTCACACACACACACTCTCACACACACACACTCTCACACACACACTCTCACACACACACTCTCTCACACACACACTCTCACACACACACTCTCACACACACACTCTCACACACACACTCTCACACACACACACACTCACACTCTCACACACACACTCTCACACACACACACACACACTCTCACACACACTCTCACACACACACACACACTCTCACACACACACACACTCTCACACACACACTCTCTCAGTCAAACTCAGTCACACTCACTCACTCTCACTCACTCACTCATGTTTAACTTACATTTATGAATATAAAACTGCAAACTTTGTAATGAGATCGGTTAGGAAACTTTTAAAAAGCAAAAACTAAATGTTTCCAGTAGAGTTTGAAATGACAGATAATGAAGATAAATCAACACTTTTCTTGCTACAGTGTTTGGTTATTTATACATTTCCGGAACAGATGGACAACCGTTTCAGTGTTGGAATGACACGAGGCACAGGTTAAATCAATGTAACTTATGAATAGTACAAAAAAAGGACCATGATGAGTCATTTTAAATGAAACTTCTTTAACCTTATTTACCACTCACCTCACCCACACACGCTCTTTCTCCCCCAGGTGCCAGCCAATCTGATGTCATTCGAGTGACCGGCGCTGAGGAGTGTGACTGAGCAAAGACGAGAGAGAGAGAGAGAGAGGGAGGGATGATGAGAAAACAGACGACGAGGAGGATGAGGAGGAGGAGGAGGATGAGGAGGAGGATGAGGATGATGAGGAGGAGTGTTGTATCAGTAGAGGGAGCTTTCACTGCCATGAGCCCTGACCGCTGATTCTTGCCCCGGCCCCACTGCAGCCTCACCTGCCACCACTGCCTTAACCAGAGTACCCTGTGTCTGTGTGTCTGTGTGTCTATGGAAGTGACTGTTTTGGGCGTACTGACTACTGAACAAGGACCTGCACCACTGCTCTTGTCTCCCATTCGCTCTCAGCATCTTTTTGTTTTCTGTCCAGGACTTCGATGAAACCGTTGGACTCCTCCCCTCCCTCACAGACAGACTGTCCTCCATTGGACAGAAACAATCCTCTCCTCTGTTTTTTTGTTGTTTTTGTGGTGTTTTTTTAAAGGGGTGTTAACTATTTTTTTGTGTGTCCTCCACTATGCTCAAACGCAAGATTTCTGTCTTTAAATAGACACACAATCACTTCACGCACATCGGACTAACCCGTTTAAAAAAATGTTTTTTTTACTTCCTCATTCACATGTGTTGGGCTTGGAGTCACAGGCTTATTTAGATGAACTACGGCACACAACTACGCTCACTCTCACGCTCACTCTCACACTCACGCATATTTGATCGCGCCGGCGTAAATGTTAAGGGCTCTGATTCGCAATCGATTCCAGCTGTAACAATTCCCACACTTCCTGAATGTGTCTAGTTTTTATTACTCTTTTTTCCCCTCATATACTCGCTAACTGTTCTGTACGTATGTAGTAGTTTGTGTAACTTGAGGAGGGGTTGAGGTGGGAGGGCAAATCCACAAAGGTACGATCATCCCAGAGTCTAAGCTAAGACGTGTTCACGGTTGGGTAGACGAGAGTTCATCCTTCTATTTTTTACACACATGGTTTTGTTTTTCCTCCAGTGTCTGCTCTCTGTCGGTCCGACGCTCTGTTTCACCAGACTCTCTCACACACACACTCTCTCACACACACACACTAAACACTAAGACTTGAAACTGTGAAAGAGTCCAAGAGAAGAGAGCGACAAGAACTCTCAATCCATGATTTGATCTCTTCTTCTTGTTGCTTGATGTGGTCAGAGCCTCTGGTCTGGACATTCAAAGCTACCTGGAGCCATGCAGAGTCTACTTTATATCTTCTTTATGTTTTGTGTTGTTAGTTGTTTCTTTTTCCTTTTTTGGGGGGGAGGGAAGGTGCATTTCACAGTATTACCATGTAGTAAACGATCACACGTCTGTGTAGTTTTCTGTTAAATTTGAATGTTACATTTTTTTTGTGTGTTTTTCTCTCCTTTTGGAGAAGTTATGTTGAATCTTTTATGCATTTATTTTTTTTTTTTTGCCCCTTATTCAATCAACCAGGACCCGGCTTGATTTTAGACCCTTCCATCTGATTTGGAATAAGCACCTTGGTTATAATTAGTGCCAAGTGATGTAACGTCACCGTGTTTTCTTCAGGTTGACGAAACGTTAGGACGAGCAGAGCCGCGGTGGAATCAGTGCAGATGTGGAATCAGTGCAGATGTTTCACGGTGTCACAAATTGCTGTTTTTGTTTCTTCGTTGTGAGCAAGATGGATGATGGAGGTGACAATGATGGGAAGCTTTTTCGCCCAGTGATATTTATCAAATTCTAATCTTTTTTTCTTTTCTTTTTTTCAAACAGCTGTTTACATTGTACGTTTACACAATCGTTTGCCCCCACAATCCCTTCGATGCTCCACATGTACTGCAGACACCTTTAGTATTACAGTATGCAGACGGGGTGTTTTGAGCTCAGCGATGGGGTGGAAACAGATCCTCTCTGATGTGCTTCAGTCAGTGTTCTGCATTTAAACTGTCCTCAACAGTCCAAGTCAACTATTCAGCTTTTTAGGTCAAACGAACAACAACAAACTGAGACAAAAGACAATTACGTGCCCGTAAAGAGACATTCAGTCCTTTGTGTTTTGACTAAAGGAGAGATGGTAGCGGATGAACCTGTGGACGAGTGAATGAGGAAGCCAAAGATGGGCATGTGGATGCATTCATGCGCCTGTGCACACTTCTTTATTTTTTTAAACACGTTTTAATTCAAGCTGCACAGAGGCCGACTCACGGCACAACTCCACGCTGGCTTGTGTGAAGAAAGGAGGGACACCGTGGGAAGATAAGGAAGTGGAAACTGGTGCTCGTCTGTGTCCACCGAGGCTTTTTTTCTTCGCTGCACAACGAGAGCAGAGACTGTTTTGAAGCCACACAATCCCAGAGCTGAAGCCCTCTGGAGGCTGATCATCGCTGGTGTTTGAGTCTCATCGGTGGGCCGGGGCGGACAAAGGGGGTCTGAATGAAATGGGTGAGACAAGAGTTTGGGTGGGTGGTGGGGGGGTTTAGAGGCTGTTTACCTCTGTGTATCGACGTTTGGTGGAGCTTAACCTGCTGTCATTTGCAATATATTGACATTTAGGTGCAGTTAAAGGGACAGTTCAACCCAAATGTACATATTTTACCTCTTTCCTGTTGTGTTATTTATCATTCCAGATAGTTTTGGTGTAAGTTGCCAAGTGTTGGAGATATCAGCCTTCTCTCCATACGGGGCCGATACATCCAACACTCAGCAACTCACACCAAAACAATCTAGATGGATAAATGGCACTATAGGTAAGAGAAAAAATGTTTTTTGTTTCTTTATTTTGGTATGAACTGTGCCTTTAAACAAGAATTAATGCCGTCTCAAAAAAAAGGATTGTAAACCGAAGGAGCTGGGATGTAAACAAATGGCATCCCAGTCACATTTCCCTTCCTTCTATTTGCTGATGTGAGATGATTTGGTTTTAAACTCAAGCAGACCTTTTGAAGCGGTCTTGGAAGGTTTATTTGAATCAATTTGGATTTAACGATGTTGCCCATCGATAATTACCCAGATCATGGTGAGCGCTTTTTGTGAGGTTTTCCCTCTCTGTAACCTGAGTTTACACACTTTTCTTTTTGTTATCATTTCTGTACAGTGTGTGGTCAAAATAATGGAAATGCATGTTTCTTGTTTTTGGGGATGTTTTGTGGATTTAGCCGACTCTTTTCTTGGATTGACCCGTGATCATCTATTTTGGGATGAGAGCGGAAAGTTCAAATGTCAGGCGGTTCTCGTTCGACATCATTTTGGGTTTGGGAAACTTGATGTTTGAAAAATCTCTTGTTTTCTGTGGTGAGCGTTCATGTTGGTTCCTTTAAATTGACCCCACTGTCTAAATGCACAACTCGCCCTGTATTAACTGTTTAGAGTGAAGCTGCCTTCTGATTTCATTCTTTTTTTAATGGTCATGAAATAATTGTTTAACAGTTGAGGTGAAGGTTTCGACCAGAGGAAAAGCTTTCAGTGCGTTTTTGTCTTCTGATTTTTGTGAAAAATCAATGTGAATCTGGACGAGCATCATTCACCGTTTACCGAGGGCGACGACGTGTGTGTGTGTGTGTGTGTGTGGCGAGCGCTGTGACCTCATAGCTGAGTGATGCGCTGCCTGGTGTGAAGACTGAGAACCAATAAACACTCTGCCCTTTTTTACTCCACACGTCGGTCTCCCGCTCATTGTTCAGTTGGAGAGTGTGTGTGACTGTTTATCCGGGGGGGTAGATGTGAGTGTGTAATGTATCACGGTTGCATCACAAGGTTGAAGACCATTTAAATACTGACAATCGGTTCCATCCTTTATTTATTTTTTGAGTTGGATGACGGAGAGCCACTGTAACCGTCGAGGAAAGTGTCCTGACGGGATTTATTCTGCAGAGTCAGCTTCATTTCTTTAAGACACTATTCCCAAAATATTCCCCAAAAATGTAGATTCCTGAGTCAGCTAACCAACTACCCCAAAAAACTTACATTAACTTGTAATTGTGTTATTTATCTTGATGAAGCTTTACTTCACAAGGCTGCAGTTACGATGATAACATCACAGTGCAGATGTTTGCTTTTTAATATTATATAATATGGGCCAGTAACTGGTGCAATGTAACTAAGTACATTTACTCAGGTACTGTACTTAAGTAGAGTTTAAGGTACTTTTACTTCCCTTGACTATTTCCATTTTATGCTACTTTATACTCTACTACGTCTCAGAGAGAAATCTTGTGCTTTTTACTCCACTACATTTCTATTACAATTTGATTTACTAATTACAGATTTTGATAATAGAAATGCATGCTGGCTTGCATACTGCAAACACTCAACCAGATGCAGTACATCCTGGTATTTGTTGGCATACTGTATTTGACACACTAAGGTCCCAATCTCCACACTCATGGACTCACAGACTTTGAGGCGCATTCCCACAAAGTCCATGAGGGTTTAGGACTGTCCCACTTTCAAATCGTCACGTGATTGAGGGCTCTCTCGGACACATTTAGAGCCCTTTAGGAACACTTTCTGTGAGTGCACATTTCTGCAGAGGGAATAACCCAGAATTCATAGCAATGTGACGTTAAACACGGGGTTTAAATTGGAAGTCTGGAAGCTGGAGACGTAAAAAAAAAAAAAAAGGTTAAACAAAGAGGAAGGCACATGGGTGTTCAGCCTTCCATATTTAATTTACACTGAAACATTAAGGATTAAAGATGTTATGATGTCATCGTAACGTGATACGTTGCAGCAAAGTGCTCATCAAGTCTCATTGGTATTTACACCCTTTCAAGGCCTCGCAGCCTCTCACACTCAACCATTTAACAGGTGACGTCAGTTAAGTCCCTGAGGGTTCAGGGTTTAAGGCTTTAGGAGGACATTGGGATTGGGCCTAAATCTTTTTCTGGCATACTAAATAGTTCGGTTATATCGGTATTGGAACTCATTCAGAGAATTTATCCGGGGAACTTGGAATAATTTCACCCATTTCTTTACACTTCTATAGTTATGTAAATGAATTATGCAAGAAAATATTAGACTTATATTATAATATTCAACATATTATTGCCATTTATTTTATTTATTTATAAATAATTTTTTTTTTTAAATCATTCTTTGAACTATAAAGCCTTTTGTTAAAAAAAAACAAAAAAAACGGGAACCACTACTGTAACTGCATTAGTGATTGTTGCATCTATCTCCAGCCGTGTATGGACGGACATGGCGCACTACCGCCACCTGGTGGCGGCCCGGAGCTCCTACAGGAAGGAGGAAGTGTTTCGGAAGTGAACACGGACGGCAGAGAAGGAATCGAAGGAAAAGGGCGGAGGAGAGGGAGCTACCAGGGGGGGGGGAAAGAGGAAAAAATTATTAAAAAACCAGCGGGACAATTTATTATTGTTAACTTCAATATCGCAGGACTTTACGGACGCTGGGGGGCTACTTTGTGTCTCCGGTGATCGGCGTATGGATATAAGGTAAGTCCGCTTTGGTCCGCAGCCAGTAAAAACAACCGACGACGTTCAGCAGCTAGCAGGCAGCGTAAAGCTAACCGACACAGCAAAGGTGTGCAGCGGTTTGCTAATAAGCAGCTAGCAAGCACTGTAGCGATAGGTGTGACTCGTATGTCGTTGTTTATGGTGACCTGATTTAACGGGCAATTTATCAGTTCGAAAAAAAAAAAAAAAAAAGCAGCATCATGAAAGACCGATTGTGTGAATGAAGCGGTTGCCTGCGTGGCCATGAGCTGTGTTTAATACCGTCATTTGTAATATTTTACCCTTTATTAAACAGCTAGTTTTGCTGCCGTTATGTCACCGTTTTTGAAAAACGTTGCGCCGCGTCCGTTGGCAGCCAACGTCTGTTAACTGACGTCTGTTAACTGCCAGTTGAACGTGGCAGTTGTATTAATTTGACTGCTGACATGTTAACAGTTAAGCTCCTCCTCCTCTCCTGTTTGTTGCTGTAGCAGCCAGGTGAAGTCAACATGGCGCTTTTTTTTTGTAATTAAGAGCAACATCACTTGGTTCAGCCCAATTCCTCTTATGCAAGGTTAGGCTGTCACCTCATACGACTCTCTCTCTCTGCACCACAGCAGGACTACCTGTCCATCAGTCTGCTCACTGGAAATAATCCATATCCCCCAAATCCAGTGTTGGAGAGGGAGCTGAAACGGGGATGTTTTGAATGCTGTAAATTCTTTTTTAGTTGACCGCTTGTGCACAAAGTACATGTGTATTTGGCGTGTCATCCCGTTGTAGTTGCACATCCTGGACAGGCTTCAGCTGTGCTGCAGTACTGGGTCATCGTCTCCCCCGAGGGGGGAAACAAGCCAGAGCGGGCAGCAAATCGATCAGTTTTTTCTGCCACATATTATTGACAGCTCATGTTCCCTTTTCTGAGTCCTCGTCTGTCTCCTCCCTCCTAAGCCCTCTCTCATTTCTGTTCCTCTCCAGGTGACTCGGATTGTAGCACCAGAGGACAGCAGCACTCATCCCTCAGAAGAGCTCGTCTAAAGGCAAGGGGGGGGGAGGTGGGAGGGTCCGGAGACGGAGAGCTGCAAGGGGTCATGCATCAGGTGTGAGGGGGATTCACTGCAGGGGAGAGACACACACACACGGCGTCGGGTGAGGAGGAGGTCGAGGGCAGGTTTGGTGTGGAGATGAAGCTCAAGCAGCGCATGGTGGTGCTGTGTGCCGTGCTCCTCCTGCTGGGCCTGGCCAAGATCTTCCTGCTGGATGGAGGCGAGGGCTCCGCGGCCAGCCGACGGGATCTCAGAGCGTTTCGGAAGGTCAGAGTCCCAATTAACCAATTATTTTTCAGTCTTGTTTACAAAAAGTACTGTCAACTGGAGGATGCACTAACTGTATAAAGTCATATGAGAGCTGTTGCCAGACACGTCCATGACGTTATCGTGTTATCGCCCACCTCTTGACAGATGGAAGCCGGCCTTTCTCTGTCGCGGGGAGCCCGCCTCACACACACCCTCCAGTCTCCGTGGGAGATAGCGAGCCAGTGGGTGGGCCCGAGAGAGGTGTACCCCGAGGAGACCCCGGAGCTGGCGGCCGTGCTCATCTCTCTCAGCAGCGCCCGGGTAGAGCGGGCGGACGTGGGCTACAAGGGCACGCAGCTCAAAGCCCTGCTGGTGCTGGATGGGGGGCAGAAAGTGGTCTTTAAACCCAAGAGGTCAGACTTGTAAATAGTGAGATTACACACACACACGTTTAATGCTTTAAGAGCGATTCAGACGTCTTATTTGTGTGTTTTCCGCCCGTCCGTAGATATAACAGAGACTACGTGGTTGAAGGCGAGCCGTACGCAGGCTATGACCGACACAACGCGGAGGTGGCTGCTTTTCACCTGGACAGGTGTGTAAAAAAAACAGTGTTTACAAAGTGCCTTAAAGTAAAGCAAAAGCAGGATACGAGGCAATATAACAGAACATTGAGCAGGACGAAGCTAAGGTAACAGATAAAACAATTCTGTAATCGCTCCACAAACCGCTGTGTGATAAGTTCTGGTCCTCTCTGCAGGATCCTGGGCTTCAGGAGAGCGCCCCTAGTGGTCGGCAGAAACGTCAACGTGCGGACGGAGATCAAACCTGTGTCCACAGACCAGCTGCTGGGCACCTTCCTCATGCAGGGTTAGTATCGTCCACCCCTCCGTCTTCCTCCACACCGCTCGGATGACTTTCTAGTAAGTGAGAGAGGGAGAGTGTGGAGTCACTGCACCGATGATTTGACTCATCGGTCCACTTTCTTTCTACTTCTGATCTCAGTTTTCACACTCAGTCGTTCACTCTCCTCCCACCGTTCCCGTCTTCTTCTCTTTCTTTTAATCTCTTTATCAGTCAGCACACTAGACCAGGATATACCCTCGTCCTGTTTGCTGATGGTGTGAAAGTTAAGGCAGTAAAAGCTCTCTGTTTAACACGCTACTAAAAACACAGATGATGCATGTTTAGTCCTGTAAAGATTCTAAGAGGTTTTAACTCTCCTCTTGTATGTTTATTTTTCTAACATGAAGCAAAGACACATAGATGTATTGT